>NW_024066216.1:0-600000 GCF_014898535.1 Botrytis deweyae
TTTATATTTATTAAAATTATATTAGATTTATTATTTAAATAAATAGTATTAAATAATCTAAGATTATATATAAAAATATAATAATAAATATATTTATCTTAATACTATTATTTTCATTTAAACTGAAATTAAGAATATTAAGTATATTAGTATTTAATAATAATTATTATTTATTAAATATTGAAAAATCCTAATTCTAATTTAAATTCTTTTTTAATAAAATTTATTTATATTAATCAATTCCATAATTTTTTAATATTTTTTAAAACTATTTAAAAAGATAATTTTTAATTATTCAATATCTATATATTTATAAATAAATTAGATTAAATCTTTACCTTTATATATAAATAGTTTTATATATCTAATATTCAAATTAATACTCTTTATTAACTTTTTCTCTCTTATTTTTCAAATAAAATTTATAATATTTAATAAGAATATATTAATTACAATGTTAATTTTTAAATTAATAGATCTATATTAATCAACAAATATTTTAAAGAATTCTTTCTAATATTTCATAAATACATAAAAATCTAATTGAATATTAATAAAATCAAATAAAAAGATTTAAAATAAAATAAAATAAAATTGATTTAGTTTTCTTTTTAGAAATTATAAATATATTTATAATTTTTATATTTTAATTTTAATAATAATAATATAATTAACTATTTAATTTAATTATTATTTAATTATTTAAATATCTAATAAAATTATACAATATAAATATAAATATAGATTTAAGAAATATGAAAAATAATTATAGAGAGTATTAGTAAGCTCGTTGTTATTTTTAATTCTAAAGGGCCGAGAAAAAGCTTGTCTTTTTTGATTAGAAAAAGGAGATGATTCTAAAAACTAATATATTAGATTATATTTCTATTAAAGTTTTTATTTAATATTATAAAAGAGAAATTCTTAAACCTATAGTATTCTTTTTAAAGAAATATTTGATTATTAAATAAAATTATAAGATTTATAATAAAGAATTATTAATTATTATTTATTACTTTAAAAGAAAATATTTAAAACTAGAAAATATATTATTTTCAATTTAAATGGTTATAGATTATAAGAATTTAGAGTATTTTATAATAATAAAACTATTAAATCATTATTAAATCTATTAATCCGAATTGCTTTTTCAATTCAACCTTCAAATCATTTATTATTCTAAAAAGCTAAATGTCAAGTCTAATTAATACCTTAACTAAAAGATTAGAGAATCTTTTTAAAAAAAGGACTGAATATCTTTTATATTAAAGCTGAATTGTTCTAAAAAAAGAAAACTTGAACTCCAATTTGTTTCTTATTATAGATATATTAAAAGAAATCAAGATTATTAAGAAAATATAATTCATTATTATTATTCAAAATTAAACGAATTTTAATTCTACCTATCAGTTCCTTTAATTCTATTATATTCGAATCTAAACTCTTATTTATTACCTTAACGGAACAAGCTGGGAGATAATATGGAAGTACGGTGCTAGTACTAATGGAGTGGTATTTCTACGGTTCCTGAACCCCTGAACGGTATTCGAAAAGCTGAACAGTGCTAGTACTAATAGAGTGGTACTTCTATTGTATTCGAAATCCTGTATAGTATTCGAATCTCTGTATGGTACTAGTACCGTACCCAATCAGAAACTTAGAAAAAAAAGCTTTCAATAAAATTATATTAAAATTAATATTAAATTAAATATATTATATAATAATAATATTAAAACTCTAATATAATAATAATATAATAATAATATAATAAATTTTATAATATTAATAGAAAAAGTAAGAAAAATCGTATTTTATTTAATACTAGTTTCATACCCCTGAAATTCGATAAATAATATTATTTCAGGAACTAATATATATAATTTAAATTATTCGAATCTAATAAATTATATGTTTATAAGACTATATTCATATTATGATTTCGAATTTATAAAATTTATTATATTTATAATAAAGCCTTAATATAATAAATAGTAAGATTATATAAAAGTTGATTAGTAAATAAGCTATATTAGATTTTTTAATTATATTTTTCGTATTTTTTTGAATAATAGCTTTTTTTTCCTAGACCCACTTTAAATGATTACTAAGCATTCAATACTAGAGGCCTAGTAGAATTTTTTTAGGCCTATATTATAAGCTTTATAGAGCTAGCTTTGGGGTCTATAGGGGCTAGCTATAGGGGCTAGCTATAGGGGCTTGAGCCTATAGTTTCAGGGCCTATAGGGATTAGCTATAGGAGTGTTACAGGGGCTAGCGAGTGGTACTTTGACAGTGTGCGAACCGTACTTCCACCGTACCAGGGGTGCGCGTATCGTACCCAATCAGGAATACAGCTCAGACACCGTATCCCAATTGAGTACCGTACAGCGTGGGGGTACGGTGGGGGTACCGTTCCACATTCCCACTTGGGCCATTAAGGTATATTAGAATCTAATTCCATAACATCTTTAAAGAATTGAGAAATCTCTTTAGATCTATTTACTGATTTATTGTTTTTGTTTTGAAAAAACTATCAAATTAATTCTATTTCTGAATTTATTCTGAAATCCTTCTAAAAGAGATTCTTGAAATACTCAAAAATTATTCTTATTAAGTATTTTGAGAATAATGGTTTATTATATTATTAAGAGAAGTTGTATATTTCTAATTATAATTTCTTAAAAGTCTATGTATTTTATTTATATTACAAACTCTTTATTATAAATTATTTATATTATATTTGAATTTTTGGATTATTATTTCAAGATTATGATTAATTTAGTTATTATAATTATATTCTATAATAAGTTTATAATTGTTATAGTTATTATTGTATTGTTTTAAATTATGAAGGTTAGAAAGGAGTTCTCTATTGTTTTTAGTTTTGTAAAAAGTCTGATAAGAGATTTCAATAGATTTCGTTATATATTTATTCGAAAATATTGATTTCAATATTATTATAATAATAATTAATTGTTTAATAAAAAAAAACTTTTTATTTGATCATGATATTTATAATTTTGAAAAAGTCATTTGTTTGTTTTAAAAGAATATCTGAAAACTTTATGGTTTATCGCTAATAATTATTTTTAATTATAGAGCTTAATTTGTTTTCGAACTCTAAAAGTATATCTATAAACATCTAGAAGTATTTACTAAGCTTTTTCTAATTTATTATTCTAAAATCAATAAATAAATCAAAAGGATTAATATAATATTGAAATAATATCTCAGATTATATATAATTTATTTATAAAATAATTAAATAAAATGATTTTTATTTATTGAATTCTTCATAAATAATATTTAATTCAAAAATATCCAAATAATCTTATTTTTCTTTAATTATAGATTTTATCTCTATTTAAACTTTAAATCAGTTTTATTTTAAAATAATTATCTTATTATAGAAAATACTGAGAAATTCATTATTAAAATAAAAACAATTTCTTTAAATTTACAAACCAAACCAATTACTAATCAAATCTAACATTCAAAAAATACCAATTTTCATTATTTTTCTATTTATTAAAATATTCTCAATAATTTAATCTAATTTAATGTCAGAAATAGTGAGATTCTGTATTTATAGAAAAAACTTGATTAAAAAAACCTTAAATCCTTTATGATTCTGATTTCAATAAATCTCTATATTTAAAAACTGAAATTTCCTACCTTTATAAAGATTCATTCTGTTTTTTATATTAATTTATTATATTCTATATACAATAATTCTATTCCTAAACAATATAACTCATCATTATTATTATTTTTGAAAATCAATAATTCAGAATGTTTTAAAATTATCAAAATCCTAAATTTCTATTAAAAAAGAAAAGATTATAAAGAACTTTATTCGAAATATTCTAATAAACCTAAATCTATTTGATTTGAATTACTGTTTATAAGATTATAAATCATAATTTATTATTTTACTAAAGCTTAATTTAAAGAAAGAAAATAATATTGTAATATAGATATATATAATCAATAAATAGATAAACTAGATTCTATTGAATTAGCTTATATTTAAAAACTCTATATATCTTCATTCTAAAAGATTTTATATCATAATTCCTCAAACTATATCTTTATCTACATTTTGTACCTACTATTATTAGTATTATTAATTATAGACTTCTAATCCTGCCTGCCCGCCTCGTGACATTTATACTCGTATATATAATAACATTATTTTATTTATGATAAGAATCTCTCTTAAATTCATACCTATAAATAGAAATATTATACCTAGGTATTTAATTTATAGTATTAATTAAACAATAACAAAACAATGGATTATATATCCCATCTTATTTATGATCTCAATATTTAATAGAAAATCATTTCAACACTTAATATCATATATTTAAATCAAAAATACAATTTCAATATAAAAACTCAAATCTTACTAATATATTAGTTTAGCAATAATAATATAAACTTTATTAATATCTCTAACAGGCTTTTATATAAGAATCTCATATTTTCAAATATTTCTTTTATCAATATCATAATTAGAAAAATGTCAGGTAATGATTTAAATTATGAAATGTAAATAATCATTATTTCAAAATAAAATATAATCTCATTAGAATAATATTAGGTATTATAGAACTCTAAAAACAAAATTAAATTAACACTTTGATTTAACACATATTAGTATAAGCCATCTTTAATATTTTTGATATATAAATGAAACAATAATAAAATATATATAATTAATCTGATTATAATAATAGATTTCGTTACTCTTACAATTGATAAATCTAATAAAGAAAATAATCAAATTGTATTATAACAGTTTTCTAAGAATAAAAAAATATATCAAAATTGTTTTATAAATATAATATTTTAAATGATTCGACTTTGTTATAATATAATCTAATAAACAAAATACAATTATCGAAAGAATATCAAAGATCAAATTAAGATAGGTAATAAAAAGTTTTATAAAATTATTAATTAATACAAATTAGAATTTAACCCAAAAATATCCTTAATATATGTTAATTAAAATCTTGTTAAAAATATTTTAAAGAAATTAAAACTTCACATAAAAAGATTTTGAATCACTTTAAATATAATTGTTTTAAAGATTAGAATTAATTGAGTATTCTAAAATGATTCTAATTTATTTTAATAAAAAAAATTAAATACAATGTTATTAGAATTTCCTGTATTTTATTAAGTATAAACTATATCGTAATATAAATATTTGAAATTCATTAATTAATAATAAATTCCTTTTCATAAGCTTTATAATCGATATTCAATTTTTAATTTTTTCCTATAAATTTGAAAGCTTATCAAAGTAGTGATATTATCTAAGATGAATAAGAATAATAGATTTTCTGTTTGTTTTTAATAATCAATTAAATTTATTTTTTATTTTTTAAATTTTTTGAAAATGTTGTAATTGACTATTTGATATAGATTATGCTAATTAATAATATTTTCAGTTCATAAAAGAAAGCTTTTTTGAAAAAGTTACTATAGTTTCAATAACTTATTTTATCTATAAGATAAAGACTATTTTTATCCAAAAACCAGAGATCACCAGTAGTTGCACGGACTCACGGGATACTCAAGAGGGAAAGCACAATTTCATACCAAAAAGAGCGATTTTAATAATTCAATCAAAATTAGAATTATAACTGAATTTATTTGAAATTTTATTGAAAAGTTTTCAAATATAAAGATTTTATATAAAAAAAACTTTTGAATCAAAAGAATCAAAATTGAAATCTTAATAATAGAAAATATAATTACCTATCAAAAATTTTAATGGGAAAATGCACTATTTACATTTTGAACTTAAATTATATTTCTTTTGAATTATTTTCAAAAAAAAAATATTTGATATTTAAAAAATAATGTATTTTAATTTCAGAAGAATTTAATGATATATTGAATTTGAGTTAAATTATTAAAATAGCTTTTTTTGGTATGAAATTATGCTTTTCTGTTATGCTATCCCGTGAGTTCGTGCACCCACTGGTGGATTATTATAATTATTATAAATCTTAAAAAAAAAACTTTCAGTATATTTCTAAAATGAAAATTATTAAAAAGAATGATTAGATAAAATTGATTTCTGATTCTTTTAAGATTAATTGAATTCTTTTTGATTAAATAATTTATTTAAGTATAATTGAAGAATTTAATTATATCTAATCATAGAATTAAATAAAGAATATTTCAGAGCTCTTTTTTCTTTTTAGGTCTATATTTATCATATTTAGTAAAGTTTATATTACAAAATATCAGATTATACTTTAAATGTATGAATAATCTTCATCTATATTAAGTCTTTTAATCTCTCAATTTCAATATTCTTATTTTAATAGATAAAATCTTCAAATGAAATAATAATGATCAGATGATTTTTGTTTCTAAAGAATTTAAACCAGTATATTTAAAGAAAGGGGGGGATTAGATTTGTTTTTATATTATTGATAAAAAGCTTATTAAATAAACTACTTATTTTTTTGATTAATTTATAACATTAGTTATATATGATTCGAATTTTGAAATAAAATCTTATGAAGCAAAAAAACTATCTATTATTTCAATTTGTATAGAAAAATATTATTTTTTATAGGGATTTTGTTACAAACCCATACAGAGTACAGTACTTATCAGCTATTCATAACATAACCAACCACCTATAGATGGTTAATAGTATCAACTTTGATCTATAGCGACTTTGATATAGTGAAATTATTTCATAAATTAATAATAAATCAATTATATATTTAATTAAAGAAATAAAAAAACAAATTATTTATTAAAATAATTTCAATATAATTATTAAAATTGATTATTTTAATAATATTAATAAAAATATAAACATAAAATTAGATTTTATTTTAATATATTCAATACTTCAAGATTAAAGAAAAAATATTTCTATTTTTTTTGTAAATCAAACTCAATAAAAAAAATTACATTTTATTATATTATAAATTACTAAAAACTATAATAACAATCCTCAATTAATTACATATTATTAGAAATTCAATTCTTAATTAAAAAATCAATCAGAATTACAATTTATATTAAAATTTAATATTATATATTGTATAATTGATTTACTGTTGATTTATAAAAAAAATTCATTATATTAGGGTTATTGCAGATTAGAATTGATATTACTAACAATTTTAGGGTGATCGGCAGAATTTTTCTAATAGCCGGCAAGTAAGTAGGTTCCAGAATTCTTATAACTTACTTTGAAATAATTTAAAATTTAATTTGAAATCAAATCTATTTTCAAAAGATATATAACTTTAAACACTATTAAAGTTTAGATAATAATATACTATATTTAAAATTGCTTGAAAATAATTAATGATTTTTTAGTTTTAGTTCTATTTAAAACTATTATCATTTATTCCATTTCCTTTTTCATATACAAAATTGAAATTTAATTCAATAATAAAAGGAAATTATTTTGTATTTAATATATTAATTACAAAATTATTCTACCTTTTTGAATAGTTTAATACATTGATTTCTTTGAAAAAAAATCATTTTAATATTCAAAGATGTATTTTCTATTGAAGAAACTATTTTTTTTCTAAAAAAAAAGATAGAAATATTTTATTTGTTAATAATGTATTAAATCAAGCCATGTTTTGTTTTGCTACATATATATATATATATATATAAATGATTAATAATTATTTTGTATTTTATAATATATTAAATCTTAATCTTATTTATTATTGAGAACAGGAATATCAATTAATAATAAAAATCAAATCAAAATCTAATATCTAAAAACAACTCTTTTTAATAATATATATTTTATATTATAATTTTTGTATTTCTTTCTAGAATATTAAATAAATTCGATGGAAAATATGAACAAAGAAATAATGTCATGGAATTTACCGTATAGTGTAACCTCACAAGCACTAATCCTAGTACTCCTTCGGAGTACTTATTCCCATGATTACTAATACTATTTCATTCATTTCATTTGTATACCTTATATATCTAATTAAACAAATACCTTATTCGATCAGAGTATATAAAGCAGATATGATTATTATGATTATATCTTAAGTTAATTTAGTTTATTATCACTCTATATACCTATTCCCAGATCAAAGTGATCATTAGATATAGCTATTACCTCCGTGATAAATAATAATTTCATTTTCTTTCTAATAATATCTCAATCTTTTCAAATAATTCTATATAAACTATTGATAATTAGAGATTTATTAGATATAGATATATAATATATTAAGATAAAAACCAAGTCATTATTAGCTTAAATTTAATCAATAGTACCTTATAAATCTTCGATTTAAAAGTACTTTTGATTTAAAATAAATTTCAAATATTTTTTGAAAATCTTTTTATTTAATAATCAATACTTATAACTCTGTATTAATAATATATCAATAATCTAATATCTTTTTAATAATATATCTAATTCCTTTCAATACTCCTTTTATATTTATTAAAATATTATATAGATTTTTCATATAAAGGTTTGCTTATCTTTTAGATATTTAGATATTAAGAAAACCAAAATTATTGATAAAACTCCTGATTTTAGTATTCATAAATCTATTCAAAATCTATTATTAATAGAATAAATTTGCTTATCAAAATTCCACAATTAAATAAAACAATTTTAACAAAATAAATGATGATTTATTTCTTAAGTATTTACATTAAATAAAATCTTATTTATATGATAAATCTCCTTTTAAATTAGATCTACCCATTTTTTATATTATATTCTAATTATACATATAGAATATAGAGACTTTACTTAATATTTTTAAAAAAATTAAAATTAAAATATTACTTTAGAACATTCCCATAATAAACAAAAAACATTCAAGTACGTAATACTATATCTAAAATCAATGGCTTAATTTGAGAAAGAATCTAAAAATTCTCCATTAATAATAAAAAGTTTTGATTCTCTTTTATTTCTAATATTATCATTACTAATATTAATCGAATTCCTAGGAATTGTTCAATTTTATACTAATACATTTTTTTTTCTTTTTTTAAATTTAAATAATAATTGAGAAATAATGAAAACTCTTTTTAATATTAGTATATTTTCTATAGATATCTGTTCTTATAATATTATATTCGTTGATTTCTAGAGATTATATTTAGCTTTTTGAAGATGCGAATATTATTAATTTTGTTTCAATTAATAAAAAGAGATATATTCAAATAAGCTTTAATTTTTATATACATAAATTACTTTCTAGAATATCAAATAAATCTAGAATTCTGTACATCCTTATACTTCTTAAAAGATTCTCAGAATTGATTTTAAATCAATTCAATGAACATTAATAAATATTACTACTATTATTACTATTATATAAACCAAAAGCAAGAGGCTGGCGAAATCTATAAACTATTAGTTTTATTATTACTTTTATTATTAGTTTTATCATTAGTTTTATCATTAGTTTTATTATTAGTTTTATCATTAGTTTTATCATTAGTTTTATCATTAGTTTTATCATTAGTTTTATCATTAGTTTTATCATTAGTTTTATCATTAGTTTTATCATTAGTTTTATCATTAGTTTTATTATAATTTACTTTACTTCAATTAGTATATCCCCTAGAGTGCATGTTTACGGCGCCCTCGCTTAACGGGGATCTATTGACCAATCAGAACATCAGAATTTTGAGAATTCTTATTATTTAAATACGTTTTTCTACAATAATTATTTAATACTTATTATTCTGATAAAAACAAATAGTGTATTCTTTAAAGTTTTATATAATCTTTTATTCATACTTTTTATTTTTAATAAATATCGAGTTTTTGATTTGATATATATCTTTAAATATAAATTATATAGAAATTATTTACAAATACTTTTATTTGAAAAGATGAAATATAATAATATATTTAAAATCATTTAATTATTATTTTGCAATTCAAAAACCATAGAGATATAATTGATATATTTATTATCATTTTTCTAATAAATTTCAATCTTCAAATATAACATTGAAATCTTTATATGTAATACTATTTATAAAGCTATAAATGTTCTTATTCGGTGCACGGACCACTTTGGGCGCCATAAACCCGCACTCTAGGGGATAGATCACTCTTTCAAAAAGCCTTAAATCTCTAAATAGCTTTAAAATTCCTATTTAAGAATAGAAATCTTTTTAAAATTCCATGCTTGAAAAGCTATACTAGTCGTCGGGGAAAAAGAACTTTCAGACTCTGAATTCGTCGAATTTCTTTTTTTCTTATTAATTAATATAATAATTCTAAAATTTTTCGAATTTTTTGCCTTTAAATTCTCTCTCCTCGACGGCTAATATTAACATAATATAATATAATATATATGGGCGCCAGCCCCCAAACCCCCGATCCTCGCTACGCTCGAGTTCAAATTTATATATATAATTATTATTATTATTAACATCTTTTTAGTATGATTCATTAGATTTATTAGATTTATTAGATTTATTAGATTTATTAGATATTAGATTTATTAGATTTATTAGATTTATTAGATTTATTAGATTTATTAGATTTATTAGATTTATTAGATTTATTAGATTTATTAGATTTATTAGATTTATTAGATTTATTAGATTTATTAGATTTATTAGATTTATTAGATTTATTAGATCTTTTACATTTATTAGATCTTTTACATTTATCAGATTTTTCAGATCGTTCAGATATATCAGATTTTTCAGATTTTTCAGATTTTTCAGATTTTTCAGATTTTTCAGATTTTTCAGATTTTTTAGATTTTCTAATTATCTGATAGTGATTCTATTTTTTAGTTTTCTTTATATTGAATTTTCATCAGCTTTCTTTCAACCTTCTCACTTTTTTTTTCTAATTTCTTCATCCTTCGATATGGATTCTAATTCAGAGACAATTATACCTCAAATATTCATATCCTTACTTACAAATATATCTTTATTTTTAAATTTATTTTTGTCAATCCTTTGGATTTAATTGATTGATTTTCATATTATTATAAATCTATATCTAAAATTAAGAACAATATTCAACAGCTTTCAATCGCTTTAATACAATTCCCTTTCTTCTAATTGATTTATCGATTTATTTGAGATTACATATTAGATTGAAATAGTTTTATGAATTTTCGAAAGCTTTTCCTCCAACTAATCAGAAAAACCAAGCTCCAACCAATTAAAACTTTCGCATACTACTTGTAACCAATCAGAAAGGGTTTTATAATCACATATTATGAAAATAGCCTGATTATAGAGATAATTCTGTTTATGTAATATGATACAAATTGATTCCTGTTAATTCTCCGAATCCATAATAAAAATATAAATATAGATTCTAAATAGCATTAAAAATAATTGTAAAAAGTACTACCAAGACTGTTATCATTTTTAATTAAAAATGGCTGGGAAAAAGCTCGTTTATTATATCATAAATCTCAAATTTTTATAATATAAGTTGAATACTCTATTTTCTGATTATTTCTATTTTAGGTCATTTTTTATTATTAAAAATCTCAAAAAATAATATTTTTAACTTTCTTATTTATAAATAGAATTTATTGAAAATCTGTATATATATATATATTTAAATTATTTTTTAAAAAAATAGATTTTTAGGATTTTTCTATATTGAAATCTAAAACTTTAAAATACTAATTTTTTGATTTACATAAAAATCATATAAAAATCTAAAACTTTTATAAATCCTTTCATAATTTTTTAGTAATAAATATTAACAGAAAACTATATATCTTTTTGGAAATTTTGAATTTAAATTTATATAGAAATTCAATAAAAAATTCAAAAAATTCAATAGAAATGAAAATGTAATATATAACAAGTTTAAAATGATATAAATAATCCCTACAGTTTTGAGAATATCTTTCTAGATACTTTTTTCATATAAAAACTTTCTATTTTTTCCCAAGCTTCTCAAAATAAATATACCATAAATTTATAGCAAAATTTACGATTCATTTCTAACAATTTTTATTATAAAGTTATTAAAGATTTTATAAATCCTTTAAATTCTTATATAACTTTTATTTTAATCTGAAAATCTATATTTTGTAATTCTAGATTTTAATCCAGAAAAATCCTAAAAATCTAATTTCTTTAAAATAAGCTTAAAATGACTTGAAATACATGGATATAAATTTTCATCAAATTATATTATATATTGATACAGTTATAAATATATTAATAAACTAAAAAGGTGATTTTTGATGTGAAAGGATGGCTTAAAACAGGAGTGATTCGAAAATAAAATAGTTTACTTATGTATTAGAATTTTCTGAAAACTTTAATTTTAAGGGTTTTTATTTTAATAAGGAAACTTGAAAAAGATATTCATTTAAGTTTTTTTCGAATCTAAATCCATCAAATTATAATACTTTTATTATACAGAATTATCTATTCTTTAAAGAAAATTATAATTTCAGCCTGAAAAACCTATAATTACAATAATGATTTTTTTAAAAAACATTTCGTTCATTTTTTCGAATTATTTAAGTAACTCTCAAATCAATATATTAATTTCAATAATCTCTTTAAATTAATTACTACAATAAATATACAATTTCAAAATTGAACAAATAATGATTTTTAATACATTTTCGTTTAATATATAGTAAGTAATAGCCTTAACTCTTATAATTATATTCTAGCACTCTCTTTAATTAAACTATACTATGATAAACTATACTAAAATTTCAATTAATTCATTACTCATTATAAACTATCTTAATAATATCTTATTCAAATAAATCTATATTTAAAAAACTTTACATATCAATTCGGATCAAGGTATAATAATTCAAGAGTTGTCAATGCTATAAATTATATGTATTTTGAAAATGAAATACAATGGAATTTAAAAACTTTATATAATTTTTCATTTCTTTTAAAAATATAAATTTATAATAAATCTTCTCATTGTTACTATTACAATAAAGTTCAAATTTAAATTCTTATTAAATAGTTTCTACATTTGATATAATTTATAAAGTTATTAATATTCTTATTTGTTTATGAATTTCATATCCTGACTATAATCCGTAGTCTCCAGAACAAAAATTATATATAAATTTTACATCTTATTGAAATCCAAAATCTGAAATTAAAAATGAAATGTAAATTAAAACTGTTAATAATTATAGATATAATTCTTATATAGTAATTATTGATTTATGTAATTTCGAATTTATTTGATTAAATATTTACTTAATCAAGAATTACTAGTATATTTTGATTTTTTGTATAATACACAATCAATATTTATAATTTGTTTTTGCTAAATTTCATGAGAAAGCTATAAAAGATTTTAATTTTTTAAAAATTTGTATAGTAATTATATATAAAAACTTAAGAATCAATATTTTAAAGTTTTAAATTTTACATCAGAAAACTCTCAGAATTTTCAAAAACCTAAAAATTTCAGAATATATTTGAAATTAATCCGAGTTTTATATATACACCAGACAAATTTTTACTGAATTCTATTTGTAAAATAAGAAAGCTAAAAACATCAATTCTGGTGCGAAAAAGTGGCTCAAACCGGGGTAGTCAGAAAGTAGAGTGTTTAACTTAACCTGTGAATTTCGCTTCTGATCCAACGAATCAAAATCCGCAGCCCTCCGAACTCTGCTTTGTCCAACATCACACTCTACGAGCCATCTACTGCTATAGGATGCATCATCGCTGGTCTTGACCGTGATTCCGATTTCGCTTTGTGCTACCATTTCGGCCACAGCTTTATTCCTGAGAATCGCAACTCCCAAGCTATCTCTGCTCTCGATCAACACCGTTTTGATTTTTTTAGTCGTCGGGCCAGGTGTTAAAGCTGGCCCAGGAAGGTGGTACTTCCAACGGTCAAGCTCAACTTTGTTGACATTGAGCATGATGCCTCCGAAGTGACCACCAAACTGGAATCCAGTAGTGTTCCGAATCGTTGATGGCCGATCCTCACCATCAAATAACTTATCCAGCAACCCTCGCTGGTAAATGCTTCACCAGATGGCGTGCTTAGTCCTCGCCGTCCTGGTGGCTCAATTATTCAGGGCGATTCCGATTTGGGGTTGCCCTCCAATATCAAGACAGAGATGCCTCTTAATCCAGCTCACATGCCAGTCCAACAGGTCCTCCAACAGCAAAAATGATATCGTAAACCTTACCCCTCTTTTATTACACTCTTCTACATATAGGGATGATAATTAAGCGAGAAGAAAAACCCTTATTGATTCCTTGATAACTATGATCCAGGCTGAAGTAAAGGAAGGATTGAAAGACACAGAAGAACATTATTAAAATGAGCACCGTGTCCTGTAGTGTACAGTTTTATTATACTTTATCACCAGGCTATCGTAGTTCCTGAAAATAAAGGAACATATATCCCACGACATCGGTCGCTTCAAGACGGTCATTAGAACAATCCGATTTTAGTTTTGTAAATACATTGCCTACCGTTCATTCCAAAGAGATCGATCCATCTAACAGTACTAAATAATCCCTAAAGAATAGGATTTACGGAAATGGTCAAAATTGTTAAGCCAGCCTTTGAGAAGTGCAAAATTTCATCAAAATTTTGCAAATCCAGTTCTCGACGCAACGTCACCAATTTTAGCAAAAAGATCTATTGCAAACGCAGGGATAACATACACCCAGCAATTTGACCTACGCAGGGATCGAACCTGCAATCTCTTGATGCCAACAGCTTAGAGGTTTCTCAACTCCTCCCTGTGTCGTAGTCAAGCGCCTTGCCATTGGGCCAGCAGGCCAGTATTTTCCAGACAGATATCCGTCAGAAATCAATAGTTGTTTGTACCGTTTGATAAAAATGACGTGAGTTTTAAACAATATATCGACTGCTTTGTGACTCGATCTAAATGTGGGGTGGAAGGAAAATTTTCCTTTCTTTTGTGGGCTGTTTGGTGGAGGGGCTCGAGAGGGGCCGAGAGGGGCAATTGATTAGGCCAATGCTTCGTTTTATGACTGTAAATGAATTGAAGATTAAACCGAAGCATGTCAATACAAACAAAGAAATGTTTCCCCGAGGATCATTTGTTCATAAATTTTATTTGTAGAATATTATTATATATATTGCAAAGTTAAGAAGTCGACAAGAGATATCGTTGTTAAACATTGAATGGTACTTAGCACACCCCCCCCCATTAAAACCATTATTTGACCACCGAATGCTCCAAAAATCACCATCATTTATTATTCGTATATCCACCATGCAAAAAGCCATTGTTTTAAATGATTGACAAGTCGAATGTTGGCGAATCAGGTGTAACCTCAATAATAGCTGGACCAGCAATGATGTTGGAATCAGTTAAGGCGCCAGAGTTGTCATTGGTTAAGAAGGCATAACTTTGTCCCGAGATGCTCATTGGAACTGCAGTCATGATTAAACCGTCACTGCCGACTTGGCTCTCAACAGCGATAGTGTCGAGTCCGCTCACAAAAGTAGTATAGAACGTTCCGGAAGGGGCCGTCTCTGGTACAAGGGCAACATTGGCGCCTGGTGCAGTAGGCAAGCCAGACTTGAGGGCCAGGGATGGGTAGACCATTACGGGCAAGGCAGCGTTGGTAGATGGGCAAGAGACGATAAAGGATGACGCGATGGAGTAGACGGCGTTCAATCCAAGGGGTGTGGCGAAAGGATTGGCCATTGGAATTTCACCATTCGCATTACGTTCGGCAGATTGATGCAAAGCTTCGGTGACAAGTATAGAAGCAGCTGCGGTAAGGTATGCCTTTGATGTGATATCGGCTGCTGCTCCGAGGTAAGCGGAAACACCGACACCCTCAATGACGGAAGCGAGAGCAACGAATGATTTTGGATCCGTGAATGGAAATTTGTATTCACAAGCTTGAACGGGAGCAGCACCTGCAGCGGTGAGGCCACTTTGAAGATAGACAACATGTGCTTCTTCATCATGCGCAATATACTTCAATTGAGTGTAGAAGGAAGAGGTGAAGTTTGCATCGAGCCACATTTGTTCTGGCATTTCACTGAGAGCCTTCTTGTAAAATGCATTCTCGAGATGTTCGAGCGTCAAGGCATATTGGAGGATGTCCGCATCAGTTGGCGCTGCTTGTCTTTTTGCTGGAAGAGCCGATGCAATGCTTAAGATGCTAGCAATAGCAATAACGGTGGTTTGAGAGAATAGCATGATGGTTGTGATTAATTGGAAGAGAGGTCCGAATTAGACAATCGCTCAATGTAAGTAGTTTAATTGGAAAACGCAGAGGAAGACAGAATTGCTTGTTGGTTAAGGACTGATAATAGCAGGATGAGCAAGCAATTATATAGAGTTAGCAATTGCCATGACGATGACAGACTTCTGTCCGGTCATTGATCTTTCCGAATTATCCTTTGACTTCCTACTGCAATCCTCAATATCAACCTTGAAAATGACTCCATCAGGTAATAGATTCGACCGGCAATACGCCAGGCCGTGACACTAATCGATAGTTCCCGAACCCCAAAGGAATCAACATATGGGATAATGGAAAGGAGACATGGGGGATTGCAAGATGTCGATAGTAGGATTAGTCTCAAATGGCCAAGGGATCATCTGTCTTTGTTGAATGTTAATTTGATGTATTTCCAGCCTAGCTCGAGTCTAGCTAGGAGTCTAGCTAGTGGTCTAGCTAGCCTCGGGAAGAGTGTTAACCGGATGTTCAAAATTCCGGAATGATTTGAACCATACTGTATTCGTACCTATTCAGTCACCAATATTAAAGTTACCTTGGAAAAATGATATTGATGACATTGGTGAAAACGGTGATATTGGCGATGTTGGTGACATTGGTGATGACGATAATATTGGTGGTATTTGCGATATATTTGAGATTTGAGAAAGATATCTCAAATGATTTGCTACATCGTTGAATGATCAAAAACCTGAACAAAGTGACAGCTGCAAGAGGTTCAATACGGATAAGCGTAAGAGGAGGTAAGGGTTCTGACACTACACCCATATCCAGCTCGCCTAGGTAGTTTACTATACCGGTACTCGAGTATTGATCAGATGGTTAGCACAACAAATATGGAGAGCTTGGCTTGCACCTTGCATCACTCCCAAGCTTTGAGCTCCAAGGCAGGCAAGCTGGAGGAAAGCCCCTTCTCGTTTTTGGACTTGGTGTCATAAAGCCAAGTGGCTTTAGATCACATTGTCTCTGTGGTACACATGCTCGACATGTCGATCTTCAATGATCAGGCTTCGTTGGCAACGGCTGGATGAGTATGTTGGAGCGGCTTCAGTAGTTCCCGAAGTACATTACATGGGATTTTACGTGTTCCTGTCCCTGTTCCTGTTGCTGTTCCTGGTCCTAATCATTGGAGGTAGATGAACTAGGTAGTGGCGATACCTTAGGTAGTTGAATTAACGAATGAGAACTTTTCCCGTGATTAAGCTCAAGTGACCTGGTGGACGATCATTCCAAATGTTGGCATGTTGGCACCTGCAAGTACGATGGGTGCTACCTACCGGTATATACCCATATACCGACTGGTACATGATAGATGATGCTATCATCGAAATTAACTTGCGCCTTCTTTCATCGCAATTGTTAATCAGTAATTAGTACCTAGGTAATCATTGATTATTACTCTCGTATCCTCTCCCATGTACCAGAAAGCAGATATAACCTTAATAAATCAGTTTAAAAGTACTGACCTATTGATTGTTCGATGTTGATTTAGATGTAGATAGAATATAGATAGAACATTGCAAAGTACATGTCTGTCAAGACTACAAACAATTTCCTTTGATTGTATGTAACCTTTCCACCTTCCTATCTTGGTCAAACTATCGTACCGTACTGTACGTAGTCTCCATCGGAAAGAACCCCATCCGATCTTTGGGGCGAAACTAACCGTGTAGTCACGTGCTACTAACCCACATCTGCACCTCCTGCCCCTTTCACAAGAGATGTCATCACTCGCCGATAATTGTATGTAATAAAGTAGACAGCTAATCCATATCATGTACTCATCACTCATCATATCCTCGCATGTTACTTACTTTCTTTCAACTTATTTAGTAACCGCCGCTTTCGGTCCGCTCTCAACTTTGTTTTCACGCCAGCCAGCTTTTCAGATTTTCAGTGAGCGTGGGTAGATGTCACATCCACCCTTCTAATATCGATTAGGTCATTATTCGAAAGCCCTTGCTTCTCCAATATTAGTGTCATAATTATTTGTTGCATGTCTACAGCATATGCAGCTAATTCCTTCGCGGCTGTGGCACATGAGACATGGAGATTGTGCCAACTTGAGGGCGGCAATTGACAATGGAATCCAGCGAAATCAGACCTCTTCTCCTTTTCGCGATTTGAGCTTTCCAACCTTGGCAACTTTAAAAAATATGCGGAGGGGAATATGACGATTTTGCTTCTTTACTTGACCTTGTTTCATTGTTATCTTTTGTATACTGAAATGATGATTTATCACCCGGAGTTCTCGTATGCAACCAATCGCGATTAATGAATATTTTTCGAGATACTGCTTAAATCATACCTGTGCCACACCCATCTTTGCCTGATAGTTTGCTTCATTTCAACCGATATATATTGGTCGATTTAGAATTGCAGTATTGTTTAACTTTCAACCCCAAATCACTCAACCGATCTTTCCTTTTTATATGTTTCCAAAATCAGATGAGGACTCCGAGTCCAAAGATTGGCATGAGAGAGGAATGTGAGACGATGAAAGACCCCATATAGTGTCAGAACCCTGTTGTCAATCTCGGATAGAGGATATATTTATGTGGAGTTCTTTGCACTTCCTCTCAGTGGTGGAATCTATTGACGAAGGACTGTACTTAAAAGGAGTTTTGCCCGATTTTCATCCCTTTATACCGCTCAAGCCTCTTCAGTGCTTCCAATGGGATGAAAAAGGCCCCATTACTCTTTGCTCATTTCACTTTTCTCTGGGCCCTAAATGGAACCCCTAGCTTCGAACCGCCGTCTATTTCTCCCAGGGTGATTATCTACTTTGACCTTCGCCTTTTCACTATGCCGTGTGTGATCTCATTCCAGCTACCCACATTGCTTCTCTACTTCACTTTTATCATTGAGCTTTTAGATTCAATCGATCTTCTGCATTGCACAAGTAGCGATTTGACTACAAGACAGAGTGGTGCTAAAGGGTACCGAAGAGTACCTGTGCGTTCATATGCGTTCCTTGAGCGATGCTCAGAGCGGTTGTTTCGGAGCTTCACGCTTGGAAAGGTGCTTTCCTTTTCTTCGGTATACTGAATATGGGTGACTCGATTTATTTAGCCGTACTTTATGTCCTTGATGGAGAAGTTGAAGTGGCTTCAGGGTTGTCTTTATCAGACAATCTCGACGATTTGCCTGTAGTAGTGGCAAAAACTGGTGTCTGATGTTCCGATACATCTTGCAGTCTATTCCTGCAATCTCGAACCTTTTATTTATCAATCCACAAATCACCTCTTTCGTTGTTTTCCGATTCATCGATTGTCGAGTTAATGGTATTTATTCTTACAGCATGTTCTTCACCTGCCAGACTTCCTTTACTTGAACATTGCGAGGTGAAAGCAGACCTCTTTAATTGTAACCGACTGTTGATTTGCAGTGATATATAGGGTGATGCAGCCATGGAATTTTGGGCGAGTTATTCACTTGTCAAGAGAGTACTGAAATCTAGGAAGAATTTTGACCTCCTATTAAATCTACCAAAATGTCAGAATGGTAAATGAGAAGCGAAGCAAATACCCAGAGCTAATTTGTTAAACAATTCAAACAGAAGGTGATTCCAAAGTCAGTAACGAGCATGTCTCATCGGTAGCGAATAACGAAGTGATTTGAAATGAGCCACAGTGAATAGCTGGGCTCGGAGAAAGTGTGTCTCAAACATGCTCTTGCAATATTTGAAATCAACATGTACGCTCGCCAAAGAATGATATTCCGATGTCATGGCTGGTTGCGGAGAAATAAGTTACAGTTACAGGCATTGTAGACCTCACTGCTGCAAAGTATGGTATCAATGTGTTACTGTAGGAAATTATCCCAAAATTAATCTCTCTTTTTTGGGGGTAACCTCACAAAGAATTTACTTGCCTCCTTGCAAGCTCACTTGAGCCTTGCAACTCAGCCATGGACAGATGTATTCACCATATGTTCAATTTGGAAATGATAAAGTGATTTCAAGATTAGAGGCCTTCAAGTTTTCACTACCGACCAGGGCCGATCTGCCCTAGTAGAATCTTTTGCACATTGCTTGTGGAAGTCATTTCACCCGAGGCCTTTTAATACAGAACCAAACAGTTACGTCAGACAAAAGGGAGTGCGATACACTAAATACTTGAACATACTCTAGACATTGAACCACTGTTGTCTAATCCACATCTTGCTACTTATATGCAGTGTTCAAATAGCACATCAACAAAGGAACGTTTCTAGGGACGGGGATTTGCCCATATTCCATGACAACCAGTCGAGCTGCAGCCTTCACGTCTCAACGGAAACCCGAGGAGAATACTGCAAAACATACCTCGAAGTTAATGTGCGTGTTACTAATAAAGCTCCACAGTAATATCTACCTACCTGTATTGATCGAGAACCTTCATCCACCCAGTCTTCTTTAGGGGTAACGCAGTAGAAGTAAATGCCTTTAATTTTAGTTTCGGTATAATGGCAACAGATAGATAAAGTGCCGTGCTACATGTCTTCCTTAAATATTTTAACTCCGTTGACCTGCTGCACCATTTGCTGCGCCTAGTTTCCTCACCCGGCAGTAGTATTCCCTAGATAGTAGCATTAAGAAAAACATTACACCCACGCCATGCTACTAAGTCTGTAACGTGCCCCTCGACCTCTCCCTTTCTCGCTCGAGGCAGGCGCAGGAGGTATCAGGGTTGGCATTTTCAAAACTTTGTAGGTTGTCGAAGATGCGTGCCATCCGCGAGTGCCCCGAAATCTCGCCACGATTGCGACGTATACCTCTAAGTTATACCTCTAAGCTGCTGTGTACGAAGCTTGGCAAGTGCAAAATTATTGTCCGTTCGTCGATGCGTGTATTAATATTAATACCTGGTATAATTAAGCCTCACGACAAATTTGTGGTGGTGACTGGTAATCGTTGGTTTGTAAATTGAATCTTATGCGTCCTGGTCACAGCAATGTGATTATGAGGAATCTTTTCTAACATGCGTAATGCAGGACGATCATAGGAAGCCTGATTCAGCCAACACCCTGTCGTTCGTGTAAGTATAGGTCTAATATCGATTTCATGCTCTGGTAAATGATGGCTATCAAGAGTGTAGAACGTACCTGACTATCTTTTCGTCCTCACGCTCTCTTGGTTCGACTGCTAAACTCTTTTCATACATTTCATGTACATCTCCCGCAGCTTGCATATTGGTTAATATATATTCTTGAAGTTCCGGGACTGGCTGCAAGCCGTACGGGACATTCTGATATTGCTGAATGTCGCGAATGACTTCAGCGGTCTTTGCTCGTTTGGCAAAGTTAATCAATGTAGTTTTCTTGATGATTGAAGGTATACCATCCTCGATAAACGTAAGATCGGTAAGGTACACACCTAGAGATGTTAGCTCGCCATAGTACATCGGATGAGCAATCAGAACTTACCGAAAAAGGGGATACATGGGGGATTGGCAAGATGCAAACTCTCTCTGTACTCTCCGAAATTCTTTGTGCTGCCCATAAGGCGACGCATGGATTCCAGCACTGCCAAAGTTTTGGCTGGCACTTGATCCCAGGTTCTTTTTAGGCGATGGATTGGTGCTGTACCGAGCGCAGAGATTATAGAAGTGAGAGTTGAGTAATTGTTTAAGGCACGACATTTCTAGAGTAAGTTAGGAAAAGTTGAGGCAGTCAGAAGAAAAATTGCTTACATCGGCAACAAGAACGAAATGTTTGATGACGACAACGCGCTTTTTGACATCGAGTTGCGTGAGAATCATTTCAGCGACCCAATTCGTCAATTGATTAGAATGCAGGATCAGAGCCTTAACATTTGGTGCAGGCTCAGGGTCGTTTTCGCCAACTTTCTTCTGCCAAGTTTTATTTAAGCATTCCGTGGGTTTAATTTTCCCATAAAGCTTTGACTCGACAATGGTAAGTTGACGTGCAAATTCTGTCACATCAATATCCAAGAATTTAAGCTTCTTCATGTTTTTGGGCATGATCGGTTGGGGCGTTGAATGGTTCAAGGTCAAGACTAAACGTTTCGCTGTGGCTTCCTGTCCCCGTAACCGTTGTTCTAAGAGAGTCATCAATGAACCAGAACCCGGCGTCTCAGTAGCTTTCACAGTGTCTCGAGCAAAGGTGTAGACATTGGCTATTAGAGCTTTGGTATCATCACTTTGATCCTCCATCCAGAAAAGCTCAAACCATGATTTCAGAATGTTGACAACTCGAAACCTGATTGGCTTTTGCTTTCGGGATACCCATGTTTCATAGTCTCCTGGAGGCATACCTTCAGGGGGTTGCACCTGAAAGCGCTTCACCAAATGCTCGAATAATTCTCTCGCATTCGTAAAAGATCGATATGTGAGTAAAAAGGTGTTGTTGAAATCCGAGCTCAATTTGTCGTGGCGTGTAAGCTGCTCAACCAATGCTACAAGTGTACCGCCCTTCAATATAGGAGGCTGGACTTTTGTATCGTAGGAAATATCATCTTCGTGGTCAAGCTTCAAGCAGTCTGGTGTCTCGTCTGGGGCATCTCTTCGAGTTGGCTCTTCGCCAAAGAACTTCCTGACTTTAGAGTTCTCCTTTCGGAATGGTGGAAGAACTGTATCACCTTCAGAGTAAGTTTGTGACTTACCAATATCTGCAAGGCTAGGACGGAGTGATGGGTTCCGGGAGTCTGATCGTTGATGGAGTCGCTCGTAGGGCGCGCTATCACCTCTCCTTAGACTTTTCGCCCTTTCTTCGAGAGGCAAAGCCTGCTGCATAGCTGTTTGAACAAGCTCACCAAGAAGCTGCAGTGAGAAGCCAATATGAGATGAGTTTGTTTCCAAAGATCTTGAACACGTGCGCACGTAAATCAGCCGCCCTTCCAATGACTCCCCACGGACTTCCGCCCACTCATCACCTAAAGGCCCAGCCACAGCCTGACATCCTAGCAATAAATCTGATATGTTATCATATAAACTTTGCTTCTGTTTGGCGAAGTCAATAAGTTGAGGATTTTGGAATGTATCGCCAAGAGAAGACAAGTTGATAGACTCAACCGTAGACACCCAAGGCTTGAACATCTCAAGAACTTTTTGCGCGGCTGCACAGACATTATTACCAATCAGTTCGTGTCTGTAAGGGGTGATAATTTTGTCGGTGAGTACGAGATGCTCCTCCAATTTTCGAATGCTAGATGTTAGCATTCTCTTCAAATCATCGAGTCTCTCCATCAAATTTGCATCCAAAATCGCAGAAGGTTCAACGACATTCTCATCTTCGTCGAGAAAGTTGGACGTTAGAGGGTCTCTAGATCCAAGCCCGTTATTTTGCCAACTACCACCAATAGTGCTACCAACGACAAAACCAGGGAGCAATCGTGGTATGTCCTCGCCGCGCTGCTGGCGCGCGACCTCAACGTAGCTGAAAACGCCCAGAAGTACGCCATCCGCCTCCTGCAAACATTTTTGATATGACTCCGAATTGGGCCAGTCAGAAGCAGCAATGTGTGACGAGATAACTAATTTCGAGAATTTTGACATCATGTCCCGAAAGTGGGGATACAGGGCTTTGTTAGTAGAAATAATAGAAGGCTGACCAGAATGATTATCAGTAGTACCAGATCCAGCGGCCAGTAATAGTCGGAGGTGATCGGAAATATCTTCAGCTCGGCGAACGTACTCGGAACGATCATGGTTGTTGATTGCTTCGCGATAGCGATCCACAGCTTTCTTCATATTTGCAACGAGTCGATTCCATGTCAGTGGCGCAGCGGATCCATCATCAAAGAATGATCGAGGCAAAGTAGCAGCGTGTGGTGGGCCAAGAGCAGGAGTCGTGAAAGAAGTTGTAGATGGGCCCATTATCGGCATTGCTGTGAGGGATACATTCGGTGTATTGAACGTGTCGGCTCGCGAGCGAGTGCCAGGAGATGTGCCATTGATTGAGTCCATGGAGGTAGCTGGTGACACACCTTCAGATAATTGAGATCTGCGTTTCTTACGTGGCTGAGAGGCGTTAGCAGGTACAATATAGCCATATTGAATAGGCAACATACAAAGGAGGATTTAGATGCGAGCATTATAGACTCTCCATCGAGCTCAGATGCAGAATTTCCTTCCGATTCATCGTCTGTTTCATTAATGTATCCTCGCGCCATCATTTCTGGTGGGGGCCTTGTTTTCTCTGGTATATTGACATTCATCCGATCTCTCGGTCCCATTTCCGTCGACGAAGATGGCGATTCCAACGGTAGCTCCATACTACTCTCGCCAGTCTCCGTATTGAAATAGAACAATCTCCCATCAGGAGTCGCTTGAGGTATCCAGAAATCCGCCCCTGATCTTCCATTGCTGTTCACACCGGTTGCAGGCAAATGTGAGAAGTCGTCACGTTCTGATTCTTCGCCCTCATCATCGTACTGCTCTTCGTATTGTTCTTCGTCGTCTTCGTCGTCGTCGATATCATCATCTATACCCATTCCAGCCCCATTCGCCTTGCCGTCCAGGACATCTTCAGGGCCAGATACAACCTGGCAGTAATTGCTGGGGAACCATCCCCTCACACCATTTATGACTCCATCCCACCAACCACTTTCTAATTGTGTGATCACTTGTATTATATCCCCCTCGTGAAAACTAAGACTTGTTCGGTCGTCGGCCTCGTAGTCGTATAGCGCTCGCACATACATATTTGTCTGCGGAGCGTTTCCCAATAACCCATTCATTAGTGGCGATGGTTTGCGCGTTTTCGCGATTTGGGGTTTCTATATTTTCTTCGAGTTAATATTGAATGTGGCAGTGTATCTGCCGTTATAACAAAGTCGATTCTCCCCTATGCAGTAGAATTGGTCGTATTACTCGAGTGGGAAGTTGCGAAGGTATTTCTTTCTGATTATGTTACCGAGACCACGGTCTGTGTCATTCATTAACATTTTCAACTCATGATTAGTCGTTCCAAGTAGGTGTACGCGCTTTTGAAAGTATAAGATATATATTGGATATGAATGTTGCAGAGGAGGGGTATGGTCAGGTAGTTTGTCGGGTGTTGTCGATCAATTTCGATAATGATTGGAGAGACTTCGGGCGGTTATGGTTATAGTCAGTGGAACATCGATTAGCTGAAAGATAGATAGGATGTAGTTCGATTACCACACCATTCATGTGCCTGTGTGCGTGTATGTGTGTGTATATATATGGAGAGAGAGAATGTGCGATATTTGATATATGGTATGTGTGTGGTATATGGTATTCAGATATATCCAAATGAAGTCGAGAGGAATATTATAAAGGTGGGCTAGAGTAGCAGGGCAGATTTGCCTCGTTATCGCCAAATTTTGCAAATCGCAGTAGTGGTTTTGGCGTTGAAGGGATTGTTTCAACGAGGTACACGTTTAGCACACTGGAGTTAAACTCGGAAAGGTGTAGTGGTATAGGGTAGGGAGTAAATGGTATGTGTATATACAAGGGTCCACCAGTCTTTTGATAGAAAAAAATAATAAATATTTTGATGTTCGAAATCAGCAATTTGGTTGGTACCTTAGGTATCTGGTATGTGGTAGTAGTAGTAGACGCAGTAGTAGTAGTAGTAGTAGTGTAGTGTAGTGTAGTATATGTCTTGCTTTTCGTAAATATAAAAGTGTAGCATGTATTTTTCGTTACTTTTGATGTAAGTGATAGTGTCGATGTGTGAATGAATGAAGATGAGGTACTAGGGAGGTACTAGGTAGGTACTACTCGAGTAGGTCTCTAGGAATACAACGATATGATTTGTCAAGAGAACATATGGGTAAAGAATGAAAGAAATGATAAAACGAAGAATGAAGAATGAAGAATCAAGAATCAAGAATCAAGAATCAGGAATGATAGAATCTTCTCAGAGAAAACGCGTGAAGAGAAAGGTATAGTATACTATAGTTGGTATACCTAGTAGACCCAGGCAGATAGTAGGTACAGGTATAGTCAAGTAGATTGATTGCATTATTGATAATTGGGGAGAAGGGGGGAAGGGGAGCATGTGGATATCGGCTCGGATATCCATTGGCGGAATTGAAACACAGAGGAAGGTAACCGACCTTGGTGGTGGGCAAGTCTTTACTTCATAGATAGCTGCTCCGTAGGTATTGGATAGGTAAATAGAATATAATAATAATTCATGACCAAGTTGATGAGTATCTACCTACGTGATATCAATCTAGTACCCAGGGGCCTACAGAGCAGTCTCTTGGGTTTGTATCTAGGTCGAATGAGATACTACACAGAAACAGATTCATCACATGGTGTTCTTCATTCAACCTTATTAGAGGTCCGGGGAGGTAAAGAAAAGAAGTGTTTCGCACTCTATTGATGTCAACGTTAAATTCTGAGAGGAGCTCAGAGGGAGCTCTAGGCAAGACACAATAATTGCATATATCCTCCTTTGGTCCTCATCTGGAAACGTTTTATGTCCAATATCAAGCGACTGTTTAGAATCTCATGGTGTTTCTATGTACGATGTTCTTCCTACCTACCTACCTACCTACCCAGGTAGACAAACGTCAATAATTGACGAATAACTACCCTGCAGGTTCGACTTTCTCTTTCACTACATCCCGCTGCGGTGCTAGCAGTCCTGGTGCCATGTGGGAAGGAGGGCATTGCCACGAGGCAAGTCATCACGACATGTATCAGTCACTGCGGATCTATGTAATCTGGAATTTCTTCAACAATCACCAAGCACTACCTAGAAGACAAACTCTATTCAAGGCAGCCGCCATCAACTACACTCTACCATATTCGTTCTTGGCCCTTCCGGAAATTACCAAGTAAGACTGTGCAACGAAACTTGCTGCGATACTAGGTACCCTCTTTTGGCACATTTCCTTACCCTAACAATGAAGATTGCCCTCGCATTCCTTAATCTGCGAGGAAAATTTGTCTTTGCTCCTCTCAAGCCCGTTGAGATAAAATAAGGGTTCTATTTGGAAGTCAGGAGGAACCTCGTCCATTACCAGGAATGATTCTCGATTCGATTCTAGTGCATGGGATCCATGACAGTGCAGTAACCACACGTAAGTAAGAACAAATTAGAAATTATGTGCCCAACCAACCCTAGATTCGCTTTCCACCAGATCTTGCGGGTCGGTATCACATCTCGTCACGTGAGATACACTACCCAAACGTTCTCTGCTCTGATGCAAAGCTGGTGGAACACTTGACATATCAGATGAACGGATGAGGGGTTTGACGAAGCCACGGCTAGGTGCGCAGGATTTCATGGCACTTGGCCGTTTCTCCATGCTCCCAACTTTGACAAGAGATTGCGCCTCTCATGTACATAAGGAGAGATTCGGGCCGACCGAGAATTCGCGTTGATGACTGTAAGATTTGGTGGCTGTTGATTCAGCGTTTTTGATATGTCTACTGGTCTTTTATTAACAATATGATCATCGTGAGTTTTTGTCCTTCAAAAACTCATTAGGCGTATACTGAGGGCGATCTTGCTCGGGTGCTTACATTTGCTTGGAACCCCTCCTCCTCCTTTAAATCTATTTCTAAGCATCAACTTCCTCGCCAGTAAGCATTGCAACCCTTTGTGCTTCCCTCCCACACAATCGAATTAATGAGTTACGCATCTATCGTGTGAGATGTAGTCACACCCAAGGACGGCAACAATGCAATTCGTGTTCACTAGTGTCAAAGTGATACTGTTGCGAATATCAAGGTTTCAGCTTTCCAGTTCAGGTGGGGGGGGGGGGGGGGCATCACCGTTTTTGCTTCTAGAATGATTCCAGAAGGAGGGTGGAATAAATGATGGGCGATAGGAATGAGGAGATCAGGACCTTCTGTTTTAGGAGTGGGGTCGAAGTGCGAAAGTACTTGTAGTTTCATCTGGCTAGGGGCATGGAGGGGTTTGCGATAAGGTGAGATTGTAAAGGCATGAAGAGAGTACGAAAGACCATTTACTGGTACCTACGTGATATCTGGTACTTCTGCTAAAGTCTCGAGATCGCAGTTCATGCGAGGATAGTTTGTTCCCGTGCTTGTTCAATTTCTGAAGTTCTGAAATCAGGTCGCGGCGCCCGAAGTACAAGAGTAAGTATTTCATCAAAGTCTGCTTAGTTAAGATCGTGTTGCACAAGTAAATATGCGACCAGGTCTTCTCAAGATGAGACTTTTCGATATTTTTGGAACTTGACAATACTGTAGTACCTATTATAGCCAGCGATTTGTACTTTTGTGTTTAGCTCGAAGTGTTCATCCGAGTACAATTTCGGACATCGGAAACTTGGGTTGACCGAACACCCTTGAAACACACGCTTTGCAATGAGAATAACGAGATGTTTGAATAACCAAGCACGACCACGTTGAAATGCAGATAGGAAAGTAACGAGGTGTAGTACTCGAAGAGGGGTTCCATACCAAGTAACAGTTGTCTAGGTAACAATCTCAGCGGTGAAGTATCTTTCAACTATCTGCGGTATCAGTAGAGTTTGTAGTTGCATAAGTTAGATTGATGAATGTCTTGTTTGTGAATTGTACAATTTGGCCATCTTGCTAATCCCATTTTTGTGATAACGCACCTGGCGGTGTCGTGGGTGCATAGATTCCCATGTCGAAGTCGAGGTTCTGGATTTCTTCCCAACTAATCGGTGAAGGGGGTGCCACGTGAGCCGCCTGCTAGAACTTAACGTGGTAGAATCCCGTAACGAATAGCAGGTCTAGGTTCATACAAATATTGCTGGAAAAGTATGGGTGGCTCCTTGCTATGGATGATCTTATTCATTCTAGATGTTACCGGATGGCCTCCCCCGAATTGGCGGACTGAAAACACGAGGACCCAGAAATCCGTCTCCTGGATTTTTAGTACCCGTTTCTGCCGTGAAGTTGTCTCTCATTTCATCAAGTTTGATTGGATGTCAGTGCCTCGAAATAATCAAGGCGGACGATGAGGGACATGGCAGATTTATACCATCCCTGAATATTCCACTCACGAAATGTGAAAAGAGACATCAGAATTGATTATTTATTGCGTTTCTTTGCATAGGGAATCCACTGTCTCGGAGGGCATTGACCGGTGAAGGATGATTTCGGCATTGGCTCCAGATTAAGTTAAGTAGGCCCGTGAATGTGATTGGGTAGAATGCTGGCATAGTCTGGTAGAAGTCATGGAAGGTTATCAAGACGGCTTCTATGCTTTCGATATGAGGGGCAGAAGGAGCCACACCTAGGCTGGGATCTGGATGTTTCTGCAGGAAGAACTTTTCTAAGTTTTGCTTCAATGAGCTTCTTCACCGTTGGTTTGTAATAACATGGACCAATGCAGCGACTTTGCTGAATCAGTTTTTGTGAACATTATTAATTTTGATAGGCCATTACGAGCCGACCCGACTCGGGTGCTTTGTTGCTGTATGGTGCAATGGTGCCCTCACCACTGATTCATTGACCGGGTTTTGAAATTGTGCATCCAAATCACAAAGGAGACTCGGTGGGTCCGGGGAAGCGTTCCTAGAACTAGGACCAAATTAGAAAGGATTTTAATGCGAGTGGATGCTGATGATGGTTTATTCGCGTACCTGGCATATCGTTTGTCCTCTAATCGAATAACGGGATCATCCATCAGACTAACAATGTCTATATGTTGATCACAAATTGTGATTTAACTTGGATGGACAGTCGAGCATGAAATCATCATTGAATTGATTGGAAATGAAGGTCGACGAACACAATCCATGAAAGAATAGAAAATAAACAGGCAGTAGCTACAGTAACAGAGATGTATGTTCTGAACCAATGGGAATCAGCCAAATATTGGAAACGCAATATTGATTATCATGTACGTTGCAAGCAAAAGCAGCGAGGGTTCGCGAAATGGGTATCATGGCGGTGAGATCAAAAGCATAAAATACAAGAAAGGCAATAGCATCGAGTTTACGGCGAAGAAGATGATAGTGGGCTGACAACGATTGAAATTCTGCGTTGTTCCTTACCAACATTCCCCGCTCCTGGTAGAGGGGTAAGAGGAAGGGGGGGGGGAGGGGGATATTTTTCCAGTGGGTTAAGAAAAGAGTAGATATTTGAAAAGAAAAGAAAAGACAAGGAATAAATGAAGAAAGAAAGAAAGAAAGAAAGAATAGAAAGAAAATAATTTTCGATTTTGGCATAAGATTTGGTGATAAGCCCCAAAAATGATTTGATGTGGGAGTGACTTGCTTTTTCAAAGGTGTCCGAGGAGTCTCCAATAATGATAATCTGTATCTTTCTTGCAGACGACACATTTTTGACTTTTTTCCAAGGTCCACAGGTTCCAATGCCCCCCAATTTGCCCCAAATACCCAATGCCAATGTTCCAATGTTCGATCGCGTTATTCTTAGATTTAAAGCGGGCAAGCCGTGTTGGGTAGTTGGACAATTTCCTTTGCAGTTGAATGGGCTGAATAGATGGGCTGTGATGGCAGGCCTGTGGGAAGCGGCCAACTGGTGGGATGTACTGCGTACGTGGGGTTACAACTTACCAGACGACGCGAATGGAACTTTATTCGCGGTGAATTATCAACAGCTGTTGCGCTGTTGCGCTGGCAATTACAGCCTTTGACTTAAGTTGGGTTCTATGTAGGTAGGCTCGTAGGTGGTCAGTCATACTAGTCAGCAATGTAAGCATTGTAGACTCTCATATCTCATACCGACTTTCGAAGTTTCGAAATACATAGATAAGATACTTTAGTAGTGTTTGAAGGACGGTGTACGGTGAGAAAGGGCGGGGAGGATTTATGTGGGAAGGGGGGAAGGGGGGGAGGGGGGGGTTGGATATAGGTGATGTATTATAATGCTTGACTCGTAAGGTTCAATATCGAGGGAGCACTAGATAGGTGGGAAGAGGATGAGCAGATGGGGACTAGGTATGTGGTTAGATAGTTGGGTACGGGTACGGGTATGGGCATATGAACAGAAGAGACTTGATCTCACCTGATAATAAGTGTTGAGCATTAGGATTAGTATATATGTAAATCGATATGATGTATTTTCAGCAAACCAATATAAACATGAATATTATGTAAATGCAGGGTAAATACTAGATGCCATGTAAATACCATGTAAATACTATATAAATACTACATACTAAAATAGAGTAATAAAGATCTCATCATATCTAGGTCGATGGCAAGTATCCATTACCTAGGTAGATAAATAAATCAAGGCTTTTTCGCCATCCATTGCCATCGTTTTCTCGAGATCCCATGATCACGACCGGAGGATCGTAATAAGTCTCAAGATCAATTTAGAATCGAGATACCTCCTCCCACCTACCCACACACTATCCCTACCCCTGGGCCCTAGCTCACGAAGGATGCAAAGCCAAAAACACGCGACACCACATACCAATTGCAAATCATGCCTACCATGCCTCCCATACCTACCATGCCCGTATGAAATCTAAATCGAAATCTAAATCCAAGTCCAATCCAATCCAATCCCATTTCCCTCCCACCTCACCTAGTAGCACCTAGCAGTACCTACTAGGTACCTAAGCTTATTTCGCCCCGAAAACCTCCAAGCTATAAATAAGAGATCGGATGGCAAGATCAGTCATTGAACAGCAAGCAACAACAAAACTTGACTCCCTCCTCCAGGTTTTCGAGTCCAACCCAGCATTCTACCCAGCATTCTACCCAACCACCTTAAACATTGCGAATTATGCAACAAGTACCAGCTGAAGTTAAATTGAGAAGTGCAGCAGTGCAGTGCAGCGCAGACTGTGCAGTGCAGTGTGCACAGTTCAATTAGTTGTACGTACCTAGGCTAATCTTCTGATTCAATTGAACCCAATAGCTCTCTCAAACCAGTGCCGCTCTTATCGTGTCTGTTCCTTTCCTTCTTTCGGAGAAGAAGAAGAAATTAATTGATGCTCGGGACTAAGCAGAATAAGAAGAAGAATCCGAATCAAAAGTAAAACCCTGGCATTAATCATTCAAAGGGGGGTGGCGGCGCGATCTGACTGCGCGTACCTACTCGATTGAGCATTTAGTATCTACTTTATACCTCCACTATCACTTCCTTCCGACGCGACATACCTTGATGCTGTTCCTCGTTTTATGAAAATTGCGATCACGTACCGACCTTGGTATATACCCAATAGGTAGGTACCTAAGTCTTTAGACAAGAGGAGGAGATTTGATTGCCGGATTCGCACGGGATGGATTATCGTGGGGTTTGGATTGAGTTTGAGTTTGAAGTAGAATATGAGGAGGAGTAACGTTGTGATAAAAGATGAAGATGGTATTTGGGTCTAGATGTATATATATGTATATATATGTAATATACATATATACATGTGGGAATAGAAGAACACAAGAACTGTCTCCTGGATGATGACCTAGTACCTGGTACATTCAACTTGAGAACATACCTACTAGGTACCTTCCCTTCATCACCTAATTTTCTAGCTCTCATAAACTTCTGAATAAAATTGATAAACTATAGGTAGATACCTAGTATTTATCTATCTTGATTTCCCATAGGTTGTTAAAGAATAAGAATAGGTAGATAGGAGGATAGGTAAGAATAAGAATAAGAACATAAACATAAACATCAACATAAATACCTACCTGGTCAATATAAACATCATCATAAACAAGAACACCTAGGTAATATGATCTAGGTAAATAATCATTTTTTTTTATTTTTTTGCATAAGAAATTCACGCTAGCTCGCTAACTCAGCGGGTTCTCTTGGGATGATCCACACCCACCTTCACCTTTCACTAAAATTCCCATCAGTCCCCCCTCCCCTCTCCCATCCCCTCTCTTTTAACAGCTTTCACCCCTCATTCATTCCATCATCTTTTCATCAAACACACTCTTGTTTTTTCTTCCAATTTTTATCAAAAACATTCCTCCTTAGTATTTCGTGATTGTCATTCACACACTTAATTCTCATTTCATCAACCCCTCGAGACACGCATCCTTTGGACATCTCGATCTTTCGTCGACGCGACCCCGTGGTTTTACACTCTTTCAACAATTCCACACGGCCTCTGCCATCGAATCAATACCCCCAATACAACCCATCCATCTATGACAATAAGTCCACATCAAATGAACAATTTATACATCAAGCAATACACACTTTAAACCTTACGCCCCTCCTCCGCGAGTCAGTCGATATTCAACCATCGATCTGTGAATCATTTCGAAGCTCAATATCGAGTGCGAAGCGTGTAGTCAAGTCAGAAGAGTTCCTCGAACACGATGCCTGTCGCTGCCTTAAATATCTTGCCTGCGGGTGCATCATCAACATCAACAATAAGGAAGTCGTCCCTTGTTCCGGAGAAGAAGTACAAATGTCAATTTTGTAATAGAGCTTTCAGCAGGAGTGAACATCGTAGTAGACATGAGAGATCACGTAAGTTTTTGGTGTTCCTTACACTCCTTTTAGCCCCCTCCCCCCTTGTATCGAATCGCGTGGTTGATTCATCACCACTGGATTGCGACTACGATTACACCTTTACAATTCCATCGCGACAATTGAATAACATATTAACAATGTCGTCGCAGATACCAAGGAGCGTCCATTCAAGTGCATGAAGTGTAGAAGTACCTTTGTGCGACGCGATTTGTTGCTCCGACATGATCGAACCGTACACGCCAAAGATGGAGGTATTCCTTTACATAGTGATGTAAAGCGACGTGCCGGCCCCAAGGCATCCGTTGTATCCGGCTCAGCCAAATCAGCCATCGCTATTGACACATCGGCCCTTGAACAGATCGAGGCCAGTAGTGATGGGTTAGTTGACCTAGAGACTGCAGCTATGTTGATGACCGACCTTCACCACAAAGCTACTGCAGCAATGCGCAATGCAGGCGTAGGCCCATATGAGAATAGACCTGGAATGGCTTTCTCTCATAATGGAACTCCGCTCATGGAACCATCCGTCACATATCCTTCGGGGGCAATTTCGCTTCCCCAGGTCCCGTGGGATTCTTTCATGCCGCAGTCTGTAACGGAGCCAAAGTCTCATTCAATTACCTCGGCTGCTTCTGGTTCTCAAGATTCCCAGGCGTCTTTTACAAGCGGTGGTACGATGCAACCTCATCCTAATCAGCTTCCACCTATCGTCAAGCACAAGGCGTCGTCAAGCTATAATGGACTCGTCCCCGCGTTGCAGTCCATGATTGATTCATTGCCACCCTCAATGGCTTCTACCCCCCAATTGTCACCAATACAGCCCCGTTCCGAAGCAGCAGCGATGAGAGCACCTCAAGTCACTGGCGACGAAGAACGCAACATCATCTTGGACAATATCCGTGCCCATGATAGTGAACGAGCAATTCCAGAAGGCTTTCATCTCCCCACGCTGGCATCGTTGAACCGATTTCTTTCGACCTACTTCACCTTGTTCCACCATCACTTACCCTTCTTGCACCCTTCGACTTTTAAACCAACGCAAGTCTCACCACCACTTCTTCTTGCTGTGCTATCCATTGGTGCTCTTTATGCATTCGATCAAGATCACGCATATATGATGCACATTGGTTCCAAGGTTCTCGTAAATCAGTTTTTACAAAACAAGGAGAATTTCAGCTCACGTAAGTGTCCTTTGTGGACCATGCAAAGCTCACTCCTCAACATGATTTTCGCAAGCTGGAGTGGAGATCCAAAAGGACTGGAATGGGCTTGCTCGATCAAGAGTTTACTTGCTAACATGGTTGCTGGTAATCGTTACGAGCTGAAGCTTCGCACCGACGCTCGAGAAGGTGCTGCGCCTACCAGATCCGAATGGGTGGAAGATGAGGGTTGTCGACGAACGTACTATGCAGTATACATCTTCTTTGGCTTACTGACATTGACATACAACCATACACCCGCTATCAGTTTTAACGAGTTTGAAGATCTACAACTTCCCTCGACTGAAGCGATGTGGAATCTTAATGTTTCCGACGAAGCTACCTGGAAAGAACACCTCAAAGCTGCCGACATACCATCATTCATGGAAGCTCACGATAACCTCTTTCAGGGCGAATCCTTACGCTACAGTGCTTTTGCAACTCGTGTCATGATCAATGCGCTTTTCCTTGAGATTTGGTACCATAAACGCAGCCCGGAAGCACTTCAAGATATGGTCTTGGAATTCAAACTCCGTCTTGCATTGGAGACCTGGGAGAAATCGCTTGACCTTTGTGAGCCGGAAATTGTTTCAGTTCCACTCAATGCCCCTCACAAAGGACATCCATTGATCTTTAATGCTATGGCCCTGTTCCGCAATGCTAAGGCTCGTCTTGAGGTTGACCTCAAATCAATTCAAGAAGTCCTGAGGTACCATGACTCTTATGAAGTTGCTGCTGCCATGTCAAATGCTAGGGACAAGGTCAAGAGGTCCAGCGAGATGATCAAAGTCATTCAAGAATGCTACAATTGCATTGAAACTGCAGCCGTTCAAGGAATTCGCTGGGTTGCTAGGACGTCGGCTACCAACTGGAGTATCGAACATCCTCTTTGTGGCTTGGATCTCATGGTCATCCTCAGCTTGTGGCTCTATCGTCTGGAAAATGACGAGGAGCCTCCGACTGAGGAGGAATTGGCTATGCAAAACAAGATCCGAGCTCTCTTTGACGATGATTCTGTAGGCTATAGCTCCAAGCTTAGCTCTACCGTCGCTCGTGTCTGGGGTAGCATGCTTGATGAAGTTGTCGTTTGGGGGTAAGTCACAATGTTCATTGTCAAATACACATTATACTAACATATTATAGAATCACAAAACTCATGGGTGACTCCTTCCGACTTCATTCTCAAGCCCTTGTCGGCTACGAGGACGACATGGAAGTATCGGACGTTTCAACGCCCTCCATGATTTCTCAAGGAATGGATGACGCTGATGACAGCGTGTACTAAGATTTAATTCTTTTTTTAATGATTGCTATGATTTCCTTATTTTTATTTTCCTTGTTAGACTCGGTTTTGATATCCCTCATCTCTTTTCATCTCACACTATTGGCTTTGACGAGGGTCGACGGTTTATCTTTGGCATTTCCTTTTTCCTTTCTTTGCATATAGCGATTTTACTTTCGGATATTACTTTTTCATGAGCAAATCTTTCTCGGGGTCACGGGCAACAATACGGGGCTGGTCGGGCATACTGGACTTTTCTTCACTTTCGTCTCATATATCATCGCGCTCTCGCGCACCTAATGTCTCTACACTCATACTCATGGCTGGCCCACTGGTGTTGCTTCTGCCCTTGTCCTATTAGCACTACCAATTTTTAATTGTTTTTGTTTCTCCTCTCCGTCATCCATTTCAGCTCAGATACCTTATACCTTGTTCGATATACATCTGGTTTTTTGAGTTTGTTTCTACTTTCTCTCTTCTTTTGCGCTTTCTTGGTCATAGTTATTTGCGAAATGTTTTGATGGATTTGATTTGCATGAAGGAGAGGCGGAAATTGGAATTGGTTGGTTGGTTAGTACTTGAGAAATGGCAACTTGGGCACGAAAGGTTTAATGTCACCTGATGGTGAATGGTGATTGGGCTGATCGGTGTATGTATAGATAGTCAGTATCTCAGCATTCTTGGTCTAATCGTAGCTTCTCTCGCAAAACGAGGCGGTATCCCAGCGTCTTATCAATCAATATTATATGTCTACTCCCACACCTCGTCTTCTGACCCCTTTAAACTCAATGTGCAGTGAAACGTGACGTTAACAATAGCTTACGTGGCGGGTGGTGAATGCATGCAGCCGAGCGAGGAAATCTCTACCATCTCCAAAGCTTAGCTTTATCCGTCTTTCTGTTATGCCTAGTGTTGACAAACGATCAACCTGTGAGCCCTCAATCTTCTTCCAAATCGACGTAGGAGTCATTCTAAGTTACAATTTTAGTTACGACTGGGTGCAATCGGAAGAGATCAACATGTAATCTCTCTCCTCTTCATGTTCTGATTGAGAAAATATGTTGTGTTCATTGGACGCATTAAGCAGTCTCATGAAATAATCTTTAGCACCTAAGCCTTGTGATGGAAGTTATCAAATCTAAATGAAGTAAGAGTAGGCAAGCGAGTAGATTTTGGGAAAATTTTTAGATTCTTAGCTCATCTTTGAACATTCGGTCTTTTGTTCGATGGCTTTATGTCTTCATCATGACCCAGTAATAAGTGAATGGCGATGAATGATGATGGGGCTAGCTAGCGATGCCTACAGTCAATTCTTTTGATGATTTTATGTATGACATGCGGGGGGGATCTGCTTTGATGTCGAGGATAAATTTTCCCTCTGATTTTTCGTCTGATTTTATTGGTTGGCTGTGGAGTAAATGGATGCAAGCTAGTACAATATGTAGCTAGAAGCCAATTATTAGTATCATCTAAAGTTGAGTGTCAATAAACGTTATTCATCACCTTCACTCAATGGGTTGTTTCTCTTTTTATCTTACGGATTTCTTCCCAAACTCTGCTATGATAGAATTCGGGAAAATAGAGCATCTTTTACAGATGTAGGCAGACGGTCGTATTTCAGTGCAGACAATGGAGTCTCTTTGTCTTCCACTGATGGAGTAATGATTCAATCTGTGCAACATTGAGCCGTGTTGCCAAATCTACATGGTTTGATGAAACGTAGATTTGTATCACATCTATCTCCCGTTCACTATGCAATACCTTCTAGGTAGATGGGAGGAATGAAGTGAGTGGCAACAAACATTCACATACAAACGATCTATCGTCGAGCATCAAAGAATCTTGATTCTATCTTGTTATGTGGAGATGGATTTGAAGAACGGTAAGGGTCAGAGCAAGAGAAGGGAATGGAAAGGACAAAATAATGGAACCCCAGGCGAGGAGTGGGTGTGGAGGGGCTTCGTTCCTGCATTTGATTTGTGTTGCGTTGCGTTGTGTTGCACACCTACCTACCGTGCTAACAATATAATTTGGATTATGATAATATAATATTATATGTAGGTACGTATTGACCAATTTCTTCATCGGATTCACGCGCAGAGATATCAAAGTAGATAGGCAAGCAGTTAGGAAGGGAGGTAAATCATCTTATGTTTATGGACGGGAGTCGTAAATATTCATGTTCATATGCATATTCTTATATATTCCGCTTCCGCTTCCACTTCCAGTCTTGATTCTTTACTTGCTCTTGCCTTCTTCAACTTCACTCTCACTTACAACACACAATGCGTTTGATACACCATACGCTCTTTCTTCTTCCATCACTTTCGTTCATTCTCTTATTACAGACTTCCATCAATCGTTTACTCTTCTCTTTCTCAAAAAGTACCTCTTTCTTTAATAATAAACCTTCGTCCTTCCATTGCTCACTGCCCACCATTCGTCAACCCCTCATCGTCACGATTCCAACGACAGCTACTTCTTCACCCATAATGCCGTGGTGATCTTTTCATATAAAACCATCTGGTAAAGGCTATCTTCCAAACAAGTCCAAATCAAACACTCTTCTTTCCCATTCGACTCTGTACTTTCTGTCCCGTTCAGTCAACGGGTGAATTTTCACTTTCATTTCAAACGCAGTGCAATTTTGCGATAACACTACAACCTGTACATCAAGAGAAGATACTTGTTTGTTTTCGTTGTACCACCAAATACCTTGACCGCATACAATAATAATATCGTTCATCGCAAAAGATTCTGTCTCATTTAAAATGCGGGGTCTTAAAATGCGAATCATTATCCCAATAGTCCTGTACTTCGCAGGCCATGCGACTGCAGACTGTGAATGCGGCTATTCATCCTCCATCGGCGACTCTGCGGAACCCTACATATTTACTGATCTTATCGAGTCTGACTTCTTGCACATTCCCAATATCACTCTTGATACGGACTGGAGACGACAACAGTTTAATATGACGGCTGCTGCTGGACGTGGTCCTTACGGCATGAACTACAGCATTGAACAGGTCACGTCAAATCCTATACTTGATGAGAATACATGGTCTGGAGATGGGAAATTTGGTGTTGATCCTGGTGTACAGCTTACTGTTAGTGGAGGTGATCCTGCCAATGGATTTGTTCAGACTGCGGAGATAGATTCGGCCCGTGAAGATTTACTCTGGGGAACATATAGAGCTGCTATGAAATTGACTCTAACTCCTGGTACATGTGCTGCTTTTTTCTGGGTAAGCTCTTCTTGACCAAGCAGGTACATCTGTGATTCAGATACTAATTGTGGGTTAGTACTTTAACGACAGCCAAGAAATTGATATGGAGTTTCTTTCTTCCCAGTTCAACGTCGACAACAACACATTCCCTGTCAATCTTGTTCTACAATCGGTGCAGTCAGTCCAAGCTGGCTACAACGCTGCTGGTACTGGCAACTATGTTGTGGCAAACCTTCCCTTCAATCCGACCACTGGCTACCATGAATATCGCATCGATTTTATCCCAGGAAACGTCATATTTTACGCCGATGGACAAATCCTGGCAAAGATGAACAGCACCGCGGTTCCGACATCTCCTGGTCATATGATTATCACACAATGGAGCAATGGGAACCCTTTGTGGTCCTCAGGTCCACCATCACACGATGCGGTCATCTCCGTTAGCTATGTGAAAGCCTACTTCAATTCCTCGGATCCAATGCGCGAGATAGGTCTGACAAAACGATGCAAAGACCCTAAAGCTGAAAATGCCATTTGTGCCATTCCAGACCAAACTTCAGCCCCCAATCCGGATGGAAACAATGGTAGTGTTTCAGCAAGTACATATTTCTTCAGCAACCAAAAGAACGAGACGAACAATCAGACAGTGTACAAAAAGAGCGAAGCTACCACAGCAGCAACTGCTGGACCTCATGGCTCGATATCTCTTTTCCTTCTCCTTTTTATGATCGCCATCGCCTTGCTATGAAAGTCCATTTTAGGTTCAGATAAGGCGTCCACCTTTGTGCTCGTGGGAATTTTCCTTCCTTGAACAACAGCTTTACAAAGCATTTGATTCTTGATTTCAGGGGCCATAACAGGAGAATAGGAGTTGAGGTTAACTTGGGAATTGCTTTTTTTCTAGAACCGGATGGGATACCCAGATCTTAGGAGGAATGGCGCTATTGCTTGATCATTGTATTACACATGCCATAGTAGAGACGATGGTTATGCGTATATTTGTATCTATCCAGCCCAAGGGAACATGTAGATCAAAGGTCAGGAAACCCTGGTTACTAATCGATACGTCTTGCTCAACAAGGGTACTTAATAAACCAAACAATAATTTTAGAGGGTTTCTGGATTAGCCATTAGAATGCAAGCAGACTACCAAAGAAATAAACTGCATAATGAGGTTGAATTAACCTCTTTTATAAAGCTATTTATATTTTCATTCGATCTTCCACTCCAAATTCGACCATCAATGATCTCTTAGACTTCGTGATTTCATGGCAACATAACAATGTTGTAGTTCACACGTGGAAATAGAACATATGTAATCTCTCAGGCTTATATTTTGGTGCGCATTTCTTCTGTCCATAATTTGTTGAAGCATGATGTATCGATTGTCAAGTATATATCGATTATCAAGTGTATTCATTGTTGTGTCCAGACACTTGTGTGAGTCTTCTTCCCAATTTCTTGTACAAACGCATCCTCATTCTCACACCCAACATTAAACGCCACTGATTAATAGCTCACTTTCTTTTCTTAGCCGCTCTCTTGAGACCCCTAACATCCTTCTTCAGTCTAGCATCCACAATCTTATATTTACCCTTGACACCCCTTGGTCTACCCGCAATTCCTCTATTACCACCAGTAGCGACCACAACCTTAACGTTTTGCTTTGGCTTCTTCTTTGCCGCTTTGCTCATCAACTTTCCAATACTATTCGCTTTCTCCTTCTCCGTCATGCCCTCCTCATCAGCTAATAATGCAGACTTCTTCCTCAACTTTTCGAGTCGCTGTGCTGCCTTGAACTTCTTACGGTCTTTGGCTTCGCGGACCTTCTTGATTGGTCGAGCGTTCAGTGCGCGCAGCTTCTCCTTGATGGCTGCAGCACCGGCAGCCGAAATTGGGCGATGCGGTTTATCGTGCTTGCCTTCGTCGTCAAGGAACCAGTCGGGAAGACCGTCACGGTCTTTGAACGCATATTTATTGAAGCTTTCATCGGCGAGGTCGTACATTGACTTTTGACCAGAAGCGATCTGCTGAGCGAGGGTCATAGCCTCGGCGGTGATGATGTCGATGTCTATGGAAGGTCATGTTAGTAAATTTGTAAAAGCCCCGGGATAAGAAATCACATACCTAATCTCCCATCCTTTTTAGGTTCTTCGTCTTCCCACTGTTCTTCACCCTCTCTGCGTTTGACAACTTCGAAACCATTTTCATCATCGCTGCTATCACTTTCTTCGGGCGCTTCCTCCATAACCTCGTCTTCTTCTTCCTCTTCAATCACCCTATCCTTCATAAGCTCGTCGAGATCGGCTTGAACTTCTTCATCTCCCTCTTCGACCTCTTCCTCTGATTCCTCTTCGGGGATATCTCCAATGTCCTTGAAGATATCCTGGTCAAAAAATTGACTTGCTCTTTTCGAAAGCCCACCTGTTTTCTTCTCATTTCGTTCTAAATCAGTCAATAAAGACTGTTTGGAAGGCCCTTCGTCATCAGATTCATCGCTACTATCCTCTTCCAGATTATCATCGTCACTCTGTTCCTCCGCCGCTGAAAATCCTTCCCAGTCACCATCTTCATGCTCCTTCCTTGCCTTCTTGGCGCGGAACTTTGCATCGGCACTTGATTTCTGTTCCTGGTACATCTCATACATTGAGTCAAGCTCCCTGTCGAGTCGATCTTGCTCATCGTCGCTCTCGCTATCTTCCGAGGCATATCCACCTTCCTCCTTTCTAGGGTCGGATTCTTTCAAAATTGCCATTTTCCCCTTCGCAATCTTGTTTGCAGCACCGGCCTTGTCTATTGCTTTCAGTCCAAACATAGAACCTTCCCCATTTGGTCCTGCTTGTTCTAAGCCAATATCTGTTGGTGCTGTCATATGCAACTGCATTCGAACAATTTCCCTTTGTTTCTTCTCGTTTTCTCTTCTCTTCTCACGCTTTTTGCGAGAGCTCTCCTTCTCGCTCATAGCCTGTAGTTCCTCCTGGATCTTCAACTCTTCATCCATATCTTCTACCTCGGCCACTTCTTCTGGCTCCACCTTTGCGCCCTTCTTAGTAGCAAATCCAAACTTTTCTCGTACTTTCAAACGCCATTTCAAAAGGTTTCTGAATTCTTTTCTTCCAAGCACCCTTAGATCTGCACAGTCGTTGCGAATTTCATCGGTCGTTTCTGGCAGTTTATCCAGTGCGGCCAGAGCTACATCACCATTTGGTGGTTGGACAAAACTGAGGCGATTCATGCTACCAAGAATGGCAATGGGATCGGTTGTTTGAATGAATTCACTGGCCGGAATTTCTTTGAATTGTGTCATATTATCATCCTCATAACCGTCTCTCTTCCTTTTCTTGATCTCTGGGTTGAAAACTTTGGCTTCATTATTGGGCGTAGGATCCGAGAGTTCTGCAAAGACATGTCGAGGGTCGACGAATTTGGGATCAAGATGCTTTGGCGCCTTGAATCCTTGACATACAACGAAAATTTCCGCGGAAACATTTCTGGAAGAGGGAGGTTTCGTTGCTTCGACTTTTGTGAACAATTGGTTGAAAACCCAGAGCAAACTGTTGTAATCTTTGGATCTGAAGACTTTTGTAACAAAGGTACCGCCTGGCGCAAGAAATTCTGTAGCAAGCTTCAAAGATTGGAGGGCCAATTCGGCCTGATTGAAAGAATCCTGAACCCAAGCAGTACCAACGTTGGGAGCTCCGTCGTGCAACACTGTATCTGCCTTCCAGGACTTGAAGTGTGTACGAATGGTAGCGCGACATTTCTCGGTCGTAATATCGCTCTGGAAAGTAATAACTCGAGGGATTGGTTTAATGGGAGAAAGATCAACACCGACGATCAAACTGCTCACTGGCATTGTCTCTGCTGCGACTTGACACCATGACTATCGCATTACCAAGTTAGCGGAATCCAGACATATGTTAAAGAATACACTCACTCCGGGAGCAGCGCAAAGATCCAACAAAACTTTACTCTTCTCCAAAAAGCCATATTTCTTATTCAATTGAATCAATTTGAAAGCAGCTCTGGCTCTGTATCCCTTCTCCTTGGCAAGCTTGTACCATTTATCGAGACGACCTTTACCATGCTTCTTCTGGATACCCATGATGTCGGGTTGTGACGAAGATAATTACTTAAGAGACGTGAGGTAAGTAAATCCAACTCTCTCAATCTCCCAGCGATGAAGAAATCAAAAAAAAAATCGAAGGGACGCTTATCTCCACGTGATCGCAAGATAGGAGGAAAAGAAAATCGTACCTAGCTCGCCTAGGTAGCGTGATCCATAAAACGCGAACCAGGGATTAAGTTTAAAGTGGCACACGTCCAATAGATGCTTCTCGCGTTTCCGTGGCTATTTCGCTTTTACTATTTTATACTTCTACTTCATAAGATTCCTGACAACTCGATATGTGCATGCGCATACCTTTGCCTTTGCGGTTGCGTATTTCTTGACAGTCACTTGTAAACCTTTAATTGTTACTTCTTTCGAATTTGTAATTATGTCTCTCTCACCTTCATCCCATTCTATGGATTTGCCATCCTCTCCTCCGGACATGACCATGGGTTCTCCTCAGCTTCCAAAGCTCCCCCCTTCGATCAGAGTGGGAACACCAAAAAAGGAACGGCGACAAACATCAATTACACCGAGAAGATTTAGGAAATTCTTCGATAATAAGGCTGCCACAATGTCAATGTCTTCACCTTCCGGCCGAGCCCTTAAGGCCTTAGTCAACAACCGACAGGGAACACAATCCAGCCCCCTAAAACCTTTCGACAACATGGAGGATCTTCCAGGTCAGGAAAACGAGGAATCAATTTCAATGCCTAGAGAATTTAAGAGAAGAAAGACGACTCATAGTGATGTCGGTGCGGATATAGGGTCAGACAGTGATTGCCCATTCAAAGATCAAACTCGATATGGACAATCGCATCGTGGTTCTTTGAAGATAACCTCTTCATATCCAAAATCGCAGTCAATTCTTGAAGATGTGGAGGAAGAGGGAGAGGAAGAGAAAGACATCATTGAATCTATTTCAAGAGAACCGTTGGAGCGCATTGTTCCCTTCGAGAATCGTGGTTTGAGTGCAAGGCTATTGCAATTGAGCTTGGGCACTTCCAGATCGAGACGAGCCAATCTAGCATACGCTGTCAATGATTGGCGAGATGAGACTGCATCGTTCTACAGTAGACCGGAAGATGTGAGCCATACTTCGAGTCTCTTGGGTGGCAGGGACAGCATACCATTTTGCAACGCCGGTCTGAATACGAATTCTCTAGTAGCCATTGGTGACGATGAAGGACGTATTAGATTAGTAGAATCTGAGAAGAATGGACAGCCTTCGTTCAGCAGTGTATACCTCGGCTGGCAGGTTCATAAGAACGCGATCATCGATCTTTCACTCTCCGACGATGATTCATTAATAGCTACGGCATCTGGAGATCTTTCCGCCAAAGTTTCAGACATGACAACACAAAAGTCAATCTCTATCCTCGCAAACCATAGTGCAACACTGAAACAAGTCAGATTTCAACCGGGAGCAAATAACAAGAATGTGCTTGCCACTTCCGGCAGAGATGGTAGTGTTCAGATTTGGGACCTCAGGTGCAAGGGCGATGACGGTCCGATCATGGAGATGCAGAAGCTACCAGGCGAAAACATTCCACGTTGTGGCAATGTCAACGGCATTTTGGATGCTCATCACGGTTCACATTCACATGAACCGAAACCCACCGCAAATTCGCGCTCTCTTTCTGCTGCTAAAAAACAACGCATCGGTGACATATCCGTTACGAGTATTCAATTCCTACCACCAGGTCAAGAGCACTTGCTGCTCACGGGATCAGAATCAAATTCTATTGTCAAGCTCTGGGATATCCGTAACTGTTCCAACAAGCGGAAAAGTAGCCAGCCAGTTGCATACACTAAACAAATTCCTAGCCATATCGGCAATCGTCCTTTTGGAATTACCTCTCTCAGTATGAGTCACGACGGAAGCAGGTTTTACAGCGTTTGTAAGGACAATATTGTCTACGCATATTCAACCTCGCATCTTATTCTCGGACATGCACCTGAGTTCGAAAGTGGCAATGGAAAACGAACAGCTCAACGGGCAGCTCAAGAAGGCTTAGGCCCACTCTATGGATTGCGACACCCTTCTTTCCACGTTGCTAATTTTTATATCAAGTCTGCGATTCGCAAACCTGTCAATGGCAATTCCGAGCTTCTAGCTGTGGGTAGCAATGATGGGACTCCAATTCTATTCCCCACCGATGAACGCTACCTCGGCACAAAGGCTAATACTTCTATTCCACTTGAAGGCGCCGCTCAACAGTCCCGAACTCTAAGCTCCACGTCCTTGTCACGATCTGGAAGACTTCATTCAGCTCTTTGGGAAAGTAGGAAAGATACTTCAGCAGAAGACCCAGTACCTATCTATACCCACGGAACAGCGCTGATAAGAGGGCATGCAAGAGAAGTGAGCTCGCTGAGTTGGACAAGCAATGGCGAACTTATTTGTGCAGACGATGACTGGAATGTTAGATGTTGGAGAGAGGGGAGAGATGCCAGAGATTTGAGAATGGGTGGGGAGACTGGAGGAAGACGGTGGGGTTGTGGATGGGCAGATGTAGAAGAGAATTATGACGACGAAGACGAGTAGAATATTGGCTATGGATCGGTGTTGTCCGGAGCGAAGAGTGTATTTCTTTCGACATGGTCTCAATTTTGTGAAAGATTCGTGCCTACGAGTCAATTACGAGGAGCATGAGTTGCATTTTTTGTTCGGCGTAACAGGTATACCCCCAGGGTCATTATAACTCAGTCACGACGCATTAGGCGAACAGTATATTTTATGTAGCACACGAATTTTTAATGGTAAAGAGTATTATTCATAGGAGTTTATAGGTAGATCAAGTTTTACCAATTATGAATGCCTTTATGATCTGGATCTGCTCTCGATGCCAAGGGGTCCTTCACTGCTCATCTCCTGGCCTGTAAAATTTTCTAATGCCTTCAAACAAATCGACCTGGAAGTATCATGTCAGAGTAACAAACTTTGAAGTTAGTGGCGATGATATGAGATTTGAGATTTATTGATATGATGCTTTACTGGCATATCATCCAACATAAATTTTCTCCACATCAAAATCTTTCACTCCTCCAACCCACGAGACCAAATTTGGCAATATCAACCTTTTACTCTTCTAACAACCAACAATATCATCTTGGAAATCCAAAGATGGACGCCCTTTCATCAGATCCAATAATGGACTTGTTGACTACATATAACGAGCTCAACTCATCCACAATAACTATTTTGGATGAGGCACCTTCAGCCCTCGAATTTATGCGTTTCGTTGCCTTGAATCGGCCATTCATAGTACGAGGCTTCGCTTCGGATGTAAGCACCCCTCTATTCCCTTTTTTGCCCCATGCTACACTTACTCCGTACATCTTAAGATATGCGCGTTTCATATGTTAATGCTTATGGCTCCAGTGGAAAGCAACATCTACTTGGTCACTATCTTATCTCAGATCCACACTCTCGTCACATGAAGTGAACGTAGCAGTGACCCCCCATGGCAATGCCGACTCTCCTACCCTCAACGATGAGGGGGATTTGGTTTTTGTGAAGCCTTGGGAAGAACCTCAATCTTTTGCGGAATTCGTCGACTTTGTCTCGCAGCAAGAATCGCTCGAGAGAAACGAGGAAGAAGTGAGATATGCTCAAACACGTAAGAAACCATATGCAGCATAAAGCTACGATTCATTGGTCTAACATGAGACAGAGAATGACAACCTACGCAATGAATACTCTTCATTGCTCTCTGATGTCGAACAGGACATATCCTTCGCCAGGATAGCCCTCCAACAAGATCCCGATGCCATCAATCTCGTAGGTACCGCCCACCCTCTTCTTCCAAGAACCATATCTTACACATGATTTAGTGGATAGGAAATTCGCACTCCATCACCTCTCTCCACAAAGACCCGTACCAAAACATTTACGTCCAGATTCTCGGACAAAAACATTTCACTCTACTCCCGCCTCTCTGTCACCCCTGCATCAATGAAGTGCCTCTTCCCTCCACCTCCTACGTCCGTTCTACGTCCGACCCCGCCACCCTCACCATCAAATCAGATTCACCCTCAGTAGAAGTGCCCGTCGCGACCTGGGATCCAGATGTACCATCCAGAAACCCTACCAAATACTCGCATCTAGCTCAGCCAATGCATGTGACTTTGGAGAAGGGAGATATGCTGTACTTACCAGCATTGTGGTATCACAAAGTAGCACAAAGTTGTGGCGAGGATGGCATTTGTGTTGCTGCTAACTACTGGTATGTATTATGTTATTTTGATATGGTCTGGTAGCTTGCTAGGTGGAAGAGCAATTGCCAAGTTTGTCCACAAGATATTGTCATGTCACGCTGGCAAACTTGATCGAGGTCAACCCTATTAGACACAGATCGCCATTAATATTTCACACCAGCCAATATAAAGAGAGATCTGGCTAACAGTCACATTACAGGTACGACATGGATTTCGGGGGAAGCTTTTGGCCTTTGTGTAATTTCGTTCGAAGTGTCAGTTTGCAAGATGAAGCGAAAAAGGAAAGTACAGCAAAGCTTGATTAAAGATAGCTTCAATTTTTTTTTATCAAAGTTCGGGTATGCATGCAAAGAAAGTGGTGCGTGAAAAGAACGAGTGTTGAAAACGATCAATAGGGGTATCAAATTGTAACTATCCTAAAAGAGTGTACTAAGTACCAATGTACAGAAAAAAAGAGTCATCGAGTCATGACCATAGCCATTGTGCCCTCATTCAACTTACGGCTCTGAGCCAAACGCACCCGCGAAAGCTCGTACCTCTTTCGCAACGTCGTAAACACATCCCAAACAATGCGATTTCTATCCAAAAAGAATCTATTACACAACATAATACCAAGCTGCAAATGCGGCTGTCAATGCTACTAACGGTCCTCCAAATGTCAAGAGTCCAACAATTAGGCCTGTTCCCGAAGTTATACCATTCTCTTCTTCTGAGATTCCACCCTGTGTAGAGGGAGATGTTATGGAATGCTTTCTTGCCAGAGGTCTCCCTGAGCCAGGAAAGTCATCTTTGAATCTTACCAATTTAGTCATGGGAGCTTCAACGTATGATGCATAGAGACTTGGTTTTCTCTCCAATCGTTCTTCTTGAGTAGAACTCTTCTCTTCTCTCATTTTTGAAAGACGTTCCTGTGTGAGATCAATACTGCCCCGCGCCATGTTCAGAGGTTTATGTTCCCGATGTAATCTTGTGGAGCCTGAGGATTTCACTGTCTCCAAATGTTCTTCCGTAGTTCCACATATTGAATCTAGTTCAGAAACCATCATAACCATGAACGAGAATATTGCTTGCGCTTCTTTGATAATGTCGGCCTTTTCGCCATCTGTTAAGAGGACCTCGGCTTCTGCTATTCGCCCTTTGAACTCGCGCTTAATATCTTCGCCATCCTCGTCCCCGACAAAATCAAAGAACTGGAGACCTTGTTTCTTCATCATTCGACTGCACTCGGAACGCGAAAGTCGACGAGCAGAGGGACGCAATTCTTGTTGGGAATGCACTTTGCTAGGAGACTGGGCGTGCCCCGAAGGTCTGGTAGCCCCATAGGGGCGCACGGGAGAGGGGTCTCTTTCCCAAAAGTCTTCCAAGCCACCCGCCGATTTGAGGGAAGCTCGAAGATATCGACCGCCCGAGAACAAGGCCATATATAATACCCATGCATATGCTAACAATACATGTGGGTTTGTTTGGACGGATTTCTTTGTGTGTGCAATAAACTCTGCTAGCCGCCCATCATTCGAAACTGCCTTCAGTTGCTCTTCAATCTTATGATCAGGGGTTCCTGTCAAAGTGCGGATATCGGCTTGAAGGCGTCCGGATCGCAAGAGGCCAGGAAGAAGGAGGTGTGAAAGTAAAGACTGAGTTCTTGAGCAGACTTTCGATGCCTGAGAGTCCAAAGAGTCCGATCTACTACCGGGGCCGTCAGATTTTGTTTGTTCATCGTTGAGAGATAGTGGAAGGCAGGGAGCATCTATAATGGCTTGCCATAGTGACTCGAACGTAATGTAGATTGGCGCAATGTGAAGGATGCCCGAGACATAGATGGACGGGTTCGCAGTGTATGGAGGGAGAGCGAGAGGCAAACGAAGGAGAATTAATTTGTTGAGCTGAGAATGAACAGCTCTTGTTGCAATATTGACTAAAGGCTGTTAGCTGTAAGCTACTAAAGTGGGCGATGGAGTCTTTTTTTTTCTCACTTTGTTCGGATAAGGAATGCTGATCTGGTGGGGGAGCTTGAGGCGGAGGGTTAGAGTTGATAATATTAGATTCAGCCATAGGTGCGATTTCTCATGGCGCGAATAGCAAAACAAGAGGAATGTCAGAAATATGACACGCAGGAAGGATGTGATAAAGGGGAGTAAGAGTTAATAGGTATAGTAGGTTGATATCAATAGAGAATGAGAGAACGGAGGTGGATGTGGATAAGAAAATCGGGGGTCTGACCTCGTCACTTGAGCCCTTTAATCATTCACATTACCTATTTGGAGGATACCTGCTTGCCTACCTGCCTCGCCTGCGTTATTCTTAGTCAAATACGGCAAGAAGTCACAATGACTCAAGTAGGTTTCATTGCCTTGCGCGACAAAAAGGAAAGAGGAGGAGAGAGGGAATGGGAATGGGAATGGGAATGGACATGGGGGAACGAGGTAGGGAGAATGGCGCTTTGGTGGTAGGACGCGAAGGAAAGGAAGGTACTGGATGGTTTTCATCAAGATCATTGCAATTGCAATTGCAATTGCAATTACAGTACAATAATTGGATCCTGTTGGCCGTAACAGAAAACAAACATGTTTGGGGCAAAAAGTAAACATCGTATCGCAGGTAGCGTTGTATGTTTGCTAGTGTGCTTACCTAGACAAGTTGAAAAAGTAAATAAGAGCTTATATATAAAAACATGCAAATGGTGTCGTTGTTACTCATTTCTCATACAGCTGGAGATGTTCAACATGTGGTCTGATGTTTATATTAATTAATGTTGTTATCATCGTCTTATCAATTGCTTTTTCCGGGGAAGATACACCTGGCTCCTGGCCAAGGAGTGATTTGTGCTATGGTAAATCGGAGAATTTCCCATGTCGCCTTACTTATGGGAATTTGTTTTTTTGGTTTTGACAACCTATCCCTGAATAACACAACACTGATGTTACCTCTCGATATGAAATCTATGTCTTGATGGCTTGAATCCCGTGAGCCCGGTCGCACGATGATGTACCAGATCCATCACTCCATTACTCCAGCTGAGAATATTGAGAGATGGAACCTTAACACAGCTGGCCATGTATCACACTCGTCCCCATCTAGCCATCAATGTATGAAGATAGGTATGGTGGGTAGTACAGGTCGTACCGTAACATCCTCGGAAGGAAAATCCAGAATTGCCCGATGCCCTGGGAAAGTTTTGTCGACCTCAGTCGGGGCTCATCAATACGCAGGATGCATTCAAATGTTCCATGTGGTCATCTATCTCAAGATATCTATCTTCTGGGGACCCAGGACTGTATCTGTGTCCTTCGAGAATCAAATCATCGATCCCTTCTTGTTGGTCTTCATTGGTGATCTGGCCACCGTGACTACCTCGGCACAGCTATGTTCTCGCTTGTCTGATGAATACGGATAGAGTTTATCTAACTTTAAGCTCGAACTCGTATACCTACAGTGTAGCAATACAACAAGGACACCTTCTTCAACCCATCAATCCCACTATGTGATTTCACTAATTTGGAATTCACACGCGACCTAAGCGGTTTGCATTACATTTCGATCCGTAGCAGTTGTGACCATCGGAGAGCCAAGATGCTGAACCACTCATGCATCATAAACTGAGAGTATCGCTGCGACTTCACCACCAAAGAGACTGGGACTTGTTGAGATGAAGAATTTACCCTAAAACTTCGGCAAGTAGCGACGTACTTGACCTTGTTTCTTAAAGTTTTCTTACTCGCAAGTATCTCATCCATAACGCAGTTCTGTAAAATTCATATGTTGATCATTCTTGATCGGTGATTGGCTTTCTACGAGAGACCTCGAACCCGTATCCGAAGTTAAATCCATATCGAGCGCAAACGACTGTAGAGTTGATCAGTGTCATCTATACTCGTCATCTTTTCTATTGTTCAGCGGTTTTTGTTGATATATATGAGCTTAATATGTATTCGGTTGCCAAGTTTCAAATAGACTACTCCCTAATAGCACTTGTTTTTCATTTTGTACTATCATGCACCATTCCAAGAATTCTCTGCCTCCATAAATCGATTCAAGCCCCCTGTAGTGCCAATATCGATCAAATTTTTGGGATCAACAGGGTCTATGAAAGCAGTCGAACATGCGAATGCAATCGCACGCAAAATTCAATGGTCTTATCCAAATTTTTGTAAACTGCCCATATTTCAAGCTGCTGTTGCAGTTCTTACAACTCTACGATTGTGCTACGGAAGACTGGATTTGCTGGCCAAGAAAGCTCTACCTGCACAGGCAGCTTGTGATTTGACCAATATTGTTATTGACTGACCAAGTCCAATGACTTGTGTAGACAACACGTTAGGTGCGGAAGATTCAGTGACTTTAATGGGAATATTAATGATACAAGAGCTGGAATAACAGCTTCAATGACTAAAACCAACAACATGAAGCATGATCATATGCAATAAGGATGCGGATACGGATATGGACAAGAATTCAGAGATTTTAGCTCACGAAAACATTTGTCAAGGCAGGCGAATGATGGGGGATAACTTGTAGGTGCAAAAGATGAAAACATGACAAGAGTACATGGGTGATCTCGGATGGGTGCTAGTGAAGAAAAGAATGCTGAGACGCATGTGTAATATCTAAGGAGTTCATCGGCTGCTGCAGGAAGCCCTCAAGATAGCATCGTGATACTGCCTTCGAGAAAGGGTATGAGGAGGAGGAGGATGAGGGATAGTGGTGAAACTATGAATGATGTATAATGGCTTCTTTTTATATTTTCGGTTATCAACTATATATCTACACTTTCCGATGATACATGTCTCCTTTTCTTACCTAGTGGGTTGTAACTCAGTGGAAAACTGCGATGATAGAATCAGAATTAGGGTAAGCAAATTAGACATGCGACTAGTTTGCTTTCTTTGTTGTTTGATAATTACTTGCTTGTCATCTCATCGATCGAAGGTTCTTTGAATTGCTATGTTTGCTGAGACTAAAGGGAGAATGGTAAGTGAAATAATCTCACAAAATATGACTCTGTAGACTTATTGATAGATTTTGAAGTATGAGACGTAAATTCAGACAATCAGAGAGAAGTCAACTAATGATACGTGCAACAATGTATGACATACAGTTCCTATTTCAATACATTTCAAAGCATTATCAGCATTTATGTTTTGACTTTATCCGAGGTGCTTTGAGAAGAAAGTTCAAATTCACTCACATCGTTGACATCTCTTAGCTCTAATTTATCTTTTATCCAACTACCTACCTAGGTAGATCAATTCCAACCTTCCCTAAGACAAGGTGTCAAAACAAACAATTCACTCTTTTCTAATACTTTTTGATGCTTGAATCTCTACTTGCTCATTGTCAATATATCAATATTTAAAAGTCAGTTTGATTCACAACTAGTTTGATGTAAATTATACTACCTTAGCTCTCTCCCTTTCTTGTCTTTAAGAAAATACTTTCTATCTGTATTGTATAATGAATCTCAGTGATGAAGTTGCCTATGTGATTTATGATATTAATGGACTTACAGTGACTTGTCTTGTGAATTTCTCTACCCTTGGTTGACTTCGGATAAGAGTTCTCGATTTCCCCTTAATGTTCGAGCTACAAGTCACAGATATAAACCAATAGAAACAACTCAAAACATTGTAGAACAAACAGACAGAAAGGAATGAATACAAGAGCTCAACTTGACCTTTAAACTGTCCTTCCCAATTGAAGCCTTTTCAGATAGATGACCAAGCAAGATATATGATATTGGTCCAAATCTTTATCCTCTGAATTGATTATTCTTGACCCACAAAGAGGAATATTGAATAATACCCAGTGCAGCACCCGAAAGTACTCAGCCGATACTGTAACTACGGCTCATGACTACTGTGTCTTCCCGAGTGAATCTTCTTCTATCTAACTGTCTGAAGCAACAGATTATTTTGAATTTCTCAATCTCGGCTCCGACCGCACTTATTTAAATTTGTAATTTCCCACTCTATTGTACTTTAAATATTCTCGTTTCAGAGAGGAATTCAGACTTACTCTATTTCACAACTTACCATCTACTACTTACCGCCTTTCCTGCTTCCTTCTTTTGCTCATTTTATTATATCTACTTATACAATACAACGGATTCTCTCTGTCCTTGCTCCTCCCAGTAACATCAACCTTTACCAACCTTTGTCAACCTTCATCAAACCACGTCTACCCAGCACAACATGTCGGCACAGAATCCATTTCCTCCTGATGGGGACGTTCTCATCATGTCACCCACAGGAAAAAACTGGAAACTTCATTCGTGGCAACTGGTCAACTACGCGCCAAAAATCGGCGCCCTTCTCAAAAACGTTGCAGCGAGAACCATCACCAAGGGTATGCGCGCTGAAGCACACACTATTAGATGGTGGATTGAGATGATACCATTTGGCGCCTTTGATGACCAACGATTCAGAGATTTTGTTTGCGTTGTAAGTTTCAAGCTTCCCATACCAGCCTTGATAATACGTGGTATTATGGTCACGCATGTCACGAAACACTTTCAGACAACTATACATCTTCCAAGTCCAGAACAAATCCGTGCTCTTCCAAGTCTTTAATTTCTACAGCGAATTCGAACAATTGCTAACTTGAAATTTAATACAGCCAGAAAAGAAGAAAGGAAAGCTTACTTTGCACAGCGCCGGTGCTTTTAATGGCATTGGCGAGGTGTCTTTCGAAAGAACCTATGACAACCTTTTCAGAATGTTGTACAGCATGCCTCCCAATCTAACAGACGATATTGATGACGGCGGTGCAAATTTGTACATAACCGATTGCGTTTCGATCTTACAAGCCGCCGCCTTCATCGGCAGCTTGCCCAGTGTTCGCACGTACATTGAGAGCTATCTTCTGCGGATCAACCAGAAGCTCTGGGTCCACGTCGCAAAGGCCCCCGAGGCATGGTCTGATGTTGCTGTTCGTCTACAGTCGGCGATTATCTTTCGTGAATCCATCATTCACATCGCGGGTGGTCTCGAGCTTCCGGGTCTCATCAACAGAAGCAGTTTTGACAACATTGAGTACGGAAAAATATGCCTTCAAGTTGCGGAACGCAAGTGTCGCGAGCTTAGAGATAAGAAGATCGATGTAGAGAGGAGGCTCTTGCAATACTACCCGCAACGTCTAATTCGAAGAGAGACTCCCGAAAAGATCCCAGGTCGCGCCGATTATGGTTCCGACATCTACTACTGGCAGGCTCTAACTATGTGTCGTCAATTCTTTCAGTCTTCTATCATGGCGAACAGACATCATCGTCACGAAGATGGTGGCGTGGAGTTTTATCGTACCGTCTTTCGCTGCGATTATATCGACAAACACGCCGCAGATGAGTTCCATCAACTTTTTGCCATGTCGACCAAAGGAAAGCAGTGTCTCGCGGATGCTGTTGAAGTTATCAAGGATGACCATCGTGTTGTCATCGCCGATCTTTTGGAAGATCACCTTCAGCTTCGTACGACTGTGAGAAGCAAGCCGTTGAGGTACTTGACTTGCACCAGTGTCTTAGAGGAAGAGTTGCCTTGGATTGCAAACCCCGGCTTGGGTGCAGGTTCTATCCCAGGACAAATCGAAGATGGTGTTGCTAGTGACGGCTCTGCTAGCCCAGATCGAGCTGGAAGGGAAATCATGAACCGGGGTGGTGGTCCTAGTGCAGGGAAAGTTCCAGGAAAGAAGACTAGAACTGGCAAAGCTGCTATGGCTAGAGACGAAGGAGAAGATAGCGAAGAGGAAGGCGAGCAACAACACAACGATGATGATAGTTCAAGAGAAGAAGACGACGTTGACGAGGGCGAGTATATGGGCGGGGCATGAAATTCTCTTTCGAGATTTTCTCCATGTTGTTGCGATGATTCTGGATTAGCGTGGCGGAAGTTCAACCATTTGTTTCCTAGTATGTTTTGAGCTTTTGATAATAATGATTTCTCAAAACGGAGGTGTTATAGAGAGTTTGTCAAGAGATCGATATCCCTTTTGATATTGAACAATCAATACTTTTCTGATTGATTTAGATAGCTATAACTAGGATAGCCTCTCAATTTCCAAGTTTTATTTATGAATTTGAACTCAGTGACCCAAAAACGCACCGGCATCAAATTCGCACGACAAAGTCCCTAAGTGTTATTTACACGAGTTCCACTCGGAAACTGCGTTGACCCCAATTTGAATATACAACCCCTAGGCAGACAATCAGAGCATCCACAAGATTTGACTGGGAGTGACGCACTCTTAATGTATTAGATACTCAATCCCCATACAGATATTCAAGGTATCTGTGAGAGCTGACTGGAAATGGGACATTGTCAATATGTAGATGCTCAACCTTGTTTTAGCCTCTTGAACTATCCATGAAAGCCAAATGGAAATAGTACACTTTGACACGCCCGACCCTGGTACAGCTGCTGAAACTTAAGCACAATAACCGACTTGGAAATATATACTTTCGATCTCTAACCCTTACACAAACATTCAAACCACTGCAATCAGGGAGGTTTGACAGCTCAAGCGAGCTCTGACCAATGCTACTATTTCCTGGAGTTTACCACAGTGGTAGATTGTGCTGCCTATCAATCAAAGTCAAGAAGCGTGATTCAGTACAACCCTCGGGGACTTTATCATGCTCATCATCCTCATTGTGCTGATCAACTTCTCAACCCTTGTCCGCAGATGAAATCACGACTTCATCCGTTGAAAGAATCAGATTATACATACGGTGTTTATGGTCTTCTACACTTCCAAGAAGTTGTACTCGGGCAATTCGTTTGTTTTGTTACATGAAATCAGTACCATCGTGTAATGTAATCAATGTGCTATCGTTGTCCTACACGTACCGGTGTACGCAACGTGTATCGTGACACTAGAAACGTTTTGATGCAAAGTTCCAAATTAGCCATGGCGGGTCATTACGTCAACCCGCATCATGGGCCCCATCCTCATTGTGCGATGCACGTATCAAATTCGGTCCCGAGACGGAGAAAAAGAGACATCACCGCTTAAACGACCAGGTACAGTAGATACCTAGTCATCACTTATGTTTACAAAGGAACAATGAGACATCAAGGTGTTCATGAATAGGGATGCCGTTTTGCCGTATTGGCGACGCAAGCCAAGTATATCCTCATCTCGTCAGCTTCTTCATCTTTCACCGATATAATATGATCTGATATGAATGCACTTTGATTGACATTGAGAATTATCAGAACGAAGAGGTGAGTGTGAGTTTTTGGAAGGGGAAACGCCTCAAACTCCATCTTAATTCACAGGCCGTTTGCTGATCCATGCCCATTCACTTGAAAGAAGATTAAAAGTAACAAATCAGAACTTCTATTCCTCCGTTGCATATTCCACCTGCGTTGTGGACGTCATATGTAACCGCACCAGCAACCACAGCATATCCTTACGAATGCCGTCACTACCTATACACGCCACTGGTCTTCCATTGGAGATGCGGCCCCAGAAGAAAAATGCGCGCTCGAAAAGAAATGTAATTATCTATCTCCTACTCGCCTTCACATTCACTTGGATTCCATATACACTTTACTTCCGCCAAAGCTCTATATCCAATGCCAATTTAATAATGGACGAGGAGAGCGGAGAGGTTATACATCACGAATATGGAACGAATGCGCAACCCGCTTTTACAAATATGATACACCTGATGAATCTACCTTCCGATTACCTACCGCAGACAGGCAAACACAGGAAACCAAACCGCCTCATCATAGTGGGCGATGTGCACGGAATGAAAGATGCGTTGGTGAGTTTACTCGACAAAGTAAACTTCGACGAGAAACACGACCATTTGATATTAGCTGGCGATATGATATCCAAAGGACCCGATTCTCCAGGTGTGGTTGATCTTGCCATGAAAATCGGAGCTTCTGCCGTGAGGGGAAACCATGAGGATAGGATTATTCTCGCGCATGCCGATATGATAGCACAGCATAAGGAGATGGAGATGGATGCACCTGGCCCGAGTGAAGATCCGGAGAAAGTGGTTGATGGGCTGGAGGAGATTAGTTTCAATCATGGGGATTACAAGGATCGAGCGTTGGTGAGGGCGCTGGGGGAAAAGAGAATCAAATGGTTGAAGAAATGCCCTGTAATTCTGCGAGTAGGGCATTTGGATGGAATGGAGCAGGTGGTGGTTGTTCATGCTGGGCTGGCTCCCGGGGTCGAATTGGAAAAACAGGATCCATCTATGGTGATGAATATGCGGACTCTGATTGACGGAGTACCTAGCGACGAAAGAGATGGGAAACATTGGAACAAGGTAAGAGCTACTCACATGCCATCATGCAATTATCTCGGATTTTTTCTAACCACAAAACCAATAGGTCTGGAATAAGCATCAGAAGAAACTACCAAAGAAAGAACGTACTACAGTCATTTACGGTCACGACTCTAAGCGAGGTCTCCAATTAGAGAAATACAGCATGGGTTTGGATACGGGGTGTTTGAAAGGCGGCAAGCTTACGGCTGTAGTTATTGAAGGAGGAAATTTATCTCCGAAACACAAAGTTGTGCATGTTAATTGTAAGGATGGGAGAAAGAATTATTAGGAGTAAAAGATGGGTTCGGGTAACCTTATGAGAGAATTTGCGTTAGATACCATTCGAGGCGTTTAGGATATTAGTTGCTCCAGATGGCTTAATGATTAGTTTATATCACACTACCTTGATTGGGGTTGATGATGAGTTTGATTTGGGTTTTACGGTATTGGATATGATGATATCCCACAAATGTTATTCTGGTGGACGAGACGGTACCTGAGTGTGAGTGCCCAATTGGCGCTCAATGCGAATGACAAGATCAGGTGGATGGCAGGGCATGAAGGCAAAGTTCACTCTTTTCAGTTCGATTCTTCAACATACAGATGATATAGAAGTTATTTATAGATTTAGATGCAGTCAGAAAATAGATCCAATAACCAGGCACTGAAGTGGACCCCAGTATATCCCTACAAGAACATTAGTATGCATCCCAATTCGAAACTAAACTCCAAGTCTATTTTCCTTGCCTCTAGAGATCTAAACCACTTCATCTCTTGTCTCATCATGATCCACCACGATCACGATAGGTATGATTCTTTCATCTCCTGGCTCACCCTTCTCCTCATCCTTGCTCTCATGATTAACAAACACAAAACTTCCCACCACAACCAATGCACCCACCCAATAGACTGCAGTGCTTGTCTGATCATTCAGCCACATCTGGCCCACCAAACTCAACGGGATCGTCATACTCAAGCCTACAGTCACTACCAATGGCGTTGTCAACAACATCGCATACGCCCAGCAATAGTCGCTTATAAAACTGCTTAAGGAGTTCAGTAATACTATGAGCCAGATTTTGCCAGTGGGAGGTAGCTCGAATGTTTCCACGCCGCTGAAATGCAAAATGAAGAAACCGGGCCAGAGAAAAACAACATTGAAGAATCCAACGAGCCCAAAGAATAGCGGCATATCGACCCGATCTTCGTTGCCGCAGCGCTTTTTCATCACTACTGCATACAGCCCATACATCACCGCGCTTCCAAAAGCCATGATATCGCCAATCGCAATTTGCGCTTGGGATTTGTGGGGAAAGTTCCCACGGTTTGAGTCATTATCCGTACTCCCTAGATCGACAGAGGAAATGAGGATGATGCCTACGAAGGAAGCTAGGACACCGAGGAGTTTGCGGACGGTGAAAGATTCGACACGAACAAGCGCTCCAAAGAGGAGGGTGAAGATTGAAGAAGTGGAGGTCAGGATTGTGGACGAGGCTACGGATGTGTATTCGAGACAGCCGGCTACGAGATAATTGGCTATGAACCAAAGAAGAGAGAACTCGAGAGAGAGTTTTGCGGTCTCGGATACACTTAATCTGTCTTCCTTCTCTTGTTCCTGTGGCTGCGGAAGATCTGTGTCAAGGTCGTCGGTAGAGCTGAGGAGACGGGAATGAGAAGCGCTCATAGAATCGTACTCTTGATCTTCTCGACTGGATCCTCGGCGATGCCATCCTTTGCGGAGATTCTGAAGTCCGGTGCGGTATTCTGATAATTGGTCATGATAGTAGTCCACAGCTGAATCCTTCACATGCGACCAGCCATGCTCTCTCGATATTCGTAGAAATATAGGGATCAACGATATAGCAAAAAATGATGTGTTGATATATGTAACAAAATATGGTTTCGAATAGGTATTATCGGCGAATATGTACTATCGTTCTCAGTATTAGTATTGGGTGTTCGAATTCCTTGATAGTTTGCCAGCTCAATATACTAAGCTTGCCAAATGAGAAGCATACTCACACTAGCAAGAAAATTACTACTCGTCCACAACATCACTGTAACTCCCAATAACACCATCCCCAGAGTCCTGCGCGCTACATTCTCTAAGCCCACTCCGGCTCTAAATCCCAAGTTCTTGCTACGAGTGCTGGCAGTTGCACTTGTGCCTGTGATTGTTCTTTCCAGCGATACACTCTGAAGATGTGCCTGCATTGTAGCAGAATCCGTTGACGCACTCATCGCGCCGATTTGAACTGATTGCGCCGTCGTTCTTGGACTAACTTCAAAGATCTCGTCCTTCAAACGCCTTTTATCTTAGCTATATCCCACCTATGCAACTGAAATCCGAACGATGTGGAGGTTGATTATGTGATCGATTATGTGAGTTTTGTTTTGAATTCCAAAGGGTCATGGAGGTCGTAGACACATGTACATATGTTGATGCATTTAACAATATGATAGGTCTTATGATGCCATGTAGATATAATTAAAGTGCGAATGTGATGTTCGTCTTCGATGCGCGGGAGATACCTATATAGATGAGGTGGTAGTGAATTCGGAACACGAAGGATTGAGCACGCGATCGCAATCATTAACAATCCTTCTGCTAGTTGGACTTTGAGAAAGGAGAGAGAAACAAATTACCAAATGAAAGCCACGCCAAGTGAAGGCTTACATTACTGTATCTAAGACCAAGACATTCTCATTTGAGGAAAAGAAATACGAAATAGCCCTTTAGCGCTAGCTTATATGTACGCAGATAGTTCTATGCGCTAATCGTTATCAAACTTTATCCAAGAGAATGGGGTTTGAAGGGGGTCCAAAGGTAACTTTGTTTCAATGTCAATCTATGTTGCGCTACTCTGCTCCGTGCAAGGCTCACATCTATCACAGATAACTACTCGTTCTAATGCAATAATATGGTTCATTCAAAGATGCTTTCATTACAGAACTATAAACCCGTCTTTCTCATTATGCGTTCTGTATCATCAAGGAAATAAGAAAATCGCAGACCCAATAGCGCCAGAATGATCCCTATGTACAATTGACGACCTTCTCATCAAAACTTCCAGTATAATTCCCTCAGTGGTCGAAAGGGCAGGGCAGAAAGAGAGAAAATGAGACCAATGATTTCCGACCCCCACTAGGTGTCATTTAGCAGGCACAACCATCTCTATCGTTCTCGATATGGATGTTGATTGGATCTGAGTAATCTCCATTGTATTCTTCCGATTCCTCCTGTGCTAGGGCGTTTCTTGCAATAACTAGATTGGAATTAGCTAGGATCTGTTTGACGAACTTGAAAGTGATTTACCTTCAAAGGCTTGCTCGACATTGATGGCCTCCTTGGCACTTGTTTCGAAATATGGAATGTTGCCCTTTGAAGTACAGAAAGTCATAGCCCGTTTTGAGGAAATCTGAACCACGATTAGCAAAGATATCATACAATCGTTCCAACGCCAAACTTACCACTCTCTTGTTCTCTTCGACATCAATTTTGTTGCCTAGAACGACCTACGCAACTGTCAGTGCCATATCGGATTCCCGTAAAACTGCCAAACTTACAAACGGGAAGCTTTCTGGATCTCTGGGCGAGGCCTGGATCAGGAATTCATCCCTCCAACTATCCAATGTATCGAAACTCTTGGAATTGTTCACGTCGTAGACAAGGACACAGCAATCCGCTCCTCTGTAGAATGCGACCCCTAACGATTGGAAACGTTCCTGACCTGCTGTATCCCAAAGCTATATCCAATGGTTAGCTACCAAGTCCCAGCTGCCATAAGAAGTGCGAAACCCTCACCTGCATGGTAACTAATCGATCATCGACTAGGACCTCCTTTGTCAAGAAATCCGCCCCGATAGTCGCCTTGTAGCTTGCACTGAATTTCTTGTTGACCTAATCCAGTATCAGTCTCTAGTGTCGGCGTATACGTCGCGATTGAAAGACACTCGGTAGGTATTCAACGTACATATTGGTTCATCAAACTCGTCTTTCCTACACCGCTATCGCCGAGGATAATAACCTGCGGATCTCAGATCAGCACCAAACTACTCATCAGATCCTCAACATCAGTCCTTACCTTCAATAAAACCTTCTTGCGTGAAGCCATCTTTGTCTAGCTTGTGCTTGATCTAATCTTCCTCACGAAGCGCCAACTTTCTCCCTTTCCTCGATCTCTTTCTTAAACAAAAAAGGAGCGTAGGCACGTAGAATAGAGAATCGTTTCGGTCGTGATGAAAAGGATCCTTTTTTTTCCTATCAAGAATTCGGGTTATGAATGTATCGATGTAATACTTAATATAGGTTTGGTTAATTGAAGAGGAGGAACATTACATCGGTAACTTTAAGCTTTAGTGCTTGCCTCGTGCCTCGTGCCTCTTCATTAAATTGCCCCATCCAGCCATTCAGCTATTCAGCCATCCATCGGAAACCCGCTAGCGCCGGCCGCTTGGTCCTATCAGTATCTGCTTATCGAGATCTATCCCACTACAAGAGTGGTGGGCTACAGCTCATCCACAGTACCAGCACACATTCACACATGCATACTGCATAAGAGAACTTCCTTATATATCCATTCACTTGCAGGTTCTCGTACATGAAACTATCAGGCTAAACTTTTCTTCAACAGCTTTTCATACTCATAAACTCAACTTTTCGTGGAACTCTACGATAGGTAGAAAGAGATCGCATTCTATGATTGTTTATTGAAAAATAACTACCTGGATTTTCAAAGCAATGAAACCTCAACCTGTACGTCAGCAACCAAGAGAACGAAACAATGGCTTCCTGGCGCGATGATTATATAAAAGCTCTACAAGATCGCGATGAGCGCGAACAAACCAGCTACCAGCGCTTTGATCCTTCTTTCATAGACGCTTGTACGGCACCCCTTCTGAAATGAACTTTATGTCTAAAGTCTAATAACTTGCAAAAGATACTCAGCTGCTCGACAAAGTCTCTGCTCAAACTGCAGCTGCAGCTGTTCACGACACCTCATCTACCTCCGCCAACCCCCCATCCCTCTCTTCCTCTGCCACATCTCAAAAAGCAATCTCCAAAAATGCAAATCAAACTCAAACTTCAACCTCTTCCGAGGTTCTTCAGCTCCGCGCTTCCTTATCCGAAGCACTCCGATCCTCTTCGCACTTCCAATCGCGTTTGAAGATCACCGAAACCTCACTCCAGGCTTTACGCACAAAAAGTGCTTCAGTATCCAAACAGTTAGAAACTTTAACTCGAGAACGAAATATTCTGGAGAGGAAGATCAGGGATCGAGATGAGGAGTTGCGAGCTAAGACTAAGGGGTTTCATGATGTGCAGGATGAGATGATATCTCTGAATTTGCAGCTCAATATAGCAGAGCAGAATGAGAAAAGAGCAAAAGCGGAGAATAAAGAATTGATTGACAGGTGGATGGCTCAAAAAGGAAGAGAGGCAGATGAAATGAATAAAAAGTTTGGGACCTGATGCAAGAAAATGATGATCGAATCAAGCTCATCACACTCTGTATTAAAATCACCGAGAAGGATAAAACATGAAGGAGTAATGGTTGCTGTTACAAATACATTCATTTATCCATACATCTACTCTATGCCGACTCGCTGTGATATCGCTTTGTACTTAAGTACCCAATAATAACCTGCCCAATGGTATCAACTATGTAAGGAAACCCTATATTCAAATTCACAAATCATCTAACCCGACTCCCCCGTGTCTTTCTATCCTTTGGGGTCTTGTGATAGTTAGCCACGATAGTGCTGTCCTTCGTAGCAACGTAGTAATCTCCTCCATTGGAATGCCAACTGACATCACCTTCCGCATAGGTCTTCTTTTCGACTCGCAATAAATTGATGGGATTGTGTTCGTTGTAAGAATTTATGACATGACCATCCGGCACGAAAGTTTTTAAACTCACAATCTTGCAACCCTCTTTTAAATCCAAAAATAAGTTCACAAGACTTTGGTTCAAAGCAGGTGCGAAGACTTGATTGTTAACCAAGATAACATCAGCTCTCTTCATCACCTTGAGGATGTTTTCGTTATTCAAGAAATTTCCTTCCTCGAGGTTGACTGACCCGGCGCTGAGGCCCCAAGCCCTGCAACGTGCAGAAAATTCTGTCTGTTGTAAGGAAGCCAGCTTACAGCAGTTAGGCATTATTTCACAGCCCCAACTTTCGCAACCAACTTGTAGCGCGGCATGCACGACGACATTTCCTACTCCCGAACCAAGATCTATGAAAACTTGATCTGATTTCATCCGAGTGTCTTCCCTGAGAATTCGGGATATGAACGGGAATGTGAGCTCGCCGTAAACGTAATCCGTGCCATTTTGGTATTTATTAGTCAAGTCAACTTGAGGAGACACTGCTCGGTCGTAAACTTGCTGGAGAACCATCTTGAGAAGCTTAGACGATAGCGAATGCTTATTTTCCAAGTTCTTCGCCAGCGATCCATTCTTGGTGAGAGTGCTGAGCGCGTCATTGTAAGCCCCCACAGCATTCCTGAACTCAAGCAGCAGCCCCTTCATTTTCTCTTTGTCGTGGGGCTTTTTTGCGGTGGACAAAGTCCAAGTAATATTGTTCGTCGCTTTGTTGATTTTGCGAATTATGCCCGTTTCTGGATGGGCGAACTCCGCTGCTTGCTCCTCGGTCAAATATTCATCCTTGACAATTTCCACAATCTTAGGTATTTCGTCGTAAGGGTTGATCAAATCTTCTCCTGCGGGATCGATAACCTCTCCTTCGGAGATGAGTTGGTATCTTTAGTGACGGCATTGATTAGCTGGGTTTAACTTCGGATTCTAGGGGTTGAATTCAGTAGACATTACCTTTCTCTTCGACTGACACTAGGATATCTTAGAAGGACCGCATCGCCCTCTTCCTTCTTTCTATCGCAAACTTTCTCGCCGCTCTTAGCCGTGCGTTTCGTCATCATAACATCGGCCGCGTGGATCATTCTGCATGTAGAACCTTGCGTATTATCGGTTTCGGTCGAAAAGGCTTTTTTGTCCTTCAGATTCCTCTTCAAATCAGGCTCGATATTTTCTGGCTTGGCCCGTTTGGAAGACACGGCCACCTCTTCATCTTCCTCGCTATCACTCGTCAACGGCTGTTGACTGGGGCTTTTTCGAAGAGTTGAAGTTGTGCTTTTCTTAGTGTTACGGCTTCCGCTGATTTCTCTTTCTTTCCTTTTCTTTCCTGCCTCGGGGGGAGGGCTTGGGACGGCTAGTCTGCCACGAGCATCAGTGACTTTTGATACAGGTGTACCAATTCGAAGGCCATTACTGGATGTCCTACTAGATAAAGTCGGCCTCTGTTTTGGAACTTTTTCGGATTTAAATTTTGGTGCCACAGGTTTAATGTTCGTCAGTCCAAAATTCAAGCTCATTCCTGCAGATTTTGAGAACAAGATGGAGAGTAAACAAATACAAAAATATTTGCCAAATACAAAATAATGGATTAAAATGTGTTCTTGCTGGTGTTTCTTAGATGGCTATGAATGCTGAGTGATGTGAGAGTTGAAGCAGGTATTGCATGCAGTGTATGTCTTGAGAGAGTGAATTCATTGAAGACTAATAATAAAGACTTGCAGGCAGGTACGACTCAAAGGGCTGTTGTATGCAGAGATCTACACTAGTTTTGATCACGTGCTGAAATTCTAGCAAATAGAGTTTAGAGTTCACAATGACAATTCGTGATGTTTGTAATTATGAATTGCAAACAATCAATAGAAAATGATGAATTTTGTTGGTGTCAATACGAGTATGTACTTACCTAGATACACGCTTATTATTAATAAATCAGTCAGTATATCATGGAAATTGAAATTTATAAGAATTGAAAATAAAGAACATACTTTTGATAGACAGACTGTGGACTGATCATGGACCGGACCTGACCTGACCTACTGTGTACTAGACATCTTTAGCTCCCGTTAAGGGACTTTTTAAGGGATTGTCAAGAGATTGATCTGGAATGGAAATAGATTCGGGATAACTCTAACCCGGATAACACTTGGACAACACTGGATAACACTTGACAAAAAAGTACTGCACAACATCTTTTTCATTGGTCTCCAAAGTTATCAAGCAGACCTTTACATCTGAATTCTAGCAAAGGAAATGTGCATATCATTACAATTCATTATTTGACAACCAGGCTGTCTGATTCGAATGTATGAAGAGTGGTGGAGTCGAACAGTATACCTAGCAAGAGAAAGATGCTAATGTCACAGACTGGATCCAATGCTTTCATCTGTTGATTACTTTGTAATATACATACTAGGTAGTTAGCAGACAGATCAATTGCTAGATCTTGTTTAAATCCTGTTAGTTCTTCATATCAAACATTCGAAAATGACTTTGGTAAACCTCTTTTATTATTTCATTCCCTAGTAATATACAAAAATAATCTCACAGGTGCAGACACAGATACAACATTCAGCAGAAAACACAAAGGAAAACCTCAATCATTTTGGAATCATGACCATCTCACATCACGTTATCATTCAAATTCTTCTTATTACTGATAAAGTCCTTGAGAGTAATGAATCCATAATTGCAGTCAGAGTATAATAGGACAATAGCACGCAATTGGCTGTATAAACAAACATGACGAACGTGAGAGTGAGGAACATTCATTATTCCTCAAAGATAGGTAACTTTTGTGTGCCCAGGCTTACTTTTTGGAAAACAGGAGAGCAGACCATTGAAACAACACACAATAGACCCAAGCAGACCCAAGTGTATGATATGACAGATAGTCTAACATGTCAGTCAATAACACCATGCGCCGCCCCAAAGAGGTAGATAACATTGGTGTAAAGACCGCCCATATTCAATCTAGATTTTACTAGTATAGTAAATTAGAGTAAATCCCAGAAAAGCTTCATGTATGTTGTAGGTCTGTGATGTTGCTCTGGGCCAGTGAGGCTAAACATGGGCATAATGAAAATCTAGGCACAAAGATTTATGTGAATCCAACGCCGAAGGAAATCGTTTTGAGAATTGAGGGTCAGAAAATTAATCTTTTTGCCATGTAGGAGCAGAAGTCAAAACTATGCTCAGTGCACCGAGAATGCTTGCCCGGTTTGCCAATGTTTCATTGAAAACATGACGCCTCTCAAGATCTGTTATCTAAGAAGCAATAGCACGTTGGCCTGCGTTACCACCACGGTTATTTTTCTTGGGTTTAGACACTGTGCTCCAGCCATCCTCTTCCATGACTGCAGTTTCAGTTGTAGCAACAGGGCTTTGGGCTGGTGCAGTCGCATTTTGTCCACCACCATTTGGGTTTTGTCTGTGGTTCCTTCCTCCATCATTGTGTCTTGGGCCTCTTGGTGCATAATCACCACCCCTACCCTTAGGTCCTCTTGGAATATCATCCCTGGGTGGTTTAGGTCCAGATGGACGTCTCCAGGCTCCTGTGTCAGATGGTTTTGGTTTGGCATCTCTCACAATCTCTTTTGGTTTGACAGCCTTATCGTCGACAATCTCGCCGTTTGCATTCTCGGTTTCAATTGTCTCTCCTTCCTTTGTTGCTTCTTCACCTTCACGTTGTAGAACTTCAGCTTTCTTCTCGTTGTCTTCAGTTTCCTTAGCCTTTGCAGCCTCTCTCTCCTGCTTAGCCTTCTCATCAGCCTCCTTTTTCTCTTTGATGGCCTGTTGTCGCTTCTCCTCGATTTCCTTCTCCTTGGCGGCAGTATCAATTGGACGAGCAGCTCCAAATGGGCTTGCCTTCGCATCACCTGCGGCAGATGACGAGGATGAATCAGCAGGGGCCTCGGAAACGGTGCGCTTTGCAAGGTTCAATCTTGGTCTACCACCAGCCGGGGCAGATGGGAGGGCTGGAGAAGCTGGGGCCTCGCTCCCTTCACGGGATAGAACAGGTGACTTTGCTGCTGGTGCAGCTGGTGGGTCGGGTCGCATTTTGCTACGCCATTGGTTGTCTTGATCGGCGGCTGTGGGCGCACGCTCAGCGACGGGTCGCTCTTGAAACTCACGTCTGGGTGGTCTTGATCCTTCTTGTGAGCCAGAGCCTTGACCTTGGGATCTACCTTCACCCCAAGCAGCTGGCGAAGCTTTGCGGTCTCTAAAACCTTCGGCTCTTGGTCCATCGTTTGTTCGGGGTCGGCCACCTTCTCTTGGAGCACGTTCCTGTTGGGCGAGGGGTGAGAGTGGACCCTTTCGTTCCCAGTTTCCAAAGTCTCGAACCTTGCCATCACTTTCGGGCTCACGGGGGGCTCTACGCTCGCCACCTTCCTCGCCAAAACGGCTAGATTGGTATCCTCGATCCGAAGTGCGACGCTCTCCTCCACGGCCCGGCAAATCAGGTAGGGGTCCCTTTCTACTCCAGTCTCCGAGCTCTCGTACATCTGGACGGTCACCACGATCCTTCGCTATAGCATATATTAGTGAATAGCGCAAGTACGATGGGTATCAAACTTACGAGGATCAGCAACACTGATTCTAATGTTACGACCTTGGAACTGAGTCTGGTTCAAAGTCAAGGCGGACTTAAGGCCTTCCAAAGAGCCGAATTCTGCATATCCGAATCCCTTTGGTTTCATCTCCATCTTATCCTCAATGATGCGAACGTTGATACATTCGCAGCCAACGAAAAATTCGTTAACATCGCCGACGGTAGCATCGAATGAAAGGTTTCCAAGATGAACAGTATAAGGTGGCTTGTCGGGGAGAGGGAGTTCCTCGCGAACGGAATAACCTATTGAAAGTTAGAATAAGAATTTCATTGAAAAGGGCAATTTAAAGGAAGGTGATGGGAGACTTACCTCCGGCATTGTTGCCATAAGTACCAGTGGTAGAGCTATAGGTACGTCTCTCATTGCTGCTTCCACCATATCCAGAAGGGCGTGAGTCTATAATGATCAGTATTCATATTTTTGCGAAATTGGCCACGATCAATGTGCGTTTGTATTCACATACCGGCTGTGATAGATGGAAATTAGTAAGGCTCCATATCGATATAGGAATAGAAGAACTTACAAACTGGCATATCCTCCATCTCATCGGCCCATGATCCCAACTCTACACCGATATTAGTATGAAAAAGATTGTTGTGCGAGGACAGTAGGTGTTTTCATACTCTCGTCAGCCAAGAAGGTCCCGAGGGACATCTTCTGCTGTTCCTTCTTCTTAGGAGCTATGGCACAACTACAATTAGCCACCACATACTCGATATTTCAAAGACCCACACCGACAGTATCATGGTCGCGATGTTCGATGAAAGGTTAGTGAGGGGGAGCGCTTACCCATGATTGCGGTTTTTTTTTCTTAGGACGCTGCGCAAAAGTGTTTGCGCGTTGTCCGAGACAGAGTATTGAAGGTACTACGAAGTCCCTTCAATCGATCGTATGTATTTAAGGTTTGGGTATTCCTTGGGATATTCGAGGCTCGTCGAATATCTTTTTGTGTATCGGTAGGAAGAGGTCGAGGTTCTTCGTGGTGGGTTTAGAATCCAAAATGGAAGAATTATTAAAAGTGCGAAGTTTGACAAGGGTTGTGCGAAACTAGTGGGGCAAATTCTTTCACTAGTGCTGTGTTAGTGAATTTGCGTTTGTTCAATGATATGGAATTTTTTATCGAAATCGTATAGATGATTACATTTATATTCATATTTAAGAGTTAATTCATATTTTTGAAATTTTGAATTTTACCAAGGAGGCAATCATCTCCCATTGGATAGGATAAAATAGTGAAGGACCAGCTAGATATAAATCCCGTCTCGTATATACATAGGCGGGTACTAGTAGGTACGCAGTTTTGATATCTCAGCCAGATAAATACACGACATTGCAAAGTAAATATGTAGGTGAAATTTATATTCATCCTCTGCAATCCAAACCATCATTCGAGAATAGAGGTTATCCATACCAATTCTATGTCGGTTGATTGACAAGTTGAGCATCAGAATTCGAATAATATCATGACATAAATCTAAGAAGCTCACATATCAGTATCATGCAGCCAAACTCTTGCTCCCTTCGGAAAATAAGAGACGATATGACAACTCCTAGAGCAAAGGAAGACTCTTCTCCTTCAATGGCTCCCATCAATCAATCCCAAGGCCCCAAATCGGGTGATCTGCCTCCTGAGTTGATGGATATCATAAAGCCTGCTCTACAATTTGGCGGTCTTTCTGGTATGTCCTATTCTCGGTCAATCAATCTCTATCTCCTGTTTGTAGAAACAGAAACATTTGCACGCCTCAGCAACACTTTCGACTCATTATCACGTGTAAATCTTCACACAACTCTCCTAGCCCCCTCATACATTTTACACATCAATCATGTCACCTTCCCAATCTCTGATACCATCAAAGCTAACAAGCACCCTCAGCACTCTCTGGCACTATAATTGGTGGATTTTCTGGTATCCTCGTGTCTCAAACTCCAGTTCTCTTCGCCGTCGCCAGCTCTATTCAATGGGGCATTCTTGGTACCACCTTCTGGGGAACCCGTACTGCCCTTCTCTCCCGTTATAGGACTGCGTCTATATACCCGACGCCGCAAGAGAAAGCGCTCTCAACTTCTCTGGCCGCTTCTCTTGCTGGCGCTACTGGAGGTATACTGCGTGGCCCAAAAAATATTCTGCCTGGGTTTGTCGTTTTTGGGGCTGCTGGGTATGTGGGACAAAAGATCTATGATGCTGTGGACGAGAGAAAGATGGAGGAGTTAAGGTTGGAGGAAGGTGCGAATAAAAAGAGTGGAGATGATTGGATGAACTCGAAATGGGTGCCGTGGAAGAAATTATCCGATGACGAGTATGAAGGAATGTTGAAGGAAAGACTGTTAAAGGTCGATGCGGAGATTGCAATTCTAGACGAAAGTCTGCAGGCTTTACGAGAACAGCAAAAAAACGAGGCGGGAAAGCTTCAAGGAACAGTTGGAAAGAATCATTAGCTTTCTGTCTAGCTTCTATACACCATTGAAAAAGAATCGTCGGCTATATGAAGTTTTAGCATTGAGTTATTTGTAGCCTGCATTATCTCTTTGTGAAGATTCTCGAATACAGCATGTGATCTATTTCAACATACGAAATTTAATGGATTTAGTGCTACATTTACATTACGCCGTTCATTTCCTTCCCAATCAGAATTTGTTGCCCATACAAAGCTTTTTTGGTATCTTCTGGTTCACCGTGATGACTATCACTCCTCATCATCCTTCTTCCCAGATCTATTTCTTACCCACTCCTCAGCGATCGCTCTTACTTTCTCTTGTGACTTTTTGTCACCATTAGCCTCCTCCCACTCGGTCCATCTTTTGAACCACCCCATCGCACCCTTGGGTTTCAATCCCTTGATTCGAGCTACTCGTTCAAACACACCCCTAACAATGCTCTTATCACCTGCCTTAATTTCTAGATCCAAAAGCTGGCCCCAAATATCCAATCGCTTACTCCATTTTGCCAAAACACCCTCGAAAATTGTGCGCCCACGTTCTGGAGAGCCATGCTCAGAGCGGAACTCTAGAGCTGCAAATTTGAGCGTCAAGGGAAGATGGGTGTGTGGAGGAAGAGATTGAGTTGCACGTGGAAGGAGAGCACGACAACGATCAGGGGCCCCGAGAGTATTGAAAAGAAAGTGTGCATAATTGACCCAAACGGTGGGAGATTGTGAGAATTTCTTAGTGAGAGCTTGGAAAAGTTCATCGGCTTTCTGTATGGCTGTTAGCTTACATGTTTGAGATTGTATGGAAGTATCCCTTACCTTGTTTTTGCCAGATTGAATATAGATACTAGCTAGTCTCTCGTGAACCTCTTGGGCATCGTTGTACTGGCAAGCTCGCTTAAACACAGCTTCGACAGTTTCATCACTTCCATATGCAATCTCCAAATTGAGAAGAGCGAGCCAGATATTAAGCTTCTCAGTTTCCTCTCGCATGTTGATAGTTTTGATGGCACGCTCAGCGATCTCTCTGGCCTTGCCTAGCTCGCTGAGTTGCATCTGGAAAGCCATATACTGGGTCCAGAGACTGGAAGAGTCTGGCTGACCCAAAAGGAGGCGCTCGAAGTCACTGACAGATTGCGGTCCATTGGCATCAAGGTCACCTGTTCTATCAACCTTAATTTCCGCTTTTCTCTTCTTCTTTTTAGGTTTCTCTTCGGCGGCTTCGTCATCGGAATCTGCATTGGACTGGCCATCAGCTTGGTCCAGGAGGTCAGCAGACCAATCAAATCCGCCGGCGCTAAGAGCTGGGACATCGCCTTCAGCATCAGGCATTTCCTGGTCAGAATCCGATGCTTCGTCTCCGTCCTCTGCGGCACTTTCAAGGTCTTGCACATCATCAAGGTCAATACCGCCTTCACTGTCATCGTCATCATCATCATCATCGATGTCCATACTGTCAAGCTTGACGCCATCCACACCATCATCATCACTCTCATCGTCAGACTCGTTTCCGTCCTCAAAGTGTGAAGCTTTCATAGAGAAACTAATGCGTTTCTTCTCGGTGTCCATCTTCAATACGATAGCTTTGACCGCATCACCTTCAGAGTACAATTTTTTGACGTCGTGGACACGCTTTTCAGCCATTTCACTTTGGTGACAAAGGCCGCTCACATTCGCAGAGCCATCGACAACAATAAAGACACCAAAATCCTCGACTTTACGGATTTTTCCGGTAACAACTTGGTTCACTTGGATATCGTTGAAGGTCAAAGGCGCAACGTAATCTTTGTCGATAACAGAAGGCTTGAGACTTAATTGAACATGGTTCAAAACTTCGTCTACAACTGTGACTTTGCCTTTGACTAGTTGGTCGACCTGGAATTCGGATTTCCAGTCTTTGATATAAGAGTCCGAAAGGTCTGAAATTCGAACATACGCTGTCACATTACCCCCCAAGTTGACAAACAGCCCCTTGTCAGCAACGTGTTTGACAAATCCACGCACGATGTCGTTGACTTTCAGTTGTGAAATGGATGTGATTTCTGGATCTTGAACTGCTGCTGATGAGTTCATCACTCTGGATGCTCTAGTCGATAATCGAACGCGTTTGTTTGGAACATCGATATCAGTAACACAGACACGAACAATATCATTCTTAGAGTATTTGGAAGGATCAGCTTCTGAATAGTCGTCGCAAAGGTCTGTAAGGTTTATTGGCGCAGAGATGCTATCAGTAAGCTGTATCATGACCTGTCTTTCATTGACTCTGGTTACTTTTCCTGGTACGATCATGCCTTGGCTTAGCTTATCAAAAGTAAGGGCTTCAGAATCTTGACTAGAGCGGGCAGACAAATCTAGACGGCTTGTTTCAACATCAACGCCCTTGACGTGAACTCGAATGGCAGATCCAACGGGAAAGTTTGCTGCTAGGTCCTTGAGTAATGATACATCATCTGATACATCTAGAGCGCTGATTCGGCCACGCACATTGGGAGATAGATTTACCCAGAGGCAATCAGCTCCAACGTTATTGACGAATGCTAACCAAGAAGAGCCAACCTCAATTTTGTCCAAAGATACAGGGTCTTGTGCAGACTCAGTTTGATCACTAGGCTTAGCGGACAGTTCAAAGACTAAAGTCTTGCCAGATCTGTGACTGATAGGCAGGAAGCGATGGTTACGCGCATCGTGTATTCCTAAGACGCGAACGTCGACAATTTGCTTGGGCGAGAATGACTTGAGAGGCTGCTTTTTGGATTTTATCTCCGACCAAGAGTCAAAGGCTTGTGACACATCAATTCGGCCCTGGATGTTATCGGCAAGTTGCACATTTACTTGGGTATCCTTAACAGACGACACCCTTGCCTTCGTAAGGCGACCAAGTGTAATGTCGTCAATACTCTTGATAGTTTCATCGATAGGGTTTACAGCTTCCAAATTGGTACCAGGGGCTAAAGGCTCATTCGACTTTTTGTCGGGAGTGGCATCAGCCATAGATAAAAGAAATCTTCGTTGTCCATGGTCGACAGTGAGAACCTTGACCTCTACTGTTTGGTACTTTTTAAATCCAAAGTCTGGTAAACGAAGGTTCTTCTCAGGTATCTTATTCTTAGGCAGAAGCCCTGTGAGACTGCCTCCAAATTGCACAAAGACTGCTGTCAATGTTATGTTTTTAACGAATCCATGTACAGTCTTCCTCTCTTTGACGTCATCGAACATTCTCAGTAAAGTCTTATTCTGAGCGGCCTTGACAAGTGCAGGTTTATTCGTTAAGACGATCAAACGCTTTTGCTCAAGCTTGTCCAGTACAGCAAGATCTGACAATACTTGACCAACACGAATATTCTTGAACGAAGAACGGCTTTTGTTCTCAGATCCATCAGTAAGCTGACCGACAGGTAGTATTGCTTTCAAGCCTAGTCCTTGGATCTCGACAGAAATGTCGTCGTTCGACTTTTCTATAACGAGAGCGGACACAATCTCGCCAATTTTGAGATTCTTCAACGCGTTCTGCTGTGCCAGTCCAAAGACGGAAGGATCTTTGCAAGAAACAGTTAATTTCTTGGCCTCGGGATCGACCTTCAAAACATGAACGTTGACGACTTGTCCAATTTTGAAATGTTGGTTAGGGTCCTGTATGTAGGCCTCGCTCATTTCTGAGACTGGCAAAAACCCTCGAACAGTGCCGTAAAACTGAACTACCGCACCAGTCTTCAAAATGTTCACAATAGTACCAGGACTTTGCATCCCAACAGCTATTTCATCATACGAGATCAAAGCAGGTGACTCGGAATTGACAAGTGTCTTCTTGAGGGTTAATCGAATTTGTCGTTTTCCAGGATCTGTAGAGAGAACACGTGCTGTGACGGCCATTCCTTCCTTAAACTTCTTTTCGGGGTGAAGCAATTGTATATCTGCAAGGTGAGTTTCTGGAACAAGTCCAGAAATGTTTTCGGCCAAATTAACCAGTAGTCCGCCAACACCTTTGTCATTGACAATGAGCTTTTCAACCTTTCCCTTTACAACCTCTCCAATCTTCAAATCTTCAATTCGCAAGTAAGGCTGTTCCAGAACACTTTTCTCCAAAGAAATGAGGTATACACCATCAAGAGAATTGTAACCAAGGACACGACCACGGTGGACCGAGCCTACCTTATATGGCCCTGTTGTTTCTTCCAATGTCTCTATCTTTCCGTCCTTGACTCTAGAGATGTGGACGAACCCAGGAATTCCTTTAACTCCCACGTCGACAAAAAGACCGACTCCAGACTCGACTTTCTTGATTGTGACTTCTTCGACGATGGTAGACAAAGGTAGGGTGTCAAGTGGATTCACTTTGTTTCCGGGCTTCCCCGCTTGCTGTTGCGACAACGACGTGACATGGTCAAGGAGAGAGATACCAAGTTTTTGAGGATCCGAATTTGGAAAGGTGCAAATAACTCTACCCCTAACCTTAGCACCAATCTTGAATTTCTTTTCCAGCTCCTGGTTCATAACACTAGTTCCAGAATGCATCAAATCTGCAGTAACATCAACCATACCCATGACCTTTCCAGTAAGGCCCCTGGAGCTGACATCAACAATCAAGGTCTCGACCGCAGTTCCTGGGAGGAACGCATCAACCGTTGGAGCATCTGTGAGATAGTTCGATTTCTTCACATTGCCGATCTTCTGAGTGTCTGCGCATAGTTTGACAGTCTTCCCGTTAGAACTCAGACCGGTGACCATGCACAAAAACACTGCGCCTTCTTGAACATCGGCCAATACTACTTCGTAGCCAATATCTTTTGCGCCCATGAAACCACGAATACCAGAATCTTCAAGTCCAATGTTCATAATTAAACCGTGATCTTCGACACTTGTGACAGATGCCATCAAAGTGGTATTGGTGATGAGATTTTGTGGAGTGACGCCATGATTGGCATGTTGTGGTCGAAGGGATAATTCGATTCTTCGTTTTCCTTTTCCTAGTGTGGCTGTATTTGTATCGTCGCTGGTAGAAACAACATATGCCCTTAGGTATTGCCCCATAGAAAAGATTTTCTTCAAGTCAATATCCTCCACCTCAAGTTCGTCATCTGCATCATCTTCCTCGGCGGCCGCAATCGCCTCAATCCGTTCTGTCACTTTGTCCGAGATCGAAGTAATGGGTACATAGCCCGTCAGGTTATTTGGCAGTGATATAGCAATGTCTGTAGCATTGATCTGGGACACCTGGCCAAGAACTAAAGAGCCCGATACTAGTCTCTGCGAATTGTAAGCCGCAGTCAACTACAGTATCAAGTGGTTTGTAACACATACCTTATAGCTCAATCCTTCAATTTTGACAGTCTCTTCCTCAACTTCGCTATCATGAGTTGTCTTCTTACCCTTGCCTTTGCCCTTTCCCTTCTTCCTTACTTTTGTAGCATCTCCTCCTTCTTGATCTTCCCCTTCAGGCTTGGAAGATTTAGCACCATATTGTTCAAATAGAACATCTCTGGTGGCATCAATCTGGATTTGTTTATGTTCCAATGGAGTTAATACACTTGCGCCACCTCTTGGGAAAGCCACTTCCTCCTCCCTGACTCTTGAAATTTTCGTCGCTGGTGGTAATTTTGTGGTTGATGTGCTTTTCCCCTCTTTCTCTTCTGCCCTGGGTCGTTTCGAAGGTCGATCATCAGATTCTGAGATTTTCTTAGATCGCATGAATGAATCATTGGTAGGACCAGTCTTTCTCTTCTTATCGAGTGGCGCCATTGTTATTAATTGAAAGGAATGGCTCGTGAATGTTAAGAAAAGAGATATCGAAGTCGCACGGGAAACGAACGACGACTTTCGAGCTTCACAACTTTTTTTTCTTCTTCCTATCAATAATCAAAAAAATTGCAGGGATTAATGAAAGACCTGCCTCGATAAGGCTGACACACACAAGGCTGACTGACGCAAGGCTGACACCATGGTGGGCTGACCTCGGGAAAATGACAGACACGCAGGCCCGACACGGTTATCTATCTAATCTGTACTCTATCTGTACTCTGCCTGTACGGGGAGACGGGTAACTAAATGTAGTAAGTTGCATTCACGAAAATCACAAGACAAATAGGAATAGTCGAAATCATACATATTCATACATATTCATCATACCTTAGCATATATCTCTTGATCGTGATGTTTGATGGTGTTTTATAGATGATTCATGGTTCTTGCTTCTAGCTTTTCTGCTACTGCACTCGTTATTGCTTTTTGGCTCTTGGGCTCCGAAATGATTTAGTCACATGGTAATTTAGAACTGCTAGGTACATACAAACGTTATCACAATTCAGAGATACATGCCGACGTACAGTAAACTCTGAAAACTAAGTTTGAACACTCACGATCCCACGTACTTAATCTCCATCCGCACTTTCACTGGTCCCCAGATATTGAATTGCTTTTGTTTTCGATCCTCGACTTTATCTATCGCCAGTAAGGTCACTACACATTTTCCGTTTGATACCACAGCGTACAGAGTATTATATTATTAGAACGACCAATCCAAACACCCTTGCACGGGGCAAATAACCTTGTTACTCGCGGGGCAGCAACATATGTTCTTTAGTGATATGAGGCTTTAGAATCATTTCATTAAGCAGCCGCGCCCCTTGGAGGAATTTGAAAACCGGTCGTCCGAGTAGTCAGGAGTAATCGATCTTGGAATGCTACCCTCACGCAAACGATCAAAACTAAATCCTTCCAAGGACCACCTGCAGTCACCGTCTTCTTCAAAAAATACCGCAGAACCGGGACACACTACTACCAACAACGGTCAGCATGGTGCAGCTTCTAACAAAAAAGTAAGATGCCCAAGTTCCGTTGCTGTTGAAACGAGTTTGTGTCGGTGTAGTGAAGCTAACGAGGTAATAAAGCTCGGATCGAGAGCGAGTTGGTATGGAACTTGGCCGCGAAAATCTACTGTTTCTACACAGGTTGTGAAAGAGACAATCTTAGCTGATAAACCATCGAACGGGAATATGGCGACGGAATTGAGCCATCGCGATCAACGAAAACCTTCATCAGTCACTTCGAGGCCTCCATCAATGTACCCAGGGAAAAGCAAACCAGCATCGGAAATAACATTGAGCGTTCCACCGCAGGAGACTTCGAAAAATAAGACAAGCAGCAAGAAAGATGAGAATGTAGCCCGAGATGTCGAAAATCCAGAAACACCTCCAAGAACCCGATCGTTGGGGGAGTCAGATATACCCAAAGAAACAAACTCGCAAAGCTCGCCGATTGCTGATATTACAAAGGGGCCGGTCACATCTCAAGGCTGGTTAGGCTGGTTAGGCATGCCATCGCAAACATCAAAGGAGTTAAAAGTGTCTAGTCCTGTGGTGGAGGAGCCTCAAAAACAAGATACTGAAGAACTCCCATCAAATGAGACAATTATACCAGAGCAGGCAATGGCAGAAGAAGCAATGGAGGCTCCGAAACAAACATTATCAGCATCGAGGTCATGGTTTAATTTATGGTCAGCCTCTCAACCTCCAATTCCTGCAGAACGCCCAAGAGAACCAGTTTTAACCCAAGAATTGGAGAGCAATCCCATCAAAATTATCAAAGATGCATCGAAAGATGCACCTAAATCTCCACAATCGACACCGAGTAGATCTACAACGCAACCTGGTGGGTCTAGTTGGGCATCGGCGTTTTGGTACTCCGACAACACCAAAAAGGGTACCGAGCCTCTGGAGGATAGCAGTAAGGGGGAAACTGGCGAGATAGCAATCTCGGGCGAGCAATCTCAAAATCATCCGCTTCCAGCTCAAGCTGTTCCAGCCGTCGATACTAAGTCGTTAAATGGGGACAAAAAGCCAAAAGCGGCCGGCAAGAAAAGTCGACCGAAGTCTGTAGATATCGAGGAAATCTCTCAAAAAACTGCAAGTGCACAACTAGATGATGCATCCAAAAAAGTCACCACCCCATCCAACATCCCCTCGCCGCCTAATCTATTGTTACCGTCCGTACAAAGTACTTATCATTTGATGGAAAATCCATCATTCTTACGGCAATTGACAAGATTGATTGTACGTGGCCGACAGAAACCCATGAAGCATGTATCTTTGGCGAAGGAAGTACCAACAATTAAGAATGCAGTCGCCATAGGCGTACATGGTCTATTCCCTGCACCTCTATTGCGCAAGCTCATCGGACAGCCCAGTGGAACTTCAATAAGATTCGCTAATCATGCAGCGGCTGCTATAAAGCGGTGGGCAGATGCACATGGGTCTCCTGGTTGTGAAATAGAGAAAGTAGCACTTGATGGCGAGGGGAAAATCTTTGAGAGGGTGGATAAACTCTGGAAACTGCTCAGTAATTGGACAGATCGATTACGGCAAGCAGATTTCATTATGGTGGCTGCTCATTCACAGGGTGTCCCGGTTGCTTTGATGCTTGTCGCAAAATTGATAGAAGAGGGCATAGTATCGTCAGCGAGAATTGGCGTGTGTGCAATGGGTAAGTTGCGAGAAATCACCCTGGTATACAAATATCGCTAACAAACCATTAGCGGGTGTGTCATTAGGTCCTTTTGCTAGTCACCAAACTGGATATCAAGCAGCATTATTCAACGAGATGATTACAGAACTCTTTGAATTTGCAAATTACGAAAGTGAGGTTGCAAAGCATTATGAAAGGGCCCTTCGACGGGTCTTAAAATATGGAGTAAGGGTGACTTTTTGCGCGAGTATTGACGACCAACTCGTATCTATTGAGGCATGTCAACACATTTTCTCGATTTTGTTGATGTCATCACTAACAGCATCCTAGTCCGCCATCTTCTCGCCAGCAGAACATCCCTATATTTACCGAGCTGTATTTGTGGATGGACGCATACATGCTCCGGACTTTATTGCCCACTTAGTCGGCTTCGCGTTGAAATTGCGCAATCTTGGTGTCTCGGATCACGGGCTCATTCGTGAACTATCGGCACCTCTAGCTGGAAGTCTCTATACTGGTGGTGGTCACTCTCGTCTCTATGACGATGACAAAATATATGAGTAAGCCTTCTCTTATTTCGACGAAATTTTTTCCTGCTTTATTAACATGTATTCTCAGCATGGCAATGGATCATGCCCTTACCACTACTTCAGTTCCCGACGTACCTTTGCACATGTCCCAATATGCCCCGCCTACAAACGCAAATCCCTACGTTTTACCCTGGATCATGCGTGGTGTTCTCGAGGAAGAATTCGTGAAAACAGAACTGCACAACGAAGCAGTAGAACTACTGAAGCAATTCGATGATTGGAAACCCACTACTAAAGTCTTACAAGACGTAAAGTACAGGCTGGAAGCTGTTAGATCTAAACTATGAGGAAGAGTCGGCATTGTACATCAGTTTGAACGGGGGTTTTAGAATTTGTGTACTATAAGATTTCGTTTGGGGTTTCGGGAGGCGTAACTTTGCATATACACTATATATATATAGGGATTTGGAGACCGGGACACATGGCATAGGATGCGAGCGTAGGCGTAGGGGAATTTACTCAGGCTTTATTTGTACTTTTTAAACTGGAAATCTGACGTCCCAATTGAATACCTTCGGGCGTAGCTTTTTGTGTGACTTCAGATTTATTGATATCTTTCCTTGCATTCAGGGTTGATTGTCAAACCAAATGGTTGGTAAGATTCAACCTACCCCTATTGCGCTACTATTCATACAATCTAGCAGCATTTCATTACTGCTATATCTTACTTACTGTAGGTTTGCACGTCATGATTCTGTCACTCTATTTTATTGCATAGATCAGAAGACATTACACAAATTCCCCAGCTCGACGTAAAATCGCAGCATGTCTGCCTAGTACCCGGACCACATGATAGTTTTCAGCCTTCCCATTTACGTTCACATATTTTCAGTTCAGATCACTCTCATCACATTGCTCACCAACAGTCATCATGGTCTTTCAGATTCAAATTGATGGATTACATTAGCTTCTACCTTTTGTTGATATGCGGATAATGTGTTGCGTCTATCAGACTACTGTATCACGAACTCGCTTAGTTCGCATCAGTAAGGTTAGCAAGCGCATGGTAGTATATACATATCATGCATGTACAGTATTGAACTATTTGATCACCACCGCAAGCCGATGCATTGATGCCAACCAAGATCGAGTCTTCACACATACAGCAAAGCGCTTGTCATAAGTTGGAACATTCAGAGCCCACTATTCATTTAACCGTTCGTTTCACCACAATGTTGATCTCGACGACACTTTCGGTGCAGCTGTATCTTCACAATCGATCGTCGATTCGTTTGCTACTTTTTCTTCGCTCGTCCATTGCTCACTGGTCTTGTCTTCGCTACTTTGTTATAGTTCGTGTCACATGAGCCGGTTACCTGGGTGAGCATTTCGCACCATACCTTTGACAGAGCTGGCGAGAAAACAAGCACGTTGCATGGTAAAGCGAGCTTTGAGTGAGATCAAGTTGGAGAAAGCTACAGTGAAGGCAACGGTAAAATGAAATGTATATAAAAGTTTGCTAAGAAGACATGAAGAGAGTCGGGTAAGAATCAAGTACCCCTAGCTCGATTCGGAAAGGGGTCTAATTCTTCCGCTCTACACATTAAATTACATCCCTCCTTTCACTCCTCCCGCAGTTACACCCAGGCGGAAGAGAAAAATCTTTATTTTCAATGACAATATTAGATTGTTTATACGTATAAAAGTACTCACATTATATTTAGTATTTTAAGTAAGGATATACCCAGTCTCCACTTTTTGGTGACTGAATCCTTTCTATAGATCTATGTTGTAAACCACACCAACTGTTACCACGATGCACAAGATTAGCATTGTAACTATCCAATCTCTTCTCGAAATCCAATTACTAGTCATTTTTACCCTTTCTTCCATTTTCCTCGGACACAGCTAAACTGTCCTCGCTAATTCCGACTGTGAAAGAAAAATCGGTCTCCCCCACTAACTCCTTTACACAATCCACTAGCCTAGCCAAATCATCCGTCACCAACGAACTAGCCACTTGCATAACAGCATAAGCGCTATATCCCGGCTCTTGGGTATGTCTCGAATCTAGTATTCCACTATCAAGAGCTTCAAGTCGGCGATTCAGGCCATAAGGTTGGGGAAGTTGGATGAAAGGGGGAAGGGCAACACCTGCACTGATCGCAGCTGACAGGAGCGCAAGGGTTGAGGTTATTTGATGGCTGGTAGGTTCAACCTCTTCCATAACAGTAGCGAGGTCACGAAGCCATTTGCTACGGGTATCGGTATTTGTATGATTATCTTTGGACCAGGCTTTTGTTGTATACGACATCAACGCGAGGTAGCCCATAATACTGAAAATCAGTAATTAGCATACGGACACCTCCAAAATATGGTGTCACTTACTTTGAGGAACTCTTTATGATATTCTCATAAGTTTCACGAGGAAACTTCCCTCCAATCGAAGGCTCAAATTTCTGCCAAGCAGCATGTTGCTGCAAAGAAGGTAGAAGCAGGAGAAGCTTGCCAAACATCCTATGTCTAGCCTTCTCAAGGCGACGACCAGGACTAGTCTTCGATGTCATATCGCCTTCTCTTCCATGCATTCGAGTATGAATGGTTGAATGAACTGTTGAGTAGTAGTTCGCCAAGATGTATAGGGTCGCTCCCAAATCTTTTCTTAACCAGCTACGATCCGTGAGCGGGTAAGGAAAGAAAGTCCAGATGAATGCCACAAAAGAGCCACCTGCAACACATGCAAGTCTATATGGAGCAAGCTCATAAATCCTGTCCTCAAGTTAGAAAGTCTCAATTCAACCGGAGTAAGTAACTAACGGATAATAAGGTTGTCCATTACTGGTTGATGCCACAATTCCAATTTTCCTAACCTGAAGTTCATATCCAACAATCAATACTTGAGTGACTATGAACACGAGCCAGGCTGGTATCAAGCGAGGAAATTTTAAGAAAAGATACATCTCCAAGAATATGAAAAACCAAAGCATCACGATAACTCCTGGAGTCTTTTGATCAACAATATACCAGATGACAATTGAGCTGACCATTGCTAGTGCAGTCCCCCCAACACGAGCCAGAAATCCAAATATCGATTGGCCTGAAGTCATCGTCATACCTATTTCAATTAGCTTCTCTACAGGCTCAAGACCGGACTATCGACATACCAATTGCAATGATGATCAAAGCCCAAACTAATCTTTGCTGCTGAAAGAAGACATGAGTGTCTTCAAGGAATGCAACAATACCCAGGGTCAAGGTTGCGCAGGCCACTCTAAAGCCGAATGCTGATTCTGGGCTTCCTAAAAACCTCGGGATAGTTCTAAGCCCATTGCCAAAATGTTGCCAGGCAGTCTTTGGTGGCAAATGTTCAGGATCTTTCCGAGGATTGAATCCTGCGCCCAAGTAGACATTGTTTACACCTGCCTCTTGGTTATCCGGAGTGTTACTATCCACGGTCGTATCTGCATTTGCAAGGCCAAAAATCCATTTTTTTATTCGCCGTTGACCTGGTAGGATCAGACGATTCTTCTTCATGGTTCCATCTTCTACTTTTCCATCTGCAAACCGAACCAACTCAATTACTGCGAGACCAGCCGTGTAAAGCTAGATTGATTAGCATTTTTATAGAAGCAGAGTCATTACAACGTACAAGATTTTCCATGAAAAGAATAAGATATAATTGCTGCTGGTCTCTTCTATGCGCGGCTTCATCCCCACTGACAGGTGCACCTGCAGGAGGAATTGGTCTACTTGTATCGAATTGTTCTGCAGACAAACCTTTTTCATGTGCCCATTTCTTCAAAGTTGCTCCGCGCTTTTGATAGAAATCATTCAAAGCCTGTTCCATATAGGCGAGAAATCCGGCATCGCCAGGCTTTGATTGTGCATCAGCAGTCTCAACGTCAACAGCGGCTTTCTTTTTCGGTCGAGGAACAAGCTCCAAAGTAAGTGCTACATGTTCTAATCCTTGATCCATAACTGCAGTCACGATAGCAAATGGTTCGTGGAGAGTCTTCATCACTTCATTCCATAACCTCTTTTCTTCCGTCTTACTTTCCAAGGGCATGTGTTCCCATTGCTCGGAACGATCTTTTGAACCCGTGGAATTGACCCATCCGCGTCTTTCGCCGATTCGTACAAAAATATCTGTGATAGTACTCATTCCCAGCAATGGAATCATTATGTCCCGGAACAAGTTGAATATCCTGTCGATATCCTTAGCACCCAATTTACCCCAAGCGACCTCCCGCTTTCCAAATGGCATATCTCCGTAAAGCTTTCCATGCAACCCGCGCAGACCATCGATTGCTCCCTTCAATGCCTTAGCTTCCGGAGACAGTGTTGGGTGGGAAGATCCTGCACTGCCTTTGTTGGACCCGTCAGATGAATCACCAGGGGTATCACCATTCTCAGAACCTGGAGCAGCGAACATGTCACTTTCCTCCAAGCTTTGCAAATATGTTGTCTGAGCCTTGAGAACGCCCCTCAACAATTGAATGTATCCCGCTTGGCCTTTGAAAACTACCAAACGACACGAGACGGGTATAACAAAAACATTGACCGCCGTACTTATAGCAAAGGCAGTCAAAAACGCCTTTATCATCTGTTTGATGAGAGATTCGGCTGATGCCACAGTAGAGAAAAGAGGACCATAAGTGAAAGCAATGTTTGAAAATATGCTATACATAATGACCGGAACATTCAAGGCTGGACTTTTGGCGCGTAACAAATTCGCAAACCATATGTTAGCAAACAACCAGATGGCGCACACAGCAGCCTGCGAAGAATTATACGCCTGTGGCACTCCCGGTGTGGAAGTATGTTCTCGTGCTTTAATGCAGCTCCATAGTCCCAGCATTCCAATTGAAGCCCCAATGCAGACGGCAATCAGGTTGAGTATCATCGTTTGAAAGAATTTAGCCCTTGGCATAATAGGCAGACTGATGACGCAGATAATGGCTACAAGATATCCAAGAGTTGTGTACGTTTGAGCAACCGAATCGGATTCGTAGAAAGCTACATAAAAGTTAGGGGTAGGAACGTAAGATAGGCCTCAGTTGACTTGCCAATAGCAATTGTAGGAGCTACGGATCCCCTAGATCGTACATCAGCATCTTTTCGGTTGAGAATGGATCCAAATCATACTTGAACATCATCATCAATGTCGGTGCATCGAGTCCAAGTTTCCCCCATATTCCCTTCAACTTGGACGGCTTCTTCTCCTTACCCTTGACTTCAGTCTGTCCGGTACCTCTTTTCGAGACTCCATCTGAGTTTGGTCTCGCATCATTTTCACCTCTCTCAGTTGAGAGATCAGGGGATGCTTCATCCCTTTTCTCCGTGTGCGACTCGCCATTCACGGAAACATCCTCAGTGGCCATCTTATCAATCAGGCTGAGGTTTGATTTCCCCGCAACACGTCAATTTATTATATGCTCGTATTCATGTGCACATTGTTGGAATCAATTAAGGAAAATAAAGAAGGAAAATGAGAATATCTTAACTTGATCTCGACAGCAATTTAACATTGCAGGAGAGAGAGAAAATGCAATATTAAAATTCCTGCTTAGAGCGATCTTGGAAGTACCGGTACCTAAGCATTGCGATGAACGAAACTGTGTATGAGATTAATTGTTAAAGAACGGAATGATTGACCAATCAGTGAGGTGACGTCGGTCACAGCCTTGAGCTAGCACTGCAATAAAAATATTTATGCGAATTATGCAAGTTATGCATCTTGAAAGTCACCCGTGGACCGGTAGACTCTTCCACATTACATGCTAAGTACAGCCTTACGCATTTTTAACTTCACCGAACGTGCCAACATCCCTTATTTAACATCACATGGACAAGAGATGGACAATAGATGGGCAATAGTCGGAATCCGACAACTCAGCCGACTGATTCCCACTAATGAAGATCCTCTAAATTTATGGATCTTCAAAGTTAATCTAAATTCTTCACGGGGAAGAGCCACAATATATTGTGCGGACTTCATCGATAGCCTCGAGCTCATCACAGTTTACCGCTCAAAGGATTGAAATTGAAGTTTTCTCTGACGATGTCTAGAACCATTGCTATTGTCGTCTCTCTAGGTCAAGAGAAGAATCCACATATCGGTTTCCATATTGGATCTACACATTCATTGACCAAGAACAGTTCCTATGTTTTGACCTACGCAGTGGGATTTTTATATCCTCATTTGAACTTAAGACATCGCTGCAGTCTCTGCTCAAATATCAGGCAGATCAGAATCAGCGCAATACTCTTTATAGAATATATGGAAAGTATCCGCGAGTACTATAGGGGAGAGAAGTAAGATTTACATTTGAGGCTAGAGGGTGGGTGGTGAACAAATGATGATTATGATTCAATTGTGTCGTACGAATTATATTCATGACGTTTCTTAACTTCTAAATCTTATTGAGGTTTTGCATGCCTTTTTTGGAATCCGAGAATGCAAAGTGACTTTAGAATAAAAAGTACGTTGAAAACATATTTCTTCCTACCGACCCCAAAAATGATTCCTCTTTATTGGCTTTATGTCCCCTCAGCTCTTAAGATGATTCCCCCCCCCCGTTTTTGACGTTTCCTGCTAAGCGTCTTTTCAACGTCTGAACTAGTCTTCCATTCATTTCTCCAATAATAACTACCATCCTTACGGGGCTCTCTCGGGAACTGCATCGTCACCCGCATCGAACTTGAATCCCCCATCAACCTCGCGCAACACAACTGTAACCTCAGCCCACCCCCCACTCTCATCATTCCACCACATCGCTCATCTTACAGACAGCTGAAAAGATACGATGAAGTAATCATGTTATGTTGTTTCCACAGAAGCTGTGTAACACAACACTGCATACAATATATTAGTCCGTGACCCCTAATCCTCGTCGCACAGTAGTCCTGCAAGCAGATGACTTGTAGCTTTCTCAAATGAGGGATCAAAAGTTCGTGCCTCTGTTGCATATCTAGAAATTCTGTCGTTCCGCCTTTGCCATCTGTTTGGGTGCAAACTGGAGAAAAAATTATGCTGTTTGATAACTAGGGAACATCTCCCATACAATGACTTTAAGATAATGAAAGTCCGTCCATCTGACTGTGTGAAACCTCGAATCGTACCCGTCCTGGGTATTCACAATCATAAAAAATGCGATTCCTGTTCCCCAGCCTTATCAATACAATTCAAGACTCCTGGCTCTCGTCGTACAGCATCTGGTTCAATGCACCCAAAATCAATGCATCTTTACTAACCATTGTGCCTCTAGAGTGTGGGCGCTCTTTTTAACCCCACGCAGTACCTCACAAATAGCTGGTCCATAAAGTGAGCATGTTTAATGCCCTTCGGTCTTCTCTTAGCGAATTCATCAATCGCCCCTTGAACTCCATACCCACACCTTTCCACCAGATAACATACAATGAAATATCCAGTTCTGTTGAAGCCATAGTGACAGTGTACCCCCACAAACCACTCACCCTCAGCCCCTCCCTTTTCCTTTCTTGCCGCCTGCTCATCTCTTAGCCGATCAATCAAATTGATGAAGGTGACAACCTCGTCAGATGTGGGTGGGATTTTAGATACCGTCGGGAATTTGTGGTATCGTATTCCGCCCTTTTCAAGACCTCGTGGATCGTACACCGGACTTTCGTGGCTAATATCCACAATATCCTTGATCTGCTCGCCCCAATCTTTCACAAAGACCTCTGGACAATGACTATCATCTACCTCTCTCAAAGTTTTCATGGCACGAAACACACCCGCGATAGGCTCTGAAACAGGCGCCACTGCTTGCCACTTTGCCAAATTCTTCACATCCCATTTGCCGGAAGTAGAGAGAAATTGTAGTTGCCAGCCCAAGGATAACCGAGGTGACACTTGGGTGCAAAGAAAATCAGATATAAGGCCTGCAAGGGTTCTCACAGTGGATGGCATGTAGAGCAAAGCATGCGAAGCGGGGGCTGGAATGATTGTCGTTTTTAGGACCCGCTTCGGTCTGAGAGGTTGCGGAGGGATGTTTTCGATTCTTTCAATATCATTCGGTGTTGATGGGTCTTCCAGCGATTCCACAGCGGTATCAGGTGTTTCTTCGAGAAGCAGGTCTTCAGTTGAGGGATTGATACCATTGCTTATAGATTTGTTCTTCTCAGACAGATCAACAGGCGCAGCTGCATCAACTATAGGCTCACTTTTATCGTTGGGGTCAATTTGGACCGGGTGAGACTTTCCAAGAAATTGGGCGATCTTTTCAATTTCCCCAGGCTTTGTGATATTATCAGCTGCCCCAGCAACAAGGAAGACAGGCATATCCAGCCCCTTCCAGACATCTCTGCCCGCAAGTCCACCTTTCGCAATGTGGTTTTCATAATCGGGCAAAGTGCCAGCTGCCATTCTCCTCCATACTGCGGTTTTACTCTGGCTATTGAATCGTTCTTGAAGCCTTTTGGTTTCGTCATCTGCTGAAGGGCCAACAAATCTATGCACACTCGCACTCTCAGGGCCACCTCGCCGATCCCAGTTTCGCCAAAGATCAAAAATGAGATTCGGGACCAAAAGTAGCTTCTTAAACTTACTAACCTCGTCTTCACTAGGGGGTTCCGCGCGAGGGCAGATGGCCTAAATGTTTGATTAGTAAGCAACAATATACCTTACATATGATTCAATTCCTTACAACAAGTCCCATGACGTTCTCTGATAGCGCAATTGATTGTGGCGACGTTGTAGACGCAAGTAAGGCGGCTATAGAGCAACCCAAGCTATGTCCAATCAAAACCACACCCTGCTTCGTATCCTTCTCTCTATAGTCCTCAATGACTCTCCCCACAAGCTCTGCAAGAGCGTCCACAGTATAAGCATCCCAAGGTAATTTTGGGTCGAATGCAGAGAGGCCGCAGCCTGGTAGGTCGATTGAAAGACATGATGCCAAATTCACCAGGCTTGTTAATAGAGGGTTAAATTGCGCAACTGAACCTCCCAGACCATGGATAAAAACTAGTAGAGGTAGTGGGGCAGGTTTTGTAGGTAGCTTGTCGGCTTGAGCATGTCTGCTGAAGAAAATTCGGAGTGAAGGATATGTGAAACGACTCGTGGTGTAGGATTTTATCTCAGAATGTTTTTTTAAAAGTCCTGGGTCGACAACTTCGGAATCTACAAATCCAATGAATCAGTAATCTTGCCCAGCAATTCCCTATTTTGCGGAAAGAGTGAGCGTTGCGACAGAGCTCACCATTGATATCTATACTCTGATTAGGAATGGTTCCATGTGCACTTCCATTGAGTGATTTCGTGTCATTGTAAGCCTTGCTCTTCCTTCCATTTCGCAGATACCAGAAAGTAGGAAATACACTACACAGAAGAGCAATTTGCACCATATCCCGACTGCTCAACTTTCCCTGGATTGTATTGGTATAAACTCGGCTTGCACTGGCTGCAACAGCCTGTATTGGTAAGATTAGTTTGCTAGAGGAGTCTGGCAACGGCGAAACGCTGTTACCTGGTAAAGCAAGAATGAGAGGAAATAATGAACATAACGATAGCGATAGCAGCAACAAGAAAGCTGCCATTCTTGTAGTAACCCCCAGATGTGTTTTGGGGTCTGACAAAAAAGCAAAGTCCTATCGGGGATTTACTTTCTGGATGTAGTCAAAGTACTCATAGCCAATAACGTTGTCACGCTGCTCTGTGGAAGCTGAACTCGAATGAGTGATCGATGCTCCTTTCCCGGACAATAGAGGGGAATTGGATTATAGCAGATGAGACAGACAGGAACGTGGCTCTTCTCGGGAGACGGTGTCTGAGAATCCGTAGCTGACTCTGGGGGGGATCTCCTTATTTTTTCTAGTGCTCCTATCAAGGTTTTTTAATGTGCGTACTTTTGTACTGGTGGTGTACACATTTTTCTCCAAGGCGTGCGGTTGCTTTGTGCGATTGCGATTAGAGATTACGTGACTCACCCAGTATTATGGATAGGGACTGGTGGGATGGATTGATTGATTGACAATTTGATATGGAGGAGCTTGGTGGTCCTTCCCCATTGAATTCTCTTTTTTGGGCTCGTGTTAAAATCCTTTGTCTCCATTGGCCAAATCTCCTCAGTTGTGGATTCCAGCTACTTGCTCTACGAGTACAGTACAGAGGTTGGAAGGGTAATTAATGTAAACCCCACTTTTACTAAAATCTTGCTGTTTTTATAGATTTTGCTGCTGCTTTAAGCGATTTGAATAGATATTGAGCTGTTCCCCCCAAAATTCAATCTTTGAAGCTTTTACTTGCTTTTTATCAATTCTAATAGTTTTTTAATATTTGAAACATTTGAAGGTTTCTATAGGTTCTAAATAGATTCAGGATAAAAATTCGAATTTGAAATCCAATCAAAATCATTGATTTCAATAAAAAGTAAATAATTTTGAATAAAACGTGACTTTTACAATACTTCCACCACCTAGAGTTCACCATATAAATTTTCAACCAGCGTGACGTTATGATTGGCTAAAGCCCCTAAATATGGAGAAAAGCACGGTCGGTTTTTGGTGGGTTTTACATTACTTACCCATCCAACCTCTGTATGTACTTACAATATGTCGAACAACACAAAGATCTCATTTTTTGTCTCACGCAATGAATCCCTATTGATGAGTACTGGGTATGTACATTCCGATCGAGTATCTACTTCGTATTAGTATTAGCATATATCGCGGACTGCATTACAAATGTATTGAATTGGAATTGCGACGATTACAACGTCAACTCCATTCTTCAAATACGCGTGGTCGTTCAGCAGGTGTACATATGTGAGAGCGAAGCGAAAAGGCCCTCCACGCTAGTAAGCCAAAGGAACATCATCAAGAGGAGGTTGTGGATGCAACTAGCACGAATTATGGCAGATTAAGTGTATGTGGGTTGTTTACCAGTAGTCCATCACTCCTTCCTTTGGGTCCGGGATCTATGCGAGTACAACTACATAGGTATGCATGCAAGCCAGAAAGGACTTGGTACCCAGCCTGGATGAAGGTCACTACCGCGCCCGGGAGTATACCCTTTGGTTATAAGCCAACTCGGTCCTCTAAAATCATAAGAAGTAGGTCAAATCAGAATGGATGGTCTCAGATCGTCTTTTGTTACCCGTCTCGACGATTTACAATCACTCTTTGCGAATCAGCTCGAATTATCAAATATCCGGCTCAATATTTTACAAACAAAGCAAAATAATGGATAGCGCATGAGACTCCTCACATTTTGCAAATATTTTATCATTTAATTATAGTTCCTGCATTCGGGGAAAGATAACGGGCTGAGACAATCGACGCTGACATCTACCGTAAGAGGCGATTATCTGGTACCTTGGACAGCCATTTCTTTCATCTAAACTAACATATTTGGATAGATTGTAAGATATATACATATGCGAAAAGTCTACTATACATTAAGTACCTTGATGTTTGAGAAAGAATGAAGATTGAGTCAAAATTTAATCGAGGTTATAGGAAAGCTTGAATGGGATAGGAGCAGCCTTCTTCTCTGGGTGATCTCTACTGGATTTGAAAGGTGGTGTGTATTTATACTGTGTGATCTTTTTCAATGGCGATGGCTCGGGAGTAGTCAAATCAATGCTCCTGGAACTGGCTTGCTTTGATGATGATGAGCTATGAGTTGCAGCTTTGCTCAGGTTTCGTTCACGTGAGCTCTGGGCAGATCTTGAAGGGGTGACAGGCTCCGTCGCCTTTAATCTGTTTGAGGATAAAGCTCTCGCATGTCTTGTCGGAGGCGTTATTTCTGGGGTAGGTAAAACATCCGCAGGTCTGTCAGGTGAAGCTGTTCTCGAACTTCTCAAGCTCATGGAATCTAAATCATCAGATGCTGTGTAAAACTCTGTTTGGACGGGTGAAGATATGGATGGCACGTTGCGACGGCTTGGCAAGTTGCGATCTACAGGCTTGGAAAGTAAACTCCTTTTTGCCTGCTGAAACTCTGCTATTGCTCGTGATCGCTCAGAAGGTACAGCATGGCCGTGCAGCCTGCCACTCCTTACTGAAGTAGAGTAATGGTCCACTGCTGTACCTCGTGGTGGAGGCACTTTGGCGTATTTTGTCGAATTCAAAGGCAGGCTAGAATTCGTGGACTTCATATCCACTTTTGTGCTTCGTTGTTTAGTTGAAGGCAAGTGCGTGTTGCTAGAAAGATCTTTCTGCACGTTGTGTGTTGGGGTTTGCCTCCTCAAATGAAGGGTAGATGAGTTAGACTTCGATTCGTTGACTTGATCGACAGTTCGAGGGTGAACGTATGATCTTTTGGCCTTTGGTTGCAAATCATTGGCATGGAAGATGGATGATCCATCATCAAAGTCGTCATCGTAATCGTCCAACAACCTCTTCCGCTTCCCTTCAGATTTGCTTTTCCAAGATGGGGAAACCTCAGGCATGCTGTTGTCTACCGTCTTCCCTGACTTATTTGCCTTGGGCATTGAGTACTTCGTTATTCGAGATTGTCCATTTTGTGCAGTATGCTTCCCCCGGAGCCGCTTTTTCCCATTCACCTTCACCCACTCTGCTTCCACGAAAGTTTTTGCAGCAATTATTTCGAATTCGATGCCCGTCGAATCCCTCAATATAGTGGCAAAATTTATACAACCCTCACAGGGGTCTTTATCGATGTAGATTTGTGCCCGGAGCGGCGGTCTTAGTTTCCAAAGTTCTTCTAATCTAAACATTGCAATATCGCCGGTCTCCGGGTCGTAGATCAAATCCAGTACGAGCATCAGTATGAGCTTTTTCTCAACATGGCAGGCCGCATATCTTCCGATTTCAGTTTTGTCCCAGCAATTTCTTCGAAGTTTGAAGCCTAAATAATTGCAAAATTGCAATACTTGCTACAAAGTCGATAGATTAGCATCACCTTGCATGGAACAAACAAGAGTACTGCCTGTGGTCCAGTTCTCACAACTAGAACATAAATGCTTTCCCCAACAGAAGTCATAAAACTTACAGCTGAGCAAAATTCGTTGTCCCTTAATGAATCGTCACAGTCTCTTCTTCCCCAACCACTTGCTGCTTTGAACTTAACCCTCTCGCCCTTGAGACGAATGAATCCAAAGGTTTTGCCTGTACCATCACTTTTGTAGGTTGCTATTGGTTCTGCGAACAGCATTCTACCATTCACATTCGCAATGACTACCTCATCACTATTAACAGGCGGTGCTGGAGAAAAAGAGTTGACCGAGTTTTGCTTGAAGTACTCTGCCATAGATTTGCACGTCCTTTTCAAAGCCGAAATATGTTGCAATGATGGAGGTCTCTCAGGAATATTATATGCCAAGCCATCTGCTATCTTTGGCATCAACGTGCTCTGCCTCCATGTATGTCCATTGTGACTTGAAGGTTGATTCGGTGTCGCCGAATACTCGATCAAGTGCCTGGTGCTGGTGCTGGTACTTGTGCTAGCAGTCGTTTTGGCAGTAGTCTGCACGACTTCAATGATAGGTTTTGGTAAACCATAAGAGTCAAAGATTCCATTTCCTTTGCGATTGCGAGGCATATCTATCGTTCATGCAATATGAAAGGGGTTGAAAAGATAGAAGGTTGGATATTGAGAAGTAAGGAAAGCTGAAAGTTCACAATTTGTGCGAGGCTTGAGGGGAAAAAGTAAAGTTGTGGCAAAGACAACCGATCTTGATATTAAATGTAATAGGTCACATTGAAGCTCTCCGCCGACGCCCGAGGCAGTGAGCCTGGAGGTGCAATTTCCCGTAATAATATCAGAACCCGTAAAAGCTGTGTTCGTTCGACTCCTCTCAGCGAGTGAGGCTGCCTTACTTGAGACAAATTCACAATCAACTTTACTCGCCAAAAGTAATTTTGGTCAATAAGGTTGTACCTCAACAATTAAAGTACATTCTCAATCTAATCTTCGCTTTTCGACTAGCGTAGCGACTCTCACAGCAGACTTCTATGAAGGTCTATATATCAAAGAAGACAATGCCTAGGTATGATATAGGCCTAAAGCCTAAATAAAGCCTGAAGATACTTTCAAAGCGATCAAAATTGATTACTGATATTAATTACCTTTCCTAAAACGGACCTTTGAGCATTCAGTCCAACAAATCCGGAGGAAACCTCAATAGTTAAAGTAGATGCTTCAATATCAAATCTTTCATTATCCTACGGAATACTGCACGCTCGGATCACATTAGGTAGATCAAATGACTAAAGTGAGAGATTCAATGTGAATATCTGCCAGCAATGTCTAAAGGACGCAACCACGAGAATTACAATAAGTGCTCAACACCAGATTTGTAGCTCTACACCCATATGGCAATATGGTTTTCGTATACCAATATGATGTTTCGCAGTATTCAATATTTCCACCATGTCATATCTTGTTCCTTGCATTAAATGCCTGTTTGAGCTCCAAATAATGATTTTTTTGAGACCTTTCGAAATTGTAAAAGAAATTCAAGGGATTTTATTGATTTCTTGCGTATGTGTCTCATTCCAAATGACAGCTGAGGATGAGCTCAATATTATATACATAAACCCTTTGTGGAGCTCTTTCATGAGCTGTCCGCGCCTTTCGTTGTCTGTCATTTCTTGATTTTTAAACGTTGAACTTTGACATCATGTTCGTTTCTCAGGGATTTGTTCTTGTTGCGCTTTCTATCTTTGAATCTTCCGCTGCTTACGAATTTGGCAAAAGACAAGCGACGTTATCCTTATGTCCCATTCAGGAGACAATTACTGTCACTGCCTCAGAATGTCCAATTTTCTCTTCTTCCGCACCTCCCAGCAGTGGTGTATATTCGACTCCTGGCTTCACATCTGCCTCCACTAGCTCCGAGATCCTGACCAGTACATCAGCATCCAGCAGTGTAGCTGCTACTTATACAAGTCCTAGTCCTGTCTCTTCAATTGAATCTTCCACGCTCGTATCATCATTCTTGGGAACCCTCTCTTCTACCGAAAGTTTGGTATCTTCGTCATTCTCTTCTGAACCTTCGCTTCCATCAACCAGTCTTGTTATTCCTGTAACTACTTTGGGGCCTTCTTCGATAATCACGGAAGGATCCACTTCAATTCCAGCCTTTACTTCGAGCAGTGCTGTTATTTCAGACCCTTCTTCTTCGGCAATCCAGACCTCAGTTGAATCTTCCGCGGTAGTCTCAGAAGCCTCCACAGAAACCTCCTCAGCCTATGTCACGCCTACAGTATCAAACAGTATATCTGTATCATCTGTGCCAGTTTCCTCCGAATCGACAAGCGTTCCGGAGTTATCGACGTCAATTTTGGAACCAAGCAGTGTTATCCAGAGCGAAAGTTCTATATTTACTTCCCTCACATCCACTGAACCTAGCACTTCAATTGAATTCTCCTCGGCTTCGAGCTTAGTTCCCAGTACCGCAGCTTCCACCACATACACTTTGCTACCCTCTTCCTCATTCGTAACTTCAGCACTCCCTTCTTCTGCAGCCACATCGACAAGCATATACACAGTAACCTCTTCCGCACCTCTACCCTCCATTTCATCCATCACAATAACCACAACCGTTATTAGTACAGTTGGAGGCCAAACCACGACCGTTTTATCAACATTTACACAAGCCACTACTGTTGCAACGACCGTCATAACCACCGTCCAAGTACCAACTACCGTGGTTAGCCTAGGTACCACGACTGTTATACAATATACTACTGTGTCACCTCCAGCCTGTACTATCCATCCTACTTTGATCAATGGTGGGTTCGAAAGTGGAAATGGTATCGAGCCTTTTGAAGCAGTGGCTACAGGACCCAACGCTCCTAGTTACACCACTGCAGCCGTTCCTCATAGTGGATCAACCAGTTTGTGAGTTTCTCCTCGTCCCCAAAAGATAGATACATGTACTAATCCTTGAACTTCCTTTCCCAGAGAGTTACTTTTCTTCCCATCATCCTCAGCTACCTCATACATAACTCTAACCCAAACCGTATCCGCTTGTTCCTCGTACAATTATCTCCTTACTGGTTACGTGAAAGCAAGTAACAACCTCAGCATCAATCCATCATCCAATTGCTACATCTACCGTAAGTCCTCTTTAACATTCCGTTCCCCCACTTTTTCCCCGAACAAATCATTAACCCTCTCTTTAGTTCAAACCCCCACGCAATCCTCCCTCACTACCCTCATCAACTCCTCCACTTACCCTGGTTGGAGCATGATCTATCTCTTCTTCACTGCTCCTGGAAGCGTCGGAGATGGAGTGCAGAGTGTACCTTTGACAGTGCATTCTTACTGTGATAGCGGGGCTACCGATTCACCAGGATTGTATCTGGACGATCTTGTTGTTAGCGGTTAATGGTTTGAAGACAGTGGGAGGGGTGCGAGATGAGAAATGGTGGTTGGTTTGAGATGGAGGAAGGGGAATGAGAAGTAGGAGACATAAATTGGAAAAGCCTTTTCTTTTAGTTTGTTGTTTAATTACTGTATTGGTGCGTGATTTAGAGGTTGTATTAGTGTGAAAGGGAGTGTGTAAGGTTAGTGACAGATTGTTGGATTAGTGAGTAGCTGTTGTATGCATTAATAGATAGATGAAATTAAAGATTGATCATTCTTTGAAATGAGTTGAACCCTTTTTTTTCGAACAAAACACTCACTAGGTGACGAGACATTGTGTAAACATTATACGCCATGATTTTAATTAGGTATTTATAGTACCTATTCTGTATCAAGTATCTGCATGCCCATTTCATTTAAAACCCCGCCATGCTTGACAATTCTCATAAGGAGAAACGCGATCTATTGATGTGAAAAGCAAACAAAAACTTTGAAGAGAGAAGTAACAAGCTTCCGCAACAGTGAACCATAAAGTATCACTCAACCGGTTTACTGCTCACTCTCTGTCTTCTCACAAATCAACAATTTTCTACCGTCTCCCGCGGCCCAGACAAACTGGTAACAACTAACTCCCCATCCTATATTAATAAATCGCCGGCCCATTTCAGGTACCATCGCAATCCGTGATATCTCCGGAGAAATTGCCAGTAATCTATTTATAACTTCCGCGCCTTTACGCAGGCTAGCAGGGTCTTCTACGCAGTGTTTGGGCCCACCACATATTCCGGGGGGGTTATTGGTTTCGAAAGTCTTGATACTGAACGTTGTGAGCTGGGATAGAGGTGCGGGGATCAAAGAATGAGTGTTGGTATTTGGAGTGCTCTGCTTGGGATCGACAGCGAGGGAGTTCTCGAGGGAGCGGAGGACAATTGGAAGGACCGTGATAGAACGGAGGGTCTCGTTGTGAATGATCGGGTATACGGAACCCCGTCTTTCATGGCCCAGAATGTAAGAGAGGGAGGCTAGGTTCGCAGCGTAATTCAGATTCTATGAGGAAAATTAGTTGGCTGGTTGGAGAGAAAATGGGATGGGAGATAGACATACGCAGCTGAGATCGTCGAATGTAGGAGCAGAGCGTTTTTTCCATCGCTCAGCACCGATGTACTGTGTGTAAAGGTAATCGGTGCTGTGAATGTCACATTGTTAGCATTATGTGTGAAGGGTTGTAAATTCAAAAGGCACAATATGACATGTCGAAGTAGAAAGGTGGATTCAGAACAACCTAGATATCGAATGTCTCTCGGTCTGACGTTGCCAAGATAGGCCCTCGAATTTGAGAGAGGATTGAGAAGGGAAGAGAACTAACCTTAAGATGATGTAAATACTGCGAATATTATCCAACATTGTTGGAGATAATTTCGAGAGAGAAGGATAATGCAAAACCCAACCACGTAGAGGCAGATTATGATTACTATCGCCGATGTTGGGATGAAGGCCAAGCTCTTTTTCTTGCAAATAAACCCACGCCTTATACTCAAAACTGCTTTTCGAGCTATCGGTCACCCACTCCGTGATCTCCTCAGGTGGATCTGCAACTTGAACTTCGGGAGGGAAACTATAGACATGGCTCCAAGTAACGCTAGGACGAAGTTCAAGTGTACATTGCTTAATCCTCAAAGCAAAGAACTCTCGATAGAGCTTCTGATCAGGGATCAAAGCGATTTCAAAGGCAGGAAGATCTTTGAGAGGCAATCCTGCGTTTCCTGATACAACGATCTTTTTACAGAGTCCCATGATCCAGTTTTGGTAGACCAGCACTGAACGTTCAGGGAACTCCTCAAAGTAATCCTTGAGAATAAGACGGAAGACCTGCTCCCTGATTTCGGGTGGAATAATATTGAGGTTGCATGTCTTGTTGATATTCTTTCGCTTCTCACCAATTGACTTGGTTCTGAGCTCTGTGTGGACGCGAAGTGTGTCTTCAGTTGGTGGCATAAGTTTCGACCTTGACTTGTAAGAGGCGATAATATCAACAAAGAAGTTTGGCGGCGCAATTTTTGACTAAAAGATGATGAGTTTTGGACATTGATAATTTGTAATCTGGTGTTTGCAAAACTTACAAGATGTATAAGATCTTCCCGTCCCCAAGGTTCAAACTTCTTGCAAACATCAAGATATCGTTGTTGATCACCCTCCTGAAGTCTTCCTGTCAGTTCGTCGCGCGAATGAAAGTCCAATCCATCAACAAGCTTCTGAAATGAGTCCATGTCAACCCCAAACGAACTTCGTTGATTCATTATGTCAACTTTCAAAGTTGTCGATCTGAAGAGTTGGATTTTATGTAAAGGAACAGAGGGAGGGAGGAAGTCAAGGTTTGGGGACTGGGCTGCTTGAGATTACTAGGTCGTTGTGGTATCCGATGTTTTTGGGTGACAATTCTGGAAGTGAATCTCGCTTCAGCTGATCTCAAGGTGAATTCACTCGCTCTTCAACCCTGGTTTTGAGAAATACTATGTAGATGAAGACATCCTCTCGCTTCTGCAACGATTGAATGTGAGTTTTGCAAGTCGTGACGAGGATACCTAATTCTACGTAACTTGACTACCTACACCGATACCTCATGAATGCGATCAGATTGCATTTTAAAAGATGCCCTGGCGTAAGGATATTTTCCAATTCAGATCTGACAATCTAATAACCCTTCAATTTTGTGTGATTTGAAGGACTTGGTCTCAACGGGTATGTCATGTCACTCATGCTTTCCCCCCCAGCAGGCAAGGAGATCGTTTTCTATCGTAACGCGTTCAATGAGTTCAGAGATATGTTGTATATCATGTTTCAAAAATGTCCAGAATTAGATGTAGACAACTATTTTTCATTGCGGCATGTAACTTTACTGCACTAAAGAATGTAAATGGTAGATCGGAATCAATTTCCATGAAAGAATCATTGTAAAACATTTGTTACCAGTACTACCTACCTAGTATGTATGTCTTTGTATTGCAATATCGTTTCTACTATCATGTTCGAGATCGTTACAATATGTACCTAGGTAGTATCACAAAGTGTTGTGAAGTGTGAAATATGACGTGGCGGATCTTGAGGCTCTCTCTCCGCTCTGTTTGGTAGATGATCCGTGATTATGCATACTGTAACCCCCGCCCCGCCGCTTGCTCGCTGTCGACCTGTCACATTGCGAGTTTGCATTAACACCCACCACCCGCTCTTACAATCCAAAGTTGTTCTCCGTGAGAACAACTTCAACAACTTCAACAATGACCAAATATGAAGAAGACTATACTTCTTTGCTTTATTCACGGGTAAGAAAGATATGCTGACACTCTTTTTAATATCGCACAGACTAATCCTCGAGCCAGCTTTAAAGGAGGAGATGATACTTTTGGATCCTTTCCTGAACATCTTCAAGCTCTCGTAAGCCATGGCCTCCCAAAAGTTAAGGTTCGCGCGATCACATATCCGCAATACGAAACTCGAGGAGATCTGGGAGAATGTGTGAGCAGGTTCAGAGATTGGTATTGTCACCCCTTGAATTAGTATTGAAACCTAAAGCTAATAGATTTTGCACAGGCTTCAAGAAAAGGTAATCGATATCGAAGTCCAAAATGGAACACCTTCTCCAACCGTCGACCCTTCTGTCCGCACGATACTTATTGGTCATTCCATGGGAGGAATCGTCGCTGCTGACACAGCACTGGCAATCACATCAGATAAGGTGATAGATTCGAAAGAAACTACAGATGCAATAAATGCTTTCATGTTCCCATATATTCAGGGCGTTCTTGCATTCGATACTCCTTACTTGGGCATATCGCCAGGTGTAGTTGCGCACGGTGCTGAAGGTCATTACAATGCAGCTACATCGGCTTTCGCGCAAGTGAGTAGTCTGGCAGGTGCACTATGGGGCGATAAGGAGGTAGACAAAACGGTAGAGGAAAAGAAACCAGTTGCGGCATTACCAGCACCACCGCCCCAAGAAGCACCTGCCTGGAAGAAATGGGGAACGTTGGCAATGTATGCTGGAGCAGCAGGCGCTATTGCTGCTGGAGGTGCAGCTGCGTACTTCAAAAAGGATCAGATTCAGGAAGGGTGGTCATGGGTAGGATCACATCTTGAGTTCGTGGGATGCCTAATGAAGGGTGAAGAATTGAAGAAGAGGGTAACTGGGATGGTTACTTTACAGAAGGAATTAGAGGTCGGTTGGGCAAATTTGTATACAAGGTTGGGCAAAGAGGCAGTGAGTAAAGCTGATGGGAGCTTGGTGGGGAGTGTGATTGGAAACCAGAGGACATTTTGCAACCTACCGAAAACTAGCGCCAAGGATTTCTTTCGAGAGGCGATCAATGACAAGGCCGCTGATGAGACAAGTGCGCATATGAGTAAGTTTCCACGAAGATTTGAAGTTTTGGGGGCTAATAATTTCCCAGCTATGTTCTTTCCAAAAGACAATCCAGGATATTATACTTTATCTGAGGATGCAAAGAAACTGATAGTGGAGTGGTCGACTAATGAGTGGTACGAATCAAGTACAAGAGAACGCTCTACGAGCACAAGAGAAGGCTCTACACCCACAAGAGAGCGTTCTATAAGCACACGAGAACGTTCGACACCCACAAGAGAGCGTTCTATAAGCACACGAGAACGCTCTACAAGTACAAGAGAACGCCCTACACCCACAAGAGAACGTTCTATAAGCACAAAAGAACACTCTACAAGTACAAGAGAACGCCCCTCAATCACAAGAGAGCCTTCTAAAAATACAAGAGAACGCCCTACAATCACAAGAGAACGTTCCACTAAGATCGAGCACGAATTACGATAATAGCAATATGTTTGGAGTTTGAATTTGAACGAAAACGAGAGAGCCGGCGTTGTTGGATGAAGGGTACATGGACGGCAAATAGACAGATTACCAGAGCGATATAGAAAGACTCCACTACCTTTCCAGAATGAAATAAAGCTCATGCAATATATGTTCCCGATGTATCATGACTCGACTTTGTTGTGCACTGTCACTAGATTACATCATTATCCCACCTATTGCGGGGTTGAAGGGTGTTTACATCCGTGATAGTCGGAAAAATGGCGATCTGGCGGCACCATTGATGAAGCTTTTGAGATCAAATATATTGGCATGAGCCGCTAAGCTTATTTTGTGCACATTCTATGAACACATACCGTGTTTATTCGGATATCTTCCTTGGCCTGTCATGATTAATGCATCAAAACTCTCACGGTCTATACTCGGTCTCGTTTTGAATGAATGCCGACCTCAATTGAGCTAGTGTACATCATATCAAAAACCATTAAAAGTCACTTGTTTCAAAACTCCATATCAATTTAAATAAAAAGAATAAAGAAATAAGATTTTATAATTAGTTAGATATTTAATCAAATTTTATATATATATTTTCAAAAATAAAGTAATTTTATTTCAATTTTGAATTATTTAAAAAATAAAAGAATTAATAATATAAAAACAAAACTCGCTAATTTTCAGGCTTTAATTTCTTAAAATTAAGACCTAAAATATTACTTTTCGAATCTGATTTCTTTTGATTATTATTTCTTCAATATTTTATTTAAAAATCTCAAGTTTTAACATAAAATATATTAATAAATTTTGTTTTTATTAAAAAAAGATTCAATAAGTCGGGTACCTTACTTTCGGGCCACCCCTGTTTTGGGCCACCCTTTCACACCAAAAATCACTTTTTAGGTCTATTAATATTTCTATCAATATACAATATGATTTATTAAAAATTCATATATATATAATTTAGATCGATTTAAGCCTATTCTGAAATTTTCAGATTTTTAGGATTTTTCTATATCGAGATCTAGAGCTTCAAAATATCAATTTTTTAATTTGTATAGGAATCATATACAAATTTAGAAATTTTATAAAATCTTTAATAACTTTTTAATAATAATTATTAAAAGAAAACCATATATATTTTTGAGATCTTTAAACTTGAATTTATATAGAGATTCAAAAAAAAATTCGAAAAAATTAGCAGATATAGAGATATAGTATACGGTGAGTTTAGAGTAGTATAAATAATCCTTGTTATTTTGAGGGTATCTTTATAAATATTTATTTATAAGAGATTTTCTATTTTTTCCGAATCTCTTAGATAAAGTATATTGTAAATTTATGATAAAATTTTATAGTTTATTTTTAGCAATTTTTATCAAAAAGTTATTAAAGATTTTATAAAATTTTCAAATTTGTATATAATTCCTATACAAATTTGAAAATCGATTTTTTGAAGCTCTATATCTCAATACAGAAAAATCCTGAAAATCTGAAAATTTCAGATTAAGCTTCAATCGATCTAAATTATATATATACAAATTTTCATTAAATTCTATCCATAAATAAAAAAGTTATAAATTCCATTTTTGGTGTATTTTGGGTATAAAAAGTGGCCCAAAAGGGGGGTGGCCCGAAAGTAGGGTACCCGACTTAAAATATCTATATTAATTCTTTTGATATTGAATTTTGAAAATACTAAATAATCACAAATTTGAGTAAAGAATTCGTCTAAATTTGAGGTCGGCATTTATTCAAAACGAGACCGAGTAGTGTGATCTTTGTATATACAATGAGGACTAATTCCAGTCTAAGGTTTCAAGTGTCATTGTTGTTCGCGATTTTGCAAGCGGGATTGTCATCTTCATGGGTATTCATTATTGCACGTAGGTGAGTAAAAAATTCGTTTGGACAGTGAGCTTTGAGCCCAAATTTACAAGTTGAAGACGGCCAAGTAATTTTTAATTAATTCTTTTGATTTCGATTATTCCGGAATATAATCCTATTTATAGCGTATTTCGCATTTGTTCATTCGTTATTCATATCATATCTCATCCATAATTTACAACAAGAAAGCAGCGAAGCTTGCAACACCGATACTTCCAACCCACATTAAGGATCCCATAGCACCATAGGCGACAGGTGCGACAGCCAGAGCTCCAGCCGCGCTAGAACTGGTGGCAGCAGCTGTGCCGGAGGTTCCACTCGCGGAGGCGGTTGCAGTCGCGGAAGCTGGGAGGCTGGAAAGGGCTGCATCAGCAGCAAAGCTTGCTGATACACCGGTTGCGTTCTTGCATGAAGTAGGGGCAGCGGTTGCCGATCCGGTAACGAAAGATACGGCGGCGCATTGGTAGAGGAGTCCTGGAGAAAGAAATACAGTTAGTTTATGAAAGAGATTAGAGAGCTGGGGATTGGCTAGAGAAGTGCGCATACCATCTGGACCATCAGCAACAACATTTATGACACCTTGGCTTCCCGCAAATGTGGATGGGACAGTGATTGTTGGTTCGCAGAAAGCACCGAGACCAGTTTGTTGGACAGATGGGATAAGGTTTGTCCAATTGGCTGCAGCAGTATCATTTCCAAGCATAGCTCTGAACAACCATGTTGTAGTTGGATGGGTAGAGGTCCTATTTTCAGTTATATGTTAAAATTGTTCTTGGTACAGATGCATGGTACGCAATTGTTCGAGAGTGAGCGACTAACATTGCAATTGAGTCTCCATCTACGTGGAAGTCGGTAACATTATTGTCAAAACCCACGGTAAAGCCACCACAAGGCGCACTTCCTTCTGCATCATCGTCGAAACCATCTGAAGAAATGTTAGCTTTCTCTTTCTCTTTCTCTTGTGAAGTCAATGTTCAAGCTTGGGAAGCTTACAGGTTGGAGGGTAGTTCAAGAGAAAATGCGCAGAGCATTGGGAGACAACGGTAGCAAGACCGAGAAGAGCTGTTAGACGTGCCATTGTGTGAAAGATCTCTTTGTTGATATTGGAGGACTGGGGATTATTCGCAGGAAGTAGAAGTAAGAGATGAAATTCTTTGAGGCTCCAAGAAAGATACAAAGTGAAAGCTTAATTTACAAATTGACCAAATTCCTGGGGGTGAGCAAGTTATTTAATCTTCTCTCGAGTACCCTGCTGGATATCAAGAAAAAGTGCTCAAATTCCGTATCGAGCCATTATGTTTGTAAGAGGACCATGCTTGGGCCATGCCAAAGGAATATCTTGCTCATCCTTATTTTTTTGATTTTTGAATGGACCCCTTGCCAAGAAGAGGCAAGAGACATATTCATGGATCGTGTACGGTATGTGGCTAAAAAGTATCTGCAGTAGTAGTATCGTATCTATCTACCCGTGAGTACTAGGTATGCCACCATTCGAATTCCGGATGGAAAGATTTCTCCGGGTACCTAGTCGTAGTTCCTTCCTAATTCTTCTAATGTTTCGGATGGTTTCTGATGTTCCTTTACGTGTTCGGGCCAGTAGGGATTATGTGCATCAGACATCAGACATCAGACATCAGAGAGTCAGAGACACTAAAGAAATAGATTATTCCAGACAGAGTTACACAGTCTCGAGATGGGTACCTACTACCTAGTGAGCTAGTCTAGTATCGTATCTTGCTCATTGTCCATGCTCACTGCTCACGGCTCACTCAAGCTATGCTGCTCAACAATGAATCAATGGTTAATTGTCCCAGTAGTATATGACTTACCCGTGTCCGAATGAGTAAACCTTATCGTGACTATCGTTAACTCACGATATTTATGCCCCTCCTCGAGCCCTCCTTCCCATCCTCATTCATCCTCACTCATCCTCCATTTCACAATTCCGTCTCCCTCCATAAAATTACATCTCACGAGTCACAACCTCGGAAAGGTTTCAATATCCCAATATCCCATCCCATATGCAGATATCATTGGTTGAGCAAGTTTTCTGGTTCCTTCCTCATACACTCCATCGACAGAATCCAAAGTGGTCCGTCCCTTCTTCCATGAGCAAGATACGGTAAACGAGCGCAATTGAGCACATTTCAAGCCACTTGGCAGGGATCATAGCCGAGTTTAGTCGCTTGGCATACACATGTTTTGGTCCTCTGTTGATAATTAGGTAGTAAATGCTTAAACTTATCATTCGATTTGGATTTTGGATTTTGGTTCTTGATTTTGAATGACGGTGAAAGAGTGACTGGATTTTCTCTTTTAGTATATTTAATTACGATTTGATCTTGAGGAATTGGGGTTGATTGTGATTAATTGATACCGGAAGTGAGGGAAGGAAAGTTTGGTGACTTTTGTGCATAGTTGCATTGTAATTCCACAAACGAGACTTCTTATCGATCAAAGAAAGAAGAGCAGAAATACAACACCCAGGATTGGCTGATAGCGAAAAAGGTTGGCGGGAACATCGAAATTTACTGAAGTGATCCGGGCTTTCAACATTCGATTACGATAAGTGGGGAAATCATTCATCAACATATTCTCGTCTTGCCTCATCATTTGGAAAGGGGAGAGGCCGACTTTCTTCAAGGAGAATATTTCCGCTGGTTCGGACGCCGGGAAGGCTGCGACGTTGAAGAAGGAGAGGAAGATAAGACGATTACGACTTACGAATTTTCTGGTGAAGGCCGATATATCTAGGACAAGATGGACGCACTTATGAGTGGGATGAGTGGTGGGATGGATATGGGTTCGAATATGATGTTCAGACCTTATAATCAGAAGTTGGCGTTGGGATATTGGTATATTATTGCCGGGTTTGTGGGTGCGGTGTTGCTGTGTAGGGGGTTTGAGAGGTGGAGAGATTGGGATAGGTTAGTGGATTTTCTTCTTCTTCTTTGGAGTTGTGGGAGAAGTTCGTTATTGGTGATTTGACAAAATCATTGCGGGTATCCATTGTTTGGAAACTCAAGCTATGGGATGAACCGGTCATCTTCTTCCGTTGTGATGGGAGGGATGTGGGCATTCAGAGGAATATAGAGTATCCACATCCCAAACGACCTCGCGCCGAAGGGAATCATGAAAGCGCTTTGGAAAACGTTCCAGAGATGAACAAGAGCAACAACAATGACCTGGAGAGATTACAGATCGCTAACATATCCCAACAGACTTCGGAGAAGCAAAATAGTTTCTCTAAAATATCCCACCAAACCGAGTAACCAAATCCAAGAGATATACGCAACAGCTACAGCCATTTTTCGAGAATCATCATATCCTCAAATTCATATTTCAACTCCTTATCTCTCATGGTTATCTCCTCCCTCGTCAGGCCGCACTATTCTTCTTCTTTGCTACTGGGCAATCTTGATCTTCATGATGACATACGACGTCACAATAAAAGATGCCTACTACTATGAACGCATTGGATTTCGGGGCGCTTGGATCTCAGTTACGCAAGTTCCGCTTATCTACTTACTTTCTTCCAAGTCGAACATCATTGGAGCCTTGATTGGAAGTTCTCATGAAAGATTGAACTGGTTTCATCGTTGGGTTTCGAGGACCTTACTTCTTACTGTCACGGTTCATGGTGCCTTCTTCTTTCAGGAATGGGTCCGAGCAGACTTTGTCTCCTTTGAGCTTAAACTTATGCCAATGGTAAAGTATGGAATGGGCGCATGGGGTATACTGCTTTGGACCTTCTTAAGCTCCTTGAGTCCTTTGAGAAGGATGGCTTATGAAGTCTTCGTGTTGCAACATATTGCTTGCGCGGCAGTATTTTTGTGGCTGTTGTACATACACGTACCTGAGTATGCTAGGTATAACGTATGGTTTGCTGTGGCGGCCATGTCATTTGACTGGGTTTTGAGAGGTATCCTACTTGTTGTCAGGAATTTCAGAGGGAAGGTTGTCGGAGCAGCTTGCAGAGGAATGCAAAGAGTTGGCCATCAAGCGGAGTTACAAGCTTTGAGTGATGATATAACCATAATCAGTATCAAGGACGCACCATTCACATGGAAAGCAGGTCAACATATGTATCTGTGGCTTCCGAGGCTCGGTCCACTTGAGACTCATCCCTTTACTATCGCGAGTCCGTATCAGACATCGAATAAGTGTCATTGTAATGAGATCCAACTTGCGATCCGGGCTCAGAAGGGATTCTCGAGAAGAATACACAATTACGCATCGAAAATGCAGAGTCTCGACAAGACTGCTATTTTGACCGCATTTGTTTCTGGCCCTTACGGTGTACCTCCAGTATGTTCATTCTCTTCTTCCTCGAAAATCTAATGATTCCCTACTAATCTCACTTGCAGAACTGGAGCTCTTATGAGACTATTCTTCTAATCTCCGCTTCTACTGGTGCATCTTACACCCTCCCCATCCTCGAATCAATCCTCCATAATCCCACACCAACATGTGTGCAGCGAATTCAGTTCCTTCTTGTGGTCCGCGAGCGTAGCCACATCGACTTTTATACGAAACGGTTAGGAAGCGCGCTTGCTCTTGCGGACAAGAAGGGTATTCAATTAATTGTGAAAATTGCCGTCACCGGCAACGATGGAGCATCAATGACTAGCTCAAAAGCTGAAGAAGGAAGAGCAGGGTATCAATCAAGTGAGGAGGATAAAGAAGAAGATTCAAAGATGAAATCCATTGCATCTAGCTCATCATCAGAGGCAGGAGGATGCTGCTGCAATCCGCGATCCAGTGGGACGGCAAACGACGAAATCTCCATTCGAAGTTCCAAGCGTCAATCATATAACGATGAAAAGAATCCAGATAAAACAGAATCCCTCGTCACCACCCAACAAATATCTCGCGTCTCTGGAGATTCTCCTCAACCTGGCGGTGGTTGTTGCTGTGCCAAAAAACCGGAGGCGAAATCAAGCGAGAAATCACGGAGGGGAGTGAGAGATATAATATATTTGAATGGAAGACCAGATATTAGTCAATTTATCAGAGGGCCAATAGAAATCACGGGAGGAGAAACTGCCATAACAGTCTGTGGTGGAAAGAGTTTGGTGGCTAAGGTTAGGAATTCAACAGCCAAGTTGAGTGATGAGAGAGCGGTGCATAAAGGAACGGGGGCAAATGGAATTTTCTTGCATGTGGAAGAGTATTGTTTTTGAGCGAATTTAGATATCCAACACCTATATATTGATATTTTCACTATTCTTGATCGAAGCCTTTCAGCCTTCACTCTCTCCTCCTGAGCGGCGCAGCTCGGCTCGAGGGTTTCTTGTCTTTGTGGTACCAATCCTTCATAATACCCCTAGTAGATGTTCTGCCTCTAACATACACCCAAAACTAGAATTCCACCACTACGCCTGCGAATTATGGTGTCTTACGATCACGTGATTGGCATCTTGTGCTCACTTTTTTCTATCGAGTCTCGAGCTTGTCCTATCCCAAGGTCCACTATGTCAGCTTGCTGTTGGTGAATTTTCTGTCATATTTCAAAGAAAACAAATGCCAAGCAAATTGACAACCATTATCCACCATGCGAATAATACTGGAGAGAGATCTGTGCAGTATACGACTCATAAAGTCCAGGGTGCAAGCTGACAATGAGTCTAAATGAGTATGATGATGCGCCAATCCCTGGCTGCACATCACAAAATGATTTGTTCATGCAAGGTGACATTCCTTCGTTCCTTCGGTGAGAACAAAAAACCCGGTGCCGATTTGCCAGTATCCTACGAACAAAATGAGATGGCTTACTTGGCACCAACCTCACTGACTTATAAACATGAAATATGTACAACGTCTTCCACTATCATCTGTAACTAAATCACACTTCGCGACTTTTTGTCGGCTTCTTAGAGGTATCATACCACAAGAACTACATGATATGAAAACACACCAATATGTCAACCACACCTAGCGAACACATTCCGCTGTCTAGAAACCATCTCTGGGGCCCGGAACGAAGACGTCTTTCTGCTCATCTCATTCAAAAGGCTCTCGATGCACTACCAGGCTCTCGTTCTTCGGAACATTTACCAAGTAAACCATACAAGACGGTCAAGAGACCGTATGAACAACATAGGTATACGGGAAAGGCGAGTAAATCTTACGTGCCTCCAGCGCCTGTTAGTGAGAGAACGAAGAGAAAGGAGAGACCACTGACGCCGAGTGAGGGTTATGGATTGGGCGTTTTTGGGATGGTGTTTGAGGTTGATAAGGATGAAGTGGAGCATGTGGAGAGGAAATTTTTTGGTCAAGGGGGAAGTATATTTTTTGGAATGTTGCCGTTGGAGGTGAGGATGGAGATTTATAAGTGGGTGCTTGGAGGGAAGGTGCTACATATCATAAGAAGGAAGGATAAGTTGAGTCATGTTGTTTGTAAATGTGATAGAAAAGACTCGGATGTAGGGACGAGAGAGGAGGATGCGTGTATCGTTGCGGGATGTAGGGGCGTGAAGATACTTGGCGGGAGTGGGGTGCATGAGAGAATTGGGGAGAGGAGTGGTAGTTTGATTCAGCTGCTACAGGTTTGTAGACGGATGTATGTTTATATTTCACATTTATCTCGCATTTACCTTGTGTCTCTCAGTTTCATCTCTTCTCCTACTTCGATCAGATATCTGAGTGTCATTGAAAGATTGAGGCAAAACTTGAAGCTAACAAATATAGTTACTCTGAGGCAATCTCTCTTCTCTACTCAACCAACACCTTCAACTTCGACAGCATGGAATCCTTCATCTCTTTCAGTAACGAGATCCTTCCCCATCGCTTTGATTCCATAACCTCCGTAACCCTCGATTTCTCCTTTGATACATCATCTCGTAAGCATAATCAATTCTTTGATTTCGCACTTTCTGATCTCTTCAAATATCAACCTCCCTAACCCCTTTCCTTCTCACCCCATCGTTATCCCAAATATTCCTCCTCATCCTTCTGCCCTTACATCTGTTCATTCCCAACAGCTCACTAACATTCCCATCCATACAGTATATAACGAATCCTCCTCTAACGACGTGCCCCGTTGGGAACGTACATGGATGATAATCGGATCCATGAAGTCGCTTAAAAGTCTCAAAGCAACAATCATCTGGCCTAGGATAATACCAGCTTGGAGTCACGAACTGAGATTGTTGGAACCTTTGAATATGGTAGGGATACTAGGTAAGGATGCCAAGGATGGTAAGGGTAAGAGTAAAGATGATAAGCGTAGGCCCGAAAATAAAGATGGGTTTGAGGTGAGACTGAGGGAGTTGACGAAGGAGGCAAAGGGGAGAGGGAAGGCGAGGGCTTATGAGGTGGGAAAGGGATTTGTGGTTGGGTGAGTTTTCCATTCTCATTGGTACACGGTTACTGACTGCGATGGTGTAGAAATGCAAAGATTGTACCGGCAGCTGGATTTGATGAGATCACAGAAGAGGACTTGCCGTTCAAGGTTGTTAGGATGAAGCTGTAAGAGACGAGAATCCAATGTGGAAAGTATATTCTTGAAACGTCTACTATGGGGTGAAGGTGGCACAGGAACAAAAGGCACGGAGTTGTGGATCAAAGTGAATGAACTTCTTGCAGCTATGGTTCTAGTTTGTGTATTCTAAGAGAGCTTGACGATGAACATAATGGTTGAAACCATGGCCAACTCGGAGACTTGAGGTCGAGTCAAAAGCCATTGCATGTTCAACTTCCTAAATCTACCTAGGTATCTCCTCGAATAGCCGGGATGATATGAAGTTCGGGATATCAAGAAGACTATGATGGGCAGAGCAGTGGAGTTCAACGAATGCAAATTCATCATTGTATCAGAGACTTCCGTCTCCCAAAATTCACTTCTATTCATCTCAATCTTGAGCTTCAGGTGACCAATTAAAAAATTCAGATGGAGGAGATGGTGAATTTGAAATGATGCCATGGTAACAGAGATTTCAGGGCAATTTTCACGCGTAAATATTACCCATATGATATTCCCACAAACAAATCTCCCACAACAACCTTTTCCTAAAACCTTACAACACACAAAAATTCAAGATCGATTAGTTAAATCTTTTTGGATTTCTTTCCATTTCCTTTGGGAAACGGATTTCTTCCTTCTTCTTTCAATTAAAGTACATCATTTCACCATTGCATTCTCACTGGCTTTGCATTTGTCAATTGCCGAGGCGCTCTTTACCATAACAACGAGACGCGCACACACTTTGCAGTGGCTTCTGATATTATTGCAATTCAATTTCTCCCACCTGTTCTTTCCTCTTTCTTTTTCAAGATGGACGAATCCAGAAAACTCGAACCCACAGCGGAAAAAACCGAGCCCTACCATCGGGAGATACAACTTGTCTTTCAAGAATTTATGGAGCGCGATACAGATTCTAAAGGCAGTAGCTATGACTTAGCAGATCAAGCAAGTCTACAAGAATACAATGTCGCCGTCGCAAAATTGGAAGATCGAAAACGTCGTGCTAAGGCCACTCTTCATGAAGATGTGCTTTTGGAAATCGATAACGCCTACAAGAAAAATTTGCAAAAGTTGCAAGCACTGGAGGCAGATTGTACCAAGGAGCGAGAAGATTTGGAGAAAGAATTGTTCAAGAAAAGTGGTAGATCTTTCAAGAAACTTCAAGAATTGCATACTAAGAGACTTTTGCAAAGTCAAGAGTTCAGCGAAAGAGCCAAGGAAATCTTGCAGAGAATGTCGAAGAGCTTGATACAAGAAAACAGTATTTCCACATTGGGTTCTGGTCTTGCGATCTCTGCCACAGCCACTGGCGCCGCCATCGATATCCCATCTACTAGTTCCGCTAGTGAATTGACGATGCCTGTGAGTCGAACTGGGAGAGTGATTCAGGATCAATCCATTGTGGCTAGCCCAGATGATAATCAACCACTTTTCATGGATTCTCCAGACTTTGAACCCAGAGTTCCTCCACCGATGGGAGCTTCATGGACTTCTTCTCCTATGGCTGCAAGCCTTCAGGTCAGACCATCTCCAAATGATGATCACTCGATTAATCGTCAGAAGACTAAGGCCTTGTCATCTACCTCGATCAAGAGAGAAACAAGTCCTACAATGAATGATGCATCCTATTTTCGAGACCCTTTGGACATTCATGTTCCAACACAATCGCTGGGAATGGCCTCTGACAAGCCTTATGGTTCTCATGCTCAGTCCTGGTTTCCCTCTGTGGATACCGCAGGCCGATATAGTAGCCTTGGCAGGGAGAACGCAACAATCCTTCAGAATGGTTCTATACCATCAATTTCAGTTTCTGCTAGACTTCAACCAGCTCATGCGCTGAACTCTTTGGTCAACACCCCCACATTGGACGTTCCCAGCTGCCCTCCTGCCTTTGAACATATCGCACGTCAAGGTTACTCGTCGTCACAAATCAGTAGACCTCTCATGAGCGCTCCCAAAAAGACACTGTCGAACGCTGAACTTCCCGATGATGTCTCGAGCATGAGAAAGAAAAACCCCACGTATCACCGCAAGGGACAACTGACCGCTCCCTTAAAGCGAAAGGCCTCTGACGCCAATTTGAGCTATCCTTACGATAGTACAGAGATCTCGAGGACTGGAGCCCCGACTCAAATTCAGGAAAATCATGATGAAGCATATAGAGTCCAAGAAGTACGCCCAAGTGCAACCAATCCTTCAAGTGCCAGCGGTGCGAGTAGGAACTGGACTGGCCAAGCCCCCCAATTTGGTCGGCAACAGGCTATCAAGGAAGAGTCAACTTCAGAGGTGACCGGGGTATCTCGATCTATGAATGTAGAGCCAGCACACATATCAAGTCTCGTCCATCAACCTAGTAATGTAGATGCAATGCAATCAAGGGTCTTGACTCCAAGAAATAGTCATGTAGGCTCCTCGCGAGGAGCAGTCGCTGGCGCTAGAACCTCCAGCCCAGAGCCGTTTCGACCAACAGCTATTACTAACAAGACTGGCATTGCAGAGGCTGAACTACACTTCGTTCTTTATATTCCTATCCAGTATATTTCTTATGATGCTGGCGCCCCATCTCGCTCCTACCCTGTTACCTGGGCTGGGACGAAAGGCAGGCTTAATCCTGGGCGACAATTCGGTTATAACTATAGCCTACAAGTGTTGCTCGCGAAAAAGGGAGTCTTACACCCCTTTGATGGCGGTGATAACAAATCCTCAAAGTATCCCGCGTTTGTAGTCGATGGTTCTTGGATTCTTGGAGGCTTCTACCACAGAGAGTCAGGCAACTGCAGAATCGAGATTTATAGGCCGAGATCGAAGAAGGAGTATAAGGCGGAAGTCGAGGAAGGTTATGACCGTGTCGAGATCCAAAGCGCGAGGTTGAGAATTGTAATTGCCAAGGAAAGTGACCTTAATAATTTTGTTCATTGCTATAAAAAGTTGCACCCCAATGCTGAAATTCGTGCTGAGTATGTCCCCCATGAAACCGTCGATCGTTCTTTCCTCGCGACCTCTAGCTAATTTATCTTGCTAGTGATCGCCTTGGCTCCCTCGAGGATTTCCATGACGAGAACGGTGATTCCGATCCGACATTGAGAGAAGGTGAGCACATATCCACTGGGATGGTTCTGATATTCAAGACAAGCAACTAATGCCACCACAGAAATCGAGATCAGAGCTCAAAGATTGGCACTTGCCGCACCCGTTGCAGTCATGACTTCGGCTTGATCGATTCATTTCATTGATTTTTTCCCGGCAGAGGTACAGAAATACAACAAAAGCCGCCAAGAGAAATTTGTACGACTATAATGAACAGTATCTTCTGAGAGAATTTTACCTTGTGTATCACCAAGCGGAAGCGCACCCATCGACAAAAAACATCCCCAAAAAAACTCCAAAAAGCTAAAACCCCGGAAAAAAATCCCCTGACGAATAACGAATACCTGGTATCTACGAATGACGAATATTATGAGCTTACGATGTACGAACATAGAAATTGACATTCAAGGTAACGCAGCGGATCATTTTGTAAGACTGCACACATGAGAGTTGATGAGAGAATGACGGAGATATTGTCCTCAATATTTATGACGATGTTGGATACCCATTTTGGCCTGGAGTACGAAAATGGCAATATTCATGCAGAGGGCTACATGATAACAATCATCTTGCACTAGCAAGAATGTTGCCATTTCAAAGGGCTGGAGAAAGTTGATGACAAGTTGCAGAAAATGGTTGAAAAGGAGATGAAGAAAAAAAAAGGTGAAGTAAAGAGAGAACAGTTCTGTCTGAGTAGATGTAAAAAAAAAGTTCTTTTTTTTATACCTTTGTCTTTTGACAACTTTGACCTTGACATAAGGTCAAAGTACTGCTATGTGATGTTCACTATTCGCCCTTGTCCCGAGATATGTATACTTGAATTTGCAGATTGACATTGCCAAATGTGATTTCGTCTCTGGTTGACCTCGGACGAGCAGGCAGAATGTTGAATGTTCTTTTCATTCTACCAGAATGATATGTTTTCTGTGACCTCTGTGACCAGTGTCACAAGACACGTCTATGCTATGTTCATTGATGTGGACCAATAATCTAGATTTTAGGATTCATGAGGGAAGCAAACCCCCTTTCTCAACTTTCAATTCCTCAACTCCCTCAAATGCAGGTATATCTATCTATCTATTTAAGCACCACCAACTCCAAATTTACAATTTACAAAAAACGGTTCCCACCTCTCCGCCTCCATTCTGCACTAATGTACTCCTCTCTCTAACCCAAGCATTTAATCCCCTCCTTCCATTCTCAACACCTACTCCGCTCATTTTCCAACCTCCTACGCTCATCTCCGCGGGACTCTCTCCCCATGAATTAATCCATGTGATGCCAGCTTCAATTTGACCGATCACTTCATGACATTCGTTAATATTCTTGCCGAAGACACCAGCTGCCAATCCTAATTTGGTATCGTTGGCGCGACGGATAACTTCTTCTGTGGTAGAATATGTGAGGATGCAGAGAACTGGACCGAAGATTTCTTCGCGGGTAATAAGCATATCATCTGTACAGTCTGTGAAGACTGTAGGGCGAACCCAGAAGCCTGATTCATGGCCACTTGGAATATTGGTTGGTTTTTCGGGACCACCGTAGAGGAGTTTTGCTTTATCATTTTCAATTCCGTGTCGAATATAGTTGAGCACTTTCTTGTGATGGATTTCTGAGACGAGAGGACCAAAATTGCTGTTGGCATCCATTGGTTCCAAAGCTCTAATGTATTCCATCTTTTCGACAAGACGTTTCTCGAATGCCGATTTCATACTTTCGTGTACGAAAACTCGGGTTCCATTTGTGCAGACTTGACCGGTCGAGTAGAAGTTGGCCATCATGGCTCCATCGACAGCATTTTCAAGGTCGGTATCTGGGAGGATTATGAGAGGACTTTTACCGCCCAACTCCATGGTAACATATTTCATGCCGCCAGCTGCTGAAGCAGCAACCTTTTGTCCAGTTGAAACTTGACCTGTGAAACTTACTTTGGCAATACCTGGATGGGTGGTCAAGTATCCTCCTACTGATCCATCTCCATGTATGATGTTGAAGACTCCCGGTGGTAATCCAGCTTCTGCATAAACTTGTGCGAGGATTTGGCCGTGTAATGGGGTTACTTCCGATGGTTTATAGACCATACAGTTTCCAGCTGCTAAGCAAGGTGCAGATTTCCACAAAGCGATTTGAATTGGATAGTTCCAAGCTCCAATGCCGGCACACACGCCCAAAGCTTCCTTTTTGGTATATATCCATGCATCTGGTCTTAATTGTGTAGTTTCGCCATTCATTCCTCCACTTGCGACTAAGCTTGCGAAATATTCTAGCACGTCTGCTCCAGTAACAACATCGACTGCGCTGGTTTCTGAATAAGCTTTGCCTGTATCGTGTGTTTCCACCTTAGCAATTTCATCGTTTCGTTCGCGAAGTATTTGAACGGCTTTGAGAAGGATTCGGGAGCGGACAATTGGTGGTGTCTGGGACCATGATGGGAATGCTTTGCGTGCCGAAGCTATCGCGGAATCAATATCTGATGGAGAAGCCTTGTGTACCTGTGCTAAAGGTTTTCCTGTTGCGGGGTTGACTGTTGTGAATGTTTCTTTTGAAGTTGCTTGTTGGACTTTGCCATCATAGTAAAGCTGTTGTTCTGCGTATGTAGACATTTTGAGGATAAGTTTTGATGATCAATCTTCTGCTGATACTCAATGACTTTCAATGCTCACTCACTTCTTTCACCAATGAAAACCTTAGGATGATACTACACAATGAGGTAAAGAAGAGAATGGGTCTCGAAGCAAATAATTTCCTTAGTGGGGCAAAAGGAGAGCGCACACCCTTGATACCGGTATTCTTCGGTAGCTAAGAAGTGAATTCCTGGAATGGACCTCGTGGACTTGATTCAAACCTCTACACCAATACTAATTGGGAATCGTGGCCAGTGTGGAGTGGGAAAAATTGGATACGATGAAAAATATCCAAGATGGAAATTGTCAAATATGGCGGAATGTCGGACCAGAAAGAGAATCGTTTGTCAGATACCGAGCGGAATACTGGATACGGGAAATCGCCTTCTTCTCGGGGGATTGTAGATGCAGATGAGGCGATTATATGTTATTGATGACCAGCCACCTTTGCTCCGTACTCGGTCGATGGATCTAGATAGCGGGAGGGCTTGTGAATCTTTGGAGATGATGATAAGGAGGAGCAAGATGGGAAGTTGAATGGCATTGATATGGATGATAAGTCAAGGGGGAATACGATATCTAATGATATCGATATCGATAAGACAAGACGAGGGGGATACGGTAGCTAGTGGATCGTATACTCCGTCGAGTGAAAGACTTTACCTGGAGAGTTAGATGAATGAAGTTTTGACTGCTTGAAGTCTGATGGAAAGATTATGTACGATGGAAGGATGTAGGGAAAACCTCACTTCATTTGGTAATGACGACGATTGACCAGGTTAAAAGTAACGGCTTGGCATTTTACATTAACTTAGATTGTAACAACTGGGTGTCAATACAAGTCATTATTGGTCAACATGTTTCAGTCCCCCAGAAAAGCTGACCAGATCTAAACCTCATTTGGTCTAATACACAATACATCAAACAACATCAGAGCAGAGCACCAGGAAAAAGTTTTCCTTTGAACACTACGATATTCATTCATTCATTCATTCAATCATCCATTCATTGACTTCCATCAGACTTCAGACATCAGACTTCATACCTCAGATTAAACTTTTCTTTGTGCAGTATATGATTTCATTGTTCGAGATGGTTTATGTAGGTAGAGTAGGTATCTGCTATCCATACTCCTCTAGCAAGAGTATCGAAGTGATGATTAATGATAACCTTATATGATTTCCTAAACACATTGGCATCTCCTTCAACTGATCGACTGACTGACAGAGTCAAACTATCATCTACATGTACGATTACTACGACATGATTCAAAAAAGGCATGGCATGACCATGATTCATTCATTCTCTTCTTGACCAAAAAGTCAATTTTACTACAGTATTACTGGACTGAAGATCCTTGATAACTTGGTAAAACTACCAGGGACTTTGTAAAGGACTTCTTAAACATTCACTAGGAGGGAAGTTAGTTTCTTAAGGCTAGATAGACATCTTTTTCTCTCTCTCCATTTTTTAACTAATTTTTTCTTCTCCGTTCTCTCTCACTAACAAATATTTTTTCTTCTCCGTTCTCTCTCACTAACAAATTCCATCTGGATTCGTCTTCACCGTCATTTCATAAGTCAAACCATCCAAAAGACCACGCGCCCTCTTTCCCTACTTGGCAATTTTTATCTATCATTTTAATATTTTATATCTTTGCATACCTGGCAGGCAATAGTCAACCCCAGGGGGTCCGTCTTCGATCGTCCATAGTCTCTTACGATACCGCCTTATACGATTATACCGAATAACCTCGATTGGGAATCCACTTCCAGCCCCTCCCCGACTAGGATATCATCAATCTCAATCCCTAGATAGAAATCACCTGAGGGCGACCTTCTACACGTTACTATTACAAATACGTTCATCGTTTCTTATTTAGATCTTTTTCTTTTGAATATAATAGAATCCTTTCCTTTTGGATATTCAAAACTTATCAGACCAAGTATTCAAAATGACTACCGATCTTCTCTCCCCATCTCAAGTCAACGACTTTGACTATGTCATTGTTGGAGGTGGAACGGCAGGATGTGTTATTGCTAGCAGACTTTCCGAATACTTACCAAATAAGAAGATTCTTATGATCGAGGGTGGTCCAAGTGATTTCAATAATGACAAAGTATTGAAACTCAAAGAATGGCTTACATTACTTGGCGGAGAATTGGATTATGACTACGGAACCACGGAACAACCAAATGGTGATTATGATTTTTCTCAGAGCAATGGAAGTTGATGCTGACAGAATATAGGAAATTCATACATTAGACACTCACGTGCTAAGGTTCTTGGAGGTTGCTCCTCTCACAACACTCTGATATCATTCCGTCCATTCGAGTATGATTGTCAAATTTGGGAGAGTTTGGGATGTAAAGGATGGGGATTCAAGACCATGATGCGTCTCATTGATAACCTCCGCAACCAAACTAACCCTGTTCATCCACGCCACAGAAATCAAATTTGTAAGGATTGGGTCCAATCTTGCTCTACTGCCATGGACATTCCCATCATCCATGATTTCAACCACGAGATTCGTGAAAAGGGTGCTCTCGAACAAGGAGTTGGTTTCTTCTCAGTATCATATAACCCAGATGATGGACGAAGAAGTTCGGCTTCTGTCGCTTACATTCACCCAATTCTCCGCGGTGCCGAGAGTCGACCAAACTTGACTATCCTCACCAATGCCTGGGTCAGCAAACTTAACTTTGACTCCAGCAAGACTGTCAAGAGCGTAAACGTAACCTTGAAATCCGGCGAGAAACTCACCGTCTCCCCTAAGACCGAAACTATCCTCTGTGCTGGCGCAGTCGATACCTGTCGTCTTATGCTCCTCTCTGGAGTTGGCCCTGCCCAACAACTCAAAGACCTTAACATCCCCGTCGTACACGACCTTCCAGGTGTAGGAGAGAATCTTATCGACCACCCCGAATCCATCATCATGTGGGAACTCAATGCCCCCGTTCCACCTCAAACTACCATGGACAGTGACGCCGGTATTTTCCTCCGTCGTGAACTCCCCAACGCCGCCAAAAACCACATTCACCCAGAACTCAACCCTAAAGCTCTCCCAGATGGCACCATTGCAGACATCATGATGCACTGCTACCAAATCCCCTTCTGTCTCAACACTGCTCGTCTAGGCTACGACGCCCCTCTAAATGCATTCTGCATGACCCCCAACATCCCCCGTCCCAGATCCCGAGGACGTATTTACCTCACCTCCTCCGATCCCTCTGTAAAACCCGCCCTCGACTTCCGCTACTTCACCGATCCCGAAGGCTACGATGCGGCCACCATTGTCGCCGGTCTCAAGGCCGCACGTGAAATCGCAAAGAAGGCACCTTTCTCAAACTGGCTTCTCCGTGAAGTAGCACCCGGCCCAGAAGTTCAAACTGATGAACAACTTTCCGAATATGGAAGAAAGGTTGCTCACACCGTTTATCACCCAGCTGGAACTACCAAAATGGGCAGTGAGCAGGACAAGATGAGTGTGTGTGATGAGAAGTTGAAGGTCAGAGGACTTAAGGGAGTGAGAGTGGCGGATGCCGGCGTTTTCCCAACGATGACTACTATCAATCCTATGTTGACAGTTTTGGCAATTGGAGAGAGAGCAGCGGAGATGATTGCACAGGAGGCTGGATGGAGAGGAATGGTGGAACCGAGGTTGTAGGTTTTGTTTGCAAGGGAGGAGAAAGAGAATCAAGAAAAGAAGACTTGGGTATGTGCATAGGGATAGGGATACGGATATCATTAGAGTGGGCAAATTTCAAATACATAAGTAGTTGTGTATGGTTGGGTGGATGAGAATTATTTTGAATTTTTGCACGCGAGCATATAATGCGTTGAGAGGAGTTAGCCAAGTACTTGTATAGAAATATTTAAGAAAGAATATTATGACAATTATCAATATACATACTTCATCTGTACATGCACCTCAGTACAAATCCCGCTCTGTGGGCCTCGGAGTGAAGTGAATGAACATCTAAAGAATCATTAACTTCAACTATGCGAGCATCAGAATCGACTCTTCACATCTTCATTTTCCGTCTTCGTATCCATTTCCCAAACTCCCCATCCTATCCCACTACCCAGACTCAACGTCAATAGATACCTAGCGAACCGCAATATCAATACCAAACACACCACCTCCACCTCCACACTCACACCCCATACGACAAACACCCCTCCAACACATCCAAAATCGAGAATCATGAAAAGAATCACTAACATTCCCCCTCCTTTCCTTTCCTTTCCCTTCCCTTCTCTCCCTCCCAAACAATCTATATTGTGAGATATCGCTTCATATCATATTATATTACATCACCATACCTTACAATACCTTACAATACAATACAACACAACACATCTCCTCCAACCCCTCTAAGAAGATATCCTTCTAGAAACCTATCTACACATACCTATTACATATCACATATTACATATTGCATACCTAAATACCTACATTAAGTACTCGTACCCCCCATTCCGAGTTGCGAGATGCGAGATGCGAGATGCGGGTGAAATAGATGGGAAGATCATTGCGAGAAATATTTAGTGTATATGTATATATATGTATGCATATCTGAGAATCATTCTTATTAATGGGTTGTTCTGTATCGACTTGAATCTGAATGAAGTTATTATAGGTGAAGAAAAGAGCCTTCCTTGGCTCGGGATTCATTCTAATATGTATGGGAAAAAACGCATCACCTGGAAAGATTCCCGCAAACCACTTAGGTTATAGATCTTTTCGAGTCACCAGTTCGTGGATGATATCAATTATCGAACCACCAGAAGAAAAGACAAAGAAAGAGAGTGAGACATACTGTATGAGATGGGGAACATTATTCGCAGACAACACTCATATATCATATTTGTATTTCGCTTTACAAGCTATTATCGTGACCCTTCCCTACCCCCTACCCTATCTCAGTTTCGTCGCTACCATTCTCTCCCATTTCCAATCGATATACATCTCCCCCTGCCCCCTCCAAAGCATATCCAACTTCTTCTCCTCCCAATCTCTTCAAAAACCACAACGCTTCCTCTTCAATCCCAAAACTAACAACCGCCCCCTTCCCCTCATTTCACATGCCATGTCATTTTGTTGACCAAGAAGACGATTAGAACAGCCCTTGCTATCTACAAGAGACCCATGGATTCATACAAAAACGCCCAATCCAATTAAACGCCCGCCCAAATTTCAAAACCTCTCCAGCCTTTCAGTTTCTGCTCGCGTGATGCAATAAAATGCAATATGAGCCCTGGTATTCTTATCTCATGCCATATCACCCCCCATCTGTACTTCCACCATTACATTCGGTTTTCGATTACTTCCTAGCTTTACAATATGGCTTTTCAGTAGTTAAAGCCGCCATAATTCGAGTTTCGAGGTTGGTGACCGGGACTGTGTTGATAGTCCATGTCTTGATACACAGTGGTTCTTCGGTCATCTTCGAGAAGGTCCTTGACTTCCCAGTTGTTCTGCTTGATACCAACTGAAAATTCAAGATCTTCTTTAGTGATAGAGTCCCAGTACTATTTACAGTGTTAATCAGTATAAAATAGAAAATTCAGATATAGAACTAGGACTGACCTTGTAAATCATCATCACTGCGAGAAGATTGGCGATTGAAGCGAAGAATAATCCATCCAAATAGTGGCTGATAGCATTGCAAATGCTGGTACTGAAAGCGTAAAGAACAACTTGTCCCGCGGCGAAGAAGAAAAAGGCAAAAGAGAGTTCACCCAATGGCCAACGATCCTGGAGAGTGTTCACAACAAGAATTACTTGCATAACACCGTAGATAGCTAACTCAATAGCAGACAGTAGGTATAGCACAACGAAGAGTCCAATAGTTCGAGTGGGTCCAAGTCCTGCCCAGGACATATAGGTAGCGAGGGAAACGAGGAACGTAAGGATGAACATGGCGGCACTGATTGAGCGAAGGAGCCAAACTGAAATTCGTGTTCCATCTTCATATAATTGGAATCCAACAAATCCATTAATCAATAAACAGACAGTAAGGGCAGATGTGAGACCATTTTGTACAGCCGAGAAGTATGGGTAAGGTCCAGTCCCAGGTGGAATAACACCAGCATCAAGAAGTAATGTAAAGAATGTGAGGAGCATATATATGTAGAAGAAAGTTGTGATTTCTTTTCGGCCTGAAAAATGTTGCATTAGTCTCCATCATTTTACTCACTCTTGATCTTCAGATACACCCCGGCCTAACCTACCAACAGCAGTAAATTTACTCCTAACGTGCAATATCATAATGACCGTCATAATTAACGCGAGGATGTGTACGAAGCTTGCGGCTCCTTGAAATATGATCGTGTTGGCCAACTCAATATTGCGCGAATAACAATTTGCCTCAATGCCATGACTTCCCGCGATTGTTGTTATCGCTCCGACCTCTGCACATAATGGAAGCGCTGCTTGTTCGCAGATCGAGTAAAAGTCCCCAAAGCCCATCGTGAATTATATTGTTGTCGTTCGACGTACTTAGAGATATTCTGAGGAGGTTGGAAGTCGAATGTTGTTGGGCGCGAGGAATGCCCGCGAACACAATGGAATGGTTATCAGCTATCTCAAAACTGCAGCAAGTGAATGTGGTGTAGCAAATATAAAACTAGCGATCGTAATTGTGTAGGTCGATATTAATCTAGCAATATTTTGATGAAATGCAAAGATTGTGAATGTGTGAATGATGGCGAGTCGTCGTTGCGACCAAGGGGGAGAAAGAATGCACCAATAGCATTGATTAATCTTGGACATCTCGTATGTCCCCTGGCAACTAGGTAGTTCTCGTTGGCGGCGAAACCACTCTTTCGACCGACCAAAAATAGAACTTTTGGCCTTAGTCATGAGGTTGGTGATGGCATAAAATCAGATGACATTCACGTGAGCAACATCACATTGGGAAAATTAGACACTCAGAGATTATATCCATTACAATGTGCCCTTGATCATGGCCCTTTTAATGCTTGATAGGAAACCGGCCAATATCAAACTTTGACGACATTGCCAGTAGTACAACCGACCTACCATCGTTTCACCTTAAGTAGTACGCTCGTCATGATAAGTCACGAATTACGATCCAAATGAAGTGCGAATTCCCCGTTGGCCCAGCATAATGTATAAGGATGAATTGGAAACTTGTCAAATTTAAAAGACGATGGTGGCACCCATCGTATTTCCTGGATTGAACTGTCGGTATGCGGCAATCTCAACCACAATGCTCACAATCTTAGCCACAAGAACAATTCCACTTTCGGTTTTCGGGATCATTTGTACAACGGGCGGGTACGGGGCGTATGTTGCTTGACATACAACAGACTTTGGCTGGCCGGATGTTCCTCTGCAACCTACCCGTTCACACAAAAACATATACGAGGCTGGATATTTGATGGGAAATCGGCCTCTCTTTTCATAGAGTACCTGAGTTCCAATCGCTGAGACCTTCCTGGGCACGCGCATATAATCATGACTCTTGCTGATGTGTTCATGGTGATAGTAAGACCCTTAGTCTTTCATTCATATAAGACATCGGCCTGATCGCTCAATGCGAGTTTGAATCTCGGGAGGTGGAAGATTATCACTTGGAAAATCCATCCCATGAGGTGAGGCAGCCCGGCTAAGATGGTGAAATATTGCAATGTGATATATGTGTGGAACATGGATTCTCAATCAAATGATCCAGGAGTGTTGGCGTCGATGGTTGGTAGACATGTGTTAATTGCAAATTCGAATTGCTGATGAATTGCTGATGAGGGATCCAGTTTTCAACCTGGAGATGTTACCTGATGTTGGGTGTGCGGCCTTTTGCATTGATTAGATGCAGTAGCGACAGGGGGTCCTTTGCACCGGAGGACATGCTGAACCTACCGAGCAGGCTTGTATTCCTTCCTTTAAGATCAGCCAACTTTCAAGGACAGCTTGTCTGCATATGACCGGTGAGTTTGGTTGTAATGTTTGGAAAGCCTAGGTAGGTCTTAGCAGCAGAAAAAGACGGGAAAGGTAAATCTAGTTTGCCGTGTTGTTCGGTGGGGGGCTTAAAGGAGTAGCATGACAGATTGTTCAAGTGGTGGTGTAACGCTGGAAGGGAGAAGTTGGTTGATGAGTAGCCAGATAGCAAGCACAGCCGGTAAAGAACACGAATGACTTGTCGTTTTTCTTTTCCTGCTAGTAATCATAAACACAACGGGCAAGCATCTCTGCATGCGACGTCGAACAAGCTGACCGAGCAGATCGCCCATTTCTGCGGTTCTGTATCTTTACAATATTACGTGGGCATGATATTATAGTACAGCCACAAGATGCCATGGTATGGGTAGGTATGGGTTTAAGTGGCCGGTAGCTTAGCAGTCTTAGAATGGCGAGAATCAAATGCTAATTCCGTGATGTCGTGGAATTTTGCCGGGTATCTGAGTGCATAATGTTCGAGTCCAAATTTCTTGTCGGCGTTGCTCAGCCTGGTCTAACATTATTGATACCGTATTCGAAACGATTCCATGTTGGAAATGGTGAGCATCTTATCCCATTGGTAGTATCCGCACCCAAGAAAGTATATTGTGACAATTATCTTGGGTCTGCCGAGGGTTTTTTTCCTTTCCTTTCAGATAGTGTAGGATTGGCAAGGGGGGCAACTTCCGTAACCGTCGCATCCCAAAGTCTAGACATAAGGGTTGCTACCATACAGAATAACGATACCGTACCAAACAAATTTGTAGACCGAGTTGTAGACCGAGCGTACTTGTGTAGACTCGCATTTCGACGTGCCAATAGTCACTCCAATAGGTAGCCAGTTATCAGTCGATCGATAGTGTTGCAGGGCATGCAAGATAGATTGAAACTTGATCATTATGGCTATACCAGGTTTGACCGTACAAGGTAAAATGCGTACCTACTCTCGCTAGGTACTCGAATGATTTTGGTTTCTGTTTGCCTTTCACTTCCTTGAGGTTCCTTCCCACTTTCAACTTGCAAGCTGAAGGAAAGAAGAAGCCGGAGCTTATCACACTGGGGTATGTGTGAAAATGATCCCAGACAAGTGTTCAAAATTCTAGAGATGTAGAATGCCAATCCCACTCTCCCCACGCTAAAATGAGAGAAACGAACGGTCTACGGCGCTTGTGGCCACTCATCTGCAGTGAGCCATCCACAAAGATTCGATTGGGAAATTGGAAAAGGACCAGCAGCGGCAAGGTATTTTACCTAGATACTATAGCTTCTTTCGTATATATACTATACCGAGCATCCTTTACAAAGTTGTTCCGGGAGATCTAATAGTTCTTCTCCCCAATGAGTTACAGCCAGTTAAGACTCAATAGATGACGAATTCTTCTCGTATGCAGTAAGTCCTAGATTAGACAGATGCCGATTGTCCTATCTTGCCTAGACCATCTCGAGACCCTATATCGTAGCCACTAATCAATGTGTGTTTGCCTCGGTGCTAATCACACATGGTGTAAAAGTCAATTTCAGTTGAGTAGGACATCCATTACTTCGTACATTGCTGCGTGGACTGTAAAAAACTGGAGAATTGAGGTCTTTTCTTGACCCGTTGATGTGACAATATGACAATATCACAACGATGAAGATCCTTGGTAAAGTACCGAGTAGGACAAGTAAAGTTCTCAGTTCTCTTTCCCTATTAGCTAAATTTTTAGAAGCATTTATAAATTATCATGCAAGTCAGACCGAAACCCAAGGAGTCGATCAATATTACCTGTATTCATTATCTTATATCGTTCTATGAATGGTTGACATCCAGGTTGATATCCAGGTATGAAATTTGAAGTTTGAAGTTTGAACACGCTTTCCATTCGTTCACCTCCTAAAAATACGGGTTACGGAGCAGGTCGTCTAACAATTACGAAGTATACAATTATAGAACTTACAACATGCTTTACCGTTGTCCCAAAGACCCCTCCCGAGTCCCCTCCTCCCCAACTAGTTTTGGTTATTCGTTAAGAGACTTTTTATCTGCGTTCCAAGATACGAATGTGAATGTCACTGTGATATCAGTTTGGAACCTTAGAATAAAGTTCTGATGGTCTTACCACGCTCACTCTATTTGATAAATCAGCGTCACGCTTCTGATGCTATCCATACCTAGGCGTCGTCAATCAATGCCCCGAATCATATCATTCCTTCGAATCCTCCCCTCCTGATTCCTTGATCTCAAACTCCTCCTAAAATGGATGCGGTGAAATAGTAACTCTCTAACGTGCATTTTCTCAGAGAAGCATAGAAAGTATCCATATCCATTTGATCCAATCCCACACACATACTCGAGGATGAACTGGAAAGGCTGTGCCGCAGCCGGGTCCGGGCAAAGGTTCTTGTGAGTGTGCTCAAGACTTCAAGGTTCTCATTTCGATATTACTGGATGCATCCTCTGAGCCTTCCCCCCACCACCTGAAGAAAGGCTTGAGGGTCGCATGAGCTGTAACGCGAATTGAGTGGAGCATTGGACCGCGGTTGACGATCAAATCACAAATTCAATTTACGACAACTTCGTACAGCGTGTGTTCCGAGAAAGAGTGAAAAACGGCACGCGCGGACATGTGCCTCTGAAGAGCAAGGACAAGTCAGACTAATTTCCAAAGCTAACACTGACTCCGTACAAGCAGGCAATTTGAAGCGGCGGTAGGTTACGGAGAAACATAGGAAACGGAACAAGGAGTACAGCGATTGTTAGCTAGATGGAAATATGCGTCGTCCTCGGTCCTCCTTCAACCCAACCTTCCAAGGAATTTTCCAGGTGAAGGAATCCATGGAACATTGAATTGGAACCAAGAGGGTTACTCTACACTCTGACTCAGATTAATGATGGCGACACACACGCAAGAAGGTCTAAAAACAATTATCGGATCACCAACAAAAGACGATGGTATGACACACTCTTCGTTCATCGCAGCCACCGTTTTCCGCCCCCGCTCTGCATACACAAAACAGGACCGACCGGCGAGCAAGGAAGTAGGTGAACACAATACACTGGCAGCGGAACGAATCTGTTCATGCCTTCCGGTTTTGCCAAACCAGACCAAACCATATCCAACACCATCGAGCTCAACCTTCATCAATACATTACATAGCGTATTATTTTTATGCACCATGCCCCTTCATATCAATCATCCGCATACGGCATGTAGGATGTAAGTGCAGGAAGATGGCAAAGGAAAATAGCGGGTGGATAGACGGTGATATGCTCAGATGATGGATGGAGCATAGGTGTTAGGCAGGGTTACGATGCCAGCTAAATAAAGTAGGTGAATTTCATGTTAGGTTTGATGTATCCGAATCGCTATCCGTTTAGTATCTCATCCCACCTCATTCCTAAACTTATTAGCTGTACAAGTAATAAGTACTATATCTAAATCAGGTCTTGTTCGCCGCGTGAAGAATGAATTATGTGTGTGAAGGGGGTAGCGGTCCTCGATTCTACAGGGAAACCACCGTGTAAGGGAAAATTTATATTGCACCGACAAACGAATACGTACACAGATAATCATTGATGGAACGCAGCACAAATTGCTTGATACATCATACACTTCAAAGTCTATACCTGGATGCTGTATATTTGTGAAGATCGATGTGTACTAGCCAAGATAGATTTTGCTTGGGCCCAACAAATGAACATTGCCCCTCCTCTTACTTCCCCACCATCTTCGAAATTCCATCTAATCATCGATCTAAATCCATTAAACTTCCCTTTCACGTACAGCACTGAAGACAAATATGTAGACCACGCGATTTGCGAGTCGCGTAAAGTGGAAAGAGCGGAATTCTTGGACTCTTGTCAGGGGGGGGGGAGTTAAATTTCTTCGATGATGGTGACCTGCACCTAAGTTCAAAATCTAGAAGCATTCAATCGTTGGCGAGCAAGATACGAGAAGGGTTTCGATCATCAGCAATATGTGTTAGCAAACTATTCACATATTGCCATTTCGCCCTTCCTTGTTATGTGTTTCTCCACAAACTTTGACGGTAGGTAGGTAGGTAGGGTTCTATCATCTATGGAAGCACCGCCCAACGGCTAAGTACGAAAGAAAAGAACCCAGAACCAACTACGACGATGGGTTGTGGGAACGGAATTTAGTAAATCGAAGTCCACAATTCAATAATCACACCCTCAACCGGGATCGACACCGATGGCTATAATAATTTAGTTAATTTTATCCATTCCATTCTCTGCCGGAAATTGTTGGAATGGAATGGTGGATGAACCAACGGCTTAAATTTTTGAAAGCTGCATTTCCCCTTGAAAAAGGAGTGTTTCGAACAAAGATCATCAGTTCAGCTAATAACAATGCAGCAAGCTACGTATATTTACTTTTTGCTTTCTAGGGTGTGTATATAGAATAATGATTATTTTACATGGCTTGCTTGTATAGTAAGCAATATATATGATTGAGCGTCCGCATGTCGTATACACCAGTCAATGCCCAGCTGACGAACCGGATGATGAGGATCCAATCATTGGTGTGGGATTGAGTGATTAGATTGGTGAACGGGGGCGGCGTCCATCGGACTTGGGAAGAATCTGAGAAGTTCAGCCACAAAAAGTGTAAGTCTCTCCCAGAATCACGGGTCAATTTTGGGAAAATGTGCCGATGGATGATCATGGAAAAGTCTCATCTTCATTCACACAGCCTGACTGACTGTGACTGATACAACACAGAAGAAGTCAGGCCATAGGTGGCCCCCCCTGTAGGAGGGTACTTGCGGATCATGTTTGATATATTTGACTCAGTGACTGGTAGGAACTTTGCTTATGCTACTGCCTCAGCAGGGCCTGCCTTGCTTACGTAGAGGGAAGGAAACCTTTCTCGATATCATTTTGGGGCAGGCGAGCGAAGGAAAAATGTGATTGTGCCAAAGAAGAAAAGAGAGATCCTAAAATTTGACACCAATCATATGAGGGAGAGGCGGTGGAACGTCAATATCTGCAGCCTGGAAGACGGAACCGAATCCCCTCACCCCTCATCGATGATATCGCATCGATTTGATTATTCAGGATCCCGAGCGTCGTTGTCAATTGCATACGAAGTGAGTACATACGAGTAGACGGTCTGCATTATTGCCTAGGAGGCTAGGACTCAAGAGGGGGCTTTGAGATTTGTATGGAGAAACGAGCTTCGACGAAGCGCCTTTTCTCGCTTGGCCACTGAAGAGGAAAGCTTCGTAGCTTGAAAGTAATCCTATCCTATCTCGATTATCCTAGAAACACTTCATCTCCTTGGTCCATTCTTGCCGTGTTGTGCTTTCGTACCGATGCTATGGCAATCGAAAATGGTAGGTTTGATTAGACCTCATAGTCAGATGGAACATGAAGCGTAACGCTAGGTGTCAACGAATGATTGTCAATAGTGGCACACTGCTGATACATCGACATATTTCCCAAACAATCACCAATCGAATTCAACCACCAAAATCCTCACTTCCACTAGTATTTTGATCAATTATGATCACTTCTTTCATCCTTACACTCCACCCCTTCTCCTCCTCCGTGTACTAACAGATTTAGACGACCTAGCACCATGTCTATCTTCATAACATTCCCTTACATTTTATTACTGCACAAGCACAAGTCTCATCTCAAGGACCAATCACGAGGGAGTATTCGCAGCACACGAATGGTAGTCAATGCTTCTGCATTACGGAGTATGTACTCTTACGCCGGGCTTCTAGCACTGCAACTGGCAAGGCTTTGATCATTCACACATCCGTATTGGCCGTGGTACCGTCATATCACAAGAAGGGAAAACAGAGAGACTGGCGCGTACGCATTGATAATCCTAGTTTGTCTCTCTGTTTTGGCCTTCCTTTCCCTGGCAAGACTGAATAGGCAAGACTCTGCCTTTCTATGTGCGTGCCAGCAACATTCAATTTCTACTGCACCGCTTTCCACTGTTCCACGCGCTACGCTCCACCACAAAAGAAAAGCATCAGCGTGAAAGTGTTGCAAACATCCCCGCTCCCTATCGTGTTGCCCAGGTGCCCTCGTCAGATTGGTAGCTCATGGATTATGTGTGCAGCACTCCTTGTATGTAATTCGATATACTTCGTAGTTCAAATTTCACATAGTATCTTGCCTCTCCCAACGAGGCATGCACATGTATTAGTGAATGAATGCTTCGGATCATTCGGTGCTGTTGTCATTTACCTTTGTGAGGAAGAATGGGTTCAAATGAAATACGAAGCCCGAAGGAGTAATAATTAATCTATCGAGCTAAAAATCAGCCCCAATCTGTCGGTTGGAATTCTAGTCAATTTTATAGATCAACTTATCGATTTGCCAAATGGAAAGGGAAAAGGCCAGTTTGATAAAATGTCAGTCAATCCATTTCCATCCCAAAGGCCAAGAGCTGCATATCTCCCCAGACACGAACAGAACACTAGGTCTGGACCCGACCACTTCTTTAGATGTAATTCATTCAATATATGTTGCCACTTTAAAGCTAGGAAGCCAGCTTGCTTGTAGCCAATCAAACAGGCCACCTCAGGTGAAAAAGAAGACCAAACATATGCGAGGCAATCAAAAGGCAATGATGCGGAGCAAAGAAGATAGAGTAGAGAAGGCGTAACCGATACATTATTCATCTGTGAGTGAGTGTGATTCAAAGACCGTCAGAGCCAGCCTCAATGGAAAGATTTAGACACATTTTTTATATTCAGACCCTCCCGAGCCTCCCTTCCACCTTCAACCCAGACCAATTTCATTATTCATTCCATCGAAGAAAAACAGGATTAGCTTGCTTTTTTTTTGATATATGATACCTACCTACATACATACATACATACCTCCCTACACACATACATACACACACACACACACACATACCGGTACACAACTGGCTGGCCTTCGTTTCGCGTCGCCTTCCATGTTGAAAAGCTTGGAAAGTTGTTTTCTCACACAAACTCCTTCTCGTCCTAAGCCCATCCATCGAATTCATATCATATACACGTTTGATAGGTGGCCCTTTGTATCCCTGCACACAATCCCCGAAATCCTAATTATCATCATCATTCTTATATAATCCTGGCCGATTGATAACTTTTTTACACTTTTTCTTACATTGCACTAGCTGGGAGGCTAGCAGCCCTAGTACCAAGCCCTTTCTTTCCTAATGCGCATAGGTACTAGCTTGGTATTATTTATTGTGTCTAACAGACAGACTAATTTGGAATCTCGTAGGAAAAGGATCCTTCCTTTCTTCCTTTCTTTCGTTGCATCCATCTTGTTTCTTCTTGCAGGCACGCAGGCAGGCAGGCCGGTGCAATGGCTTTGGAAGAGGAGAGAAAAAAAAAGTCCTTCTAAAACAAATAAATTGATTTTATTTTATCATTTATCCCAGTCATACGTCGACCTAGGTTTGAAGTGGTGTGTTTTCTCAAACTATCTTATCCACATTCACTCAACTACTCCTCTCGCACACTCTCCCTCTCTCCTTGTACCTGGCTCTTTGCCTGTGACATCAATGAATGCTTCAATCAGCCTCCACTTTCTTCTAGTACCATACTCTCAATTCCATATTTCCATATTTCCATTTCCATTTCCATTTTCATAACCATAACCCTTTGTCTCTCGTACCATACCAGACAAGATCAATCTCCATACCAATGATACTATAATCATTGCGTATCCGTATCTAATACAGATTCAACCCTAGTTGATTCTTTTACATATCGGTCGGTATTGTACCTAGGTATCATTCCGATATTTCACATTATTCGTTCCTTCTTTCATAGTCTCTTCTCTCTTGATCCAACGTCTCCAATTTTATATCCATACATTATTTGTTATAATTGTTTCCCATTACTTCATTCATACCATCAGGAAGCTCAGATTCCTAACATCTCTCTCACATACCTCCCAGCTCCTAAGACACTTTTTCTCTATCTCTCTTACTTTTCCTGGCTTGAGATATATTCATCAAGCCAAAGTTCAATATTGTGTTCCTTGTCTTCTGCTACTCTCAAAGTTTCGACCCGTTTAGGAAAGTTTCCTCAATATCAACCGACTCCTTCCTCATTGAAGAAAGATCAATTCACTTCATACACTACTCTACTCAGAATTACTCTACACTCCACAGATCGGCAGCGGCCTACTAACTATCTTCTCGGTTTCGTTCATATCAAAATATCTAATAGTACGTTGAATCTCTGTACGACGGGATTAGACGAACTTTCCATGGCTTCGCGGATAGCCCAATCTTAGCTTTGATAGTTCGTCTTCACCTTCGACTACCACTGGTAAAACTCATAGAAACACATAACGCGTGTCGAGAATCACTTGAAGATAGTTGCCATCCGATCTGGAATTCGAATCCCACACATACCACCTTATTTCGAATCTTCTCTGAGCAGCAACCCTTAATCCTTCGAGAAAAAGCAATCCCTCTTCGAAAGTCAACATACACGTTCATTCCCAAATGCATCAGACTTCAGTTAGACCGGCTCCGTTCAGTTTTCTTTTACCTCCTACACCACAGACTCCCTTTGGAATCGATCGTCGGAAGGACATTGGTTTTCCCCTAACACTTCCACAAATAAATCAGTCAAGATATATAGAAGCTCCGGTCAGAGTTGGGCTTCGAACACCACCCGAAGACGATATGCACGCAACGTATCCAACTTCTCAATATCAAAACTACAAGAGTCGGCAGAATGAAGATTACCCGGCGTCAATCAATGTTGGCAGAATGAACGATTACGATGGACCAGCCTGTCATTCGCGAAAGCCTTCGTTAATCCCCCAAGCGCCGGGAGCTCACATTAATAGTGCGATAAAAAACTCAGAGACCTTGCAACCTGAGTCGTCTTATAACTGGCCTCCAGTGAAGGAAAACCATCAATCTCAAGCTACTGCCCTGTCTACATTGGAGTCTGAATCCACTCGAAAGCCGCAAGCCAAAAAGCCATCAACTACAGATACTATTCACCCCAGTTTGCAAATCCCAAAATCAATAAATGACAGCGGTGGGAGTTTAGCCGAATTTGCAGCTCAGGTAATTCATAACTCTTAATGATTCTACTCCGATCACGTTCAAGATCTGACTTTTCTAGATTACCTGTTTGTTCTGGTTTGAGTCCACCGATACTCTGAAGAGGGCGGAAAACTCGTGGGTGGGATCAACGACAACAGAAAGGCTCCGTCCAGAAGCTTTCCCATCGGTTGGGTTCACAAAATGGGTTGTTACGATTCTCATGACTACGCAGGTGTCACAAAATGTCATCTTGTTGGCACTACTTTTCATCTACCGTCTGAAATCCATTAACCCAGCAGTCAAGGGACGAAGTGGAAGCGAATACAGGCTCTTAACGGTTGCATTAATGTTGGGCAACAAATGTGAGTGGACCTGATTTTTTATGGAGTGTGAAAATTCTTGCTTACAAAAAATTAGTCCTTGATGACAATACATATACAAACAAGACATGGGCTGAAGTTTCGGGAATTTCCGTCACTGAAATCCATATCATGGAAGTCGAATTTTTGAGCAACATGCGCTACAGTTTACTCGCAACCGAAGAGGAGTGGAAGGAATGGCAACAAAAGCTTGGAAAATTTTGGAGTTTTTGTGATAGGGCAACAAAATTATCACCTCCACCCATGTACCAACCTACCCTCCCTTCACCTCCTGCATCGATGCAAGCTTCGCCTCCCACACGAACAAGTCAATACACATCCTCAGTTGGATCGAATAATCTCACCCCACAGTGGCCTGCTAGTAATAGTGTCGCTCAGTTGGTATCGCCCTTGACGACTATTTCGACTCCTTCAGACCAAGATTTCCGCCTGCATTCAAGGAAGAGAAGTTTCCCGGATGATGTTGAAGAACCGGTGGCAAAGCGTGTATCCAGGTCAACTACCTCAACGCCCAGTGACCTTGGGAATTTTAACATGGCTCCTAGACCTCGTTTACCGCCAGTACCTAACTTAACGATCTCGACAAGTCAAGCAATGAATGGGTACAACGGTCTCCCTAGCTTTTCTCAGAACGCGCCACTCTTACCTCCTTTGCATGGCAGTCGAGCCATGTCCACAGTCTACCCAACCACTCCAACTTATCCACCACCTATTTTGAATCACGCCTCTACTGGAAGTCAATCTAGTGGGTCCCAAATCACTACTTATCAACACGGTAATCAAAGTTTTGGAACACCATCTCGCCAACGTAGTCCTCATTCAGCCGTTCAGGAACTACTTGCAACCGTGCCTTCTCCGCTCAATGCGTCCTTTCCCGGAAACACTGGTCACATTTCACCATCTGTATTCTATCAACAGCGGAACTCACCTTATAAGCCTATTCGTCACGTGAACACTCTCCTCTATCCACCACCCACTGCTTCCATGCACGATTATAATGTAAACACAAATCATATACATTATCAGCCATTGGGTAAGAGACATGATTACCGATCAGGTGTGGTGCCTGGATACGGTCATCAATCTACCAACCAATGGCCTGTACTACCTCAACCCAATTTTCACGGAGTATAAACTCCAATTTCGTCAACTGATACTAGCTGTGTCGAATTATTTTCATTGTTTCTAGAAACAAAAAAGAGTCGAACTTGCCCTTGGAAGAAAGGGAATTCGCATGATATGAGCATTTTAGCCGGGGCGTTTGTTTATCGTTTTTTTTATCGTTTTTTTCTTAGGGGTCAGCGAGGCTTCATTGCATATTTATTAGCAAGCAGCTGTTATACCATTATTTGCATGCATTAAGACGGGTGTTTGGGAGTCCCTTAAATAGGGGGACATTGTATTTTTTAGTCGGACATTTTTGACGTTTTCTTCTCATGAAGAATGAATTCGTGATTGGCAAGATGATATTCTGATCTATGGGATTATGTTAGATCGGTGGAGGGTTATGATTAATACAAGAAGGGATCAATGGTATTTAAGCGGAAGGGCAGAATGTATTGGGAACATCCTCTCATGGAACAGAAGGCTTGTTTGAAGAGATGGATTGGTGAAGGAAATCTAGAGCATTGTAGCTCGATTGATACATTGGCCTGGAATATCCTTACCATACAGTTCACTTAATGGATAGGTTCGGTCAGATATACGACACATAACTTGTGCGTTGCTTTACTGGTTTATTCTAGTGTGTGTGATGCACAACTTCGCCTGCTGGATATTGTGCGTCCTAGCAACTTGGGGATGATCAAGAGAAGAGAGAAATATAATTGAAATAAATATTGATACCCCCCAAAATTCGTCGCATATTCTGTTTGACTTTGCGTGTGTTGTGTGTGGTGTCTGCAATCGACTATTGTCTCTGATACATGTGTGGAATTGACAAAGTACCTTGTGCTGTGTGCACCCAGGGAATACGTATGTTTATTCGAGAACGCCTGAGGAAGCGTCGCTCTGGGTTTGAGGGTGGATCTGGATATGGATATGGATATGGATATAGGTTGCCGTTCTTCTTAATCTTGTTCTTGGGCTTGCCCAGGTGCGCTTAACTTTCGAATGAGTGAGTGAATCTTGGGAAACGTGCGAGAGATACCCGTGACTTGCTTGAGATATCCATATGTTTTGTCATGCTGCTCCAGCTGTTGTGGGTGAGTCAGAGGTCGGAGGGGAAGGTGGTGCCACCGGTGGATGGGGTGGGGTGGGGTGGGGTGGCTTGTAATGCTGAGAGTGTTTAGGTGCCCGGGTGAATTATTATTTATGTCTCATGGGGTGGGTTGATCTTTCATCTTTCATCTTTCGTGTCGGATTGTCTGATTGTCTGATTGTCGCGAGGGATGGGGATTGGGATTGGGATTGGGATGGGGATTGGGATTGGGATGGGGATTGGGATTGGGATTGGGATTGGGATTGGGATGAGGATTGGGATGAGGAGTTTCTCATCTCATCTTAGATTGGGATCGTGACTTGTGAGGAAGACGGAATTTGGGTAAGGTTATGGTGCATTGTTGATAGCTGGCTAGCTAGCTAGCTAGCTAGCTGGTTGTGTTGGATAGCGATGGTTAGGAGGAATCTAGGATGGGATGTGGATGTGGATGGATATGGGTATTTGGGTGTTTGGGTGTTTGAATTTTTGAATATGCGAAATTGTGTGTGTGGTTATTCTCAAATTGTACTACTGTGCCTTGTGGGGAGAAATGCTTGGAAGGGTGGGGGTTTTGTATTCTATGGTGTATGGTATATAGTATATAATGTGTGGTATGTGGTGTATAATATGTAGTATATAGTGTATAATGTATGATGTATAGTGTGTGGTGTGTGGTGTATAGTGTATAGTATGTAGTATATAGTATATAGTATATGATATGTAGTGTGTGGTATATGGTGTGTGGTGTATAGTATATAGTGTGTAATATATAGTGTATGATATGTGGTGTATAATATATAATGTATGGTGTGTAGTGTATAATGTATAATGTGTGGTGTGTGGATTGGGATAGCGAATGGTGAATGGTGTATAGAAAAGAAGGAAAAGAAGGAAAAGAAGAAATAGAACTTCACGCAACCAATCTTTAGGATTGAGAAAGCTATCAATTGATGAATGCGATAAAGAAAAACTTTCCTTTCCCACGCAAAGACCGCGCAGATATGGATGTGGAAAGGAGTGTTGATATCGATATGAGGGTTACGGTGCGTGCTGCTGCTACTTATCTTGTACGTACGTACGTCACCTAGGAAGATGGTGATATATCTGCTGAGTGTTTGGACCGGAGTAGAAATTGTCTTTCTTTATATTTGATGTATGTTTGTGCGTGCATGCGTGAACTTGAGGTTTCCCAGGGGATAGAGGGATGTGCGGAGCTGGGAATAGAACGAACAGTAACTGGAGAATGAATGTATTTTCAATGTATCATATACTGTTCTGTAGAGCTGCTGGGATGCGAGTTTCCTATTGCGTAATATTTGGGGTGGACGCGTGGTTTTCATTCAAGAGCGGCGCTTGGTGGGACGAGGGATGTGTGAGAGATCTGTGGTGTGTTTTCTGAGATGATGGGTTGGGTTGGGTTGTGTTGGCTTGTTTGTTTGTTCTGTTGGTTATGGATGGTATGATTTGTACTTACTTGTACTCTTCATCAACTTCGTAGACTCATGCAAAAGATTATATCATACTATCATACATATCACATCCCTATCGCACAATACACCCCTTTAATACCTCAAGACTCATATAATTAGACGAAGAAAGAAACCCCGATCAAGCTTCGAAATTCTTTCCTGGAACTAGCGATTAGATCGTAAGCATCAAATCGATATACGCTTGCAAGAAATGCGCGAATGGGAGTTAAGAAGACTAGGATCTGTGTATTGAAGATGAGTATCATTGACTCTGGCTCGGGAACAGCGAGTGGGATTGGAAAGTCGGGGATTTGGTGTTTGATGGATTTGGCATGCTTTGGTTTGTAGCTGTGATTTTATTGTCGGTGTGACTTGTAGCGCTCGAATTATGAGATATAAGTAGAAGTAGATCTGGAGTGAAAGAGAGCGCAGTGGGGTATGGTTGGTGATGAAGTGTGTGGAGTGAAGGATATATGCGAGATATTTGTTAATCTTAATATTGACTACATTGCTTTCCTATGTATTGATTCAATATGCGAAAATATACACGCATGCATGCGTGCCACAACGGATTTACGCCACGGTTTTGGCAAGAATGAATGTGTACTTGCAGCTTGATATGCAAACATTTTCATACACATTCACCTACAAGCTACTGCCTAAGGATCTCTTTCCCCTCAGTCATTTGATATAACACCACCTGACAGAGTAATCTCATTATCATGCTGTTGTGATGCTCCATAATTTGGTATGGGAATTTATATTTTGTCGTACAATGTATAGTAGATAGATATATACTCCGGAATTACCCTTGATTTAGTACAGGGTGCATGCACAGGCTTCTCTTGTTCTTCCTGCTAACAAGTGATAGTTCTATAAAGTAGAACAAAAAGTATATGTATGCTGCATACTTGGAATGAGATGAGCGAGAAACTGTACTTAATCAGGCCTGCGTGTGCTGAAAAGTTATACCTGACTTCACAGCCTTAATAGTGATTGTCGGTTGCGACTTAGTGAAATGTGTTGCATCAAATTAACATGGTCCATTGTCGAGAAAATTTCGAATATGGCCTACTAGAGCTTCTCATCGCATGGACTTCCATGGGATATAGATCATCATTGCTGTAGATTGATATTCTTAAGCTTGGTCTGATGCTGTTCAAAGAAAGTACTGGGGGAGCATTGCCATTTTCCACCATTCTTACTATTTTCTCCCAGTCATGTTGAAAGCGTGCAGTCTTACTTAGGATCTAAACACCATAAACTTACATGAATAAGATAGGACAGGTAGCCTCGCCATGATAGCCTGCGTGTGAAAGAATCAGGGAGAATGAGAATACAGTGAAAGCATGGATCGCTTGATACATGACAGCTGAAATTGAAGGATAAGAAGCGGGAACCCGAGTCAGGCTGCAGCGAGAGTAAGAAAGCTGATGAGCCTCCTTTGCCTTAAATAGAAAAATACAGCTTTGATATTGTTCTCCTGGCTTACATGACTCTTACAGCAAAATCAGCGAACGCTACCAATCCATGCATCAATATCTAACCGAGTGCGTATCTTCATCCCAAAAACAGATTATTCTCCATGATACGATCCGTCCATTGCCAAGTAAGATGGCGTGTAGTACTAAAGGCTGAAAATAGATTATCGGGATCAAATGGATATTCTCCGAGCCCCAGGAATCGGTGAGGTGGCTTGAGGAGATGACCTTGATTGTAGTTTCAGATGTATGTTTGAGGTTAGTGGGTCTGTCAACCTGTTCGTGATGGATCGACGATATCTCTGTATGGACCGGTATCACATTGAGGGGTCGTCGTGCGAATGAGATTTATCGGCTGTAAAGCCGGGTCGGGGAGGAATCAAATGGGATGGCGTGGTAAGCATGCGGTATGGAGATAGAGAGGATGGTGAGGTTTAGAATGCGGAGACGAAGATGTGAGCTCGCGATTGGATAGATGTTGTTTTGTTGAGATAGCGAGACGCAAAGCATGCTCACGTATATTGAATGAGGGGTCGTACATGCGAACGCATAGAAAGGTAGCTAAAGTGAGTAATATATACGAAGAAGGTCAGTGCATAATCTTCTGTGTATCAAAAACACCTGCACTTTGGTATTATATGCAGACATTGACGAAGATTGGATGGAACGTCTGTGTTTGCATATCCGATTTATCCCATAACCCACCCGCAAGCGCAACTCATCCGCCTTTCACAGACTCCCGAGACTGTCAGACCCGTCGAGTCTTGGAAAATTAAGCTTTGGATTAAGTTTGTTTCAAGATGGTGTGTTCAGATTGTATTTTCTGGTTTGAGTAGAAAGATATATTACGATGTGCGATTTTGGGAGATGTGATGAAGTCATCAAGGCGATCAACGTTTTCCATCTCCAGGTTGAGTGCGATTGGCCGGTTACCCCTGGATCACCCCTTGTGAGAGATGCAGAAATAACTTCAAATAAGTCTAGAGCATGTCGGTATATCAACGGCACAATACCACCTTTGATAATGAGGGATGAGGGATGAGGGATAAAGGATAATGATTGTTACTTGGCTCGGGGCTTGATGGGGATGTGAATGTGCGTGCTTGTCTCTTAAAGACATATATTAATATAATATAATTTATAAGTTTCGAGTATCTTGCCTTCCTGACTGACTGGTTAGATCCTCCGAATGGTTACGCGGCTTGCAAAGTTTATGCGTATGTTGGTTCTGCATGTCGACGTAAGTATTCAGGACGAAACTTCTCGTGAGTGGAGGGAATATATACTTTGACTTTGATAGGAAGGAGAGGAGAGTTCGAGTGAAGGAGCGGAGAAAACGTGGTCTGAATATTGGTTGGAGACGCCGCGTTTCTTTGGTGGAGATGGGGATGGGGATGGATGTCGATGATAGATTAAGCACATGTAAAGTATGTTCGTGGTAGTATCATTTTCCTTGCATTGCATTGGTTGGAAGATTTTGAGGGATTTCCTCCGTTTGTGACTGGATGGAGAGGAGAGAAAAGCTGAAACAGAGTCCGGCTTGATCGAGTAGGTAGCAACTTTGATATGTAGATAATAGATAGTAGATAGTAGGTAGTAGGTAGTAAGTAGATAGTAGATAGATAGATCATAGGATCCAATGATCTGATAGTATTATGGTTATACGGAGTAGCCATCCATAGCCATAGTCATGGATAGTCATAGTCATAGTCATCAATGTAAGCTCCTCCACATTGAGATACAGGAACAGATCCTCTGTATCTCATAATTCGTTGACTCTGCCTGCCTGCCTTGACCTCATTCTTGAACTCTCCTCGCCTGCTAATGATGAGTCGTGATAATGGAATAATGGAATAATGGCTTACCTAGACGATACAACAATACAATAATACCATACGATGATGAAACGGTCAGTCAAAAGTTATCTCTTCACAGCCTCCCATCCATCATCGCATTGCGTATTCCAACGATTCCCTGGCTTCTCTTGCTCTATTTTTGGTTTCGGCTTTGGATTCTTTCTCCTCTTCTCTTCTCCCATTTCCTCCACTATTTCCTCCGCTTCCCAGCATTTCCCAGCACTTCCCAGCACTTCCCAGCACTTCCCAGCACTTCCTTCCCAGCACTTCCTAGCACTTCCTAGCACTTCCCAGCACTTCCTTGGCTTCGTACGATTATCGACAGGGATGATTCGTCACTGAATTCGGCCCATTCCTACCGTTTTAGTGTCAAAGTCTTCACGACGCATACAGTAAGACTCGCACCACAGGCCTGATATCGCCATGGTTGGTTGTAATATTCATGATAAGCTTGCCTCTCAGGAAAGAATCACCCAATCCAATTCAATCCGATGGACGAATGAGATGATTAAATAGAGAGAAGACAAAAGGACAAGAAGACAAGAAGACAAAAAGACCGAGAGGATTAAAACATTCTCTACCAACTACTCTCTCGACTCCGTACTTAGGTACTTCAAGGACTTTTGGTTAGACGAGCAACGATCAAAGAGAAAGAGAGAAAAAAAGATCACTTGGGACTCATTTTATTACGCAAAAGATCAACAATCATAAGAGGTCGATCAATGACAGTGCAAAAGTATACCTCTACCTCTACCATACTCTACGATATACCTACCTAGTATTGTACCGATTTATTCATTTGGAATAAGTGTCTGCCAATTGACTTTCGAAACTTGGTACGAGAAATATATATCTACTTTTCACTCCCCCCCTCCTCCCCCCCAAAACCCATCTTTTTACCCATTCATTCTCTTACTCCTTTTCATACAATCCACTCAAAGTCTGTCCTTTACTCTCAAGTTAAAAATATCTTTTCTACCTTACTCCAGCTTGATTGTCGAATCGAGGCTCATCTTCTTTTTTTTTCAATCACTTCTAGTCTCATATCAAACGCTAGCTATCTGTTGGTTCCGCAATCCATTATCAAACACGCCTATGTGCGTTACCATCTTGGCATTGAATTGACTGCCCAAAAATTTCCTAGAGTCCGGCCGGCCTATTCAGCGACCAGATCCTCTGGACGAGAACATTTCACCATACGGTAAAAGACAATTCTCGGGACAAAGGACGAATTCGTTCGGATAGTCGAGATATTGTGTATCGATTTTACTCGGCAGATACAAATTCTGCCAATTTGCGCAAAGATGTTGACCTTCAGGAGAGCTTTGATAGCTGCGGCTTTCTTCCTTACCATGATATTTCTGGTAACACGAACGCACAATCAACCTACATCAAACAACATATTATTACAAGATACGAGTATACCAAAAGCAGGAGAGAAGGAGGAAGCGGATTCGGAAAAAAAGCCAGGCTCATCAGCCTCGACAAATGCGGTTCCATCTACACCCAAAAAGAATACTCAAGTCCCCCAAACACTATTACAAGATTTGTCAAGAGCGCCTTTACGAGAAAAGCTCGCATATCAATTTCCATACGACGTAGAGACGAAGTTTCCGGCATACATTTGGCAGACGTGGAAATACACACCAGCATCTGGAGAGTTTGGGGAAGCCTTTCGTCCTGCGGAAGCAAGTTGGTCGGAAAAGCACCCGGGATTCGTACACGAAGTCATCACCGACGAAGTCGCAGTCCATTTGCTAAAGCATCTATATGCTTCTGTGCCAGAAGTTTTAGAGGCTTACAATTCCTTACCTATGCCAGTTTTGAAAGCTGATTTCTTCCGTTACCTAATTCTGCTGGCCAGAGGTGGAATTTACTCCGATATTGATACCCACGCATTGAAACCTGCCCCGGAATGGCTTCCCGAGAGTGTGCCACGCGAAGCTATTGGATTAGTAGTTGGCATTGAGGCAGATCCAGATCGTCCAGATTGGCAAGAATGGTACTCTAGAAGAATTCAGTTTTGTCAATGGACAATTCAAGCAAAGCCTGGACATCCTGTGCTCCGCGAGATCGTTGCCAATATTACTGAACAGACTTTGGACATGAAGAAACGTGGAACTCTCAAGAAATTTGATGATAAGAATGTTGTAACATTCACCGGCCCCGCTTTGTGGACAGATACTATTTTCGACTTTTTGAACGATGAGAAATATTTTGACATGACGACAAGCAAGGGAAACATCACATGGAGAGATTTCACAGGCATTGTATCAGCAAAGAAGGTTGGTGATGTGGTTGTCTTGCCTATTACGAGTTTCAGTCCTGGAGTTGGACAAATGAATGCAAACGATTATGATGATCCTATGGCTTTTGTGAAGCACGACTTCGAAGGTTTGTCTGGAAGATCTCTCTATGATAAGCGCATCAACTAACCTGATCATTTAGGGTCGTGGAAGCCTGAGAACGAACGACATGTCGGGGCGAATTAAATCAATATTCGCTTCCCGACGACAGATACTTTTCCTTACAAAAAATCATGAGCACATTGCACATACAATAGTCGATTTTGAGCGAGCATCGAATGCATGAGTGGCACACTGACGAGCACAATGGGAGGCTTTTCTTTTCTTTTTTTTGTTTGATGGGAAAACATAGAATGGTTGTCCTTTAAAAAAAAATACCTCTGCGTTTGCTTTTATTCTATTAGCATGGAGTTTGATTTGAGATTTGGGATATTGGGATACAATTTCATTCTTGTTTGGATGGTTGAAGAAGGATGGAGGGGAAAGTGTGTGTATGTGGAAGCAGGCCCCGAATTTTCTATGTTTGGCTGTAATGCCAAAAGCAGAAGACATGGATTTTCAAGAGCTGAAATTTGTGTATCATTGGATTTTTGTACTTCTGGATTGCCTTGGGAGGTGGAATAGATGGTGGAATCGTTGAAGCAATGATGCGACCTGCTTGGGATACGGATAAAATATCTTTAATGAGTACTCCCATAGGAGGATTCGGAGATTGGGGAAGAGTCTACGGCGGTGGAGTTGTATATATAGTTGTACTATTGGTATTGTGAATAAGGAGAAGGAATCAATAAGTCGAGGACCAAGCAATCATGATAACATGCCACTTCGTTTTTCCGAGACAACTCTTCTGTTGCATTTTATCTCTGGGATATATTAACTATGACATAGATCTCAGATCTAATATGTAGCCAAGACTCAGGGGTAACTTTTCCAGCAATGGGAATACCACAGAGTACATAGATAAATTATGGGTCTGACATCGGCCGAAAGAGCTTACCCCGCCTTTTTGAACCGAGAGCTGAAGTACTTGTTGTACTTTTGTGCTTTAGTGGGACAGCATTTCACAATGTTTATATATATATTGGTTTGTTACATGTACCTATGCCATGAGCTGAAAAGCTTTGGGTTTCGTTTCGGAGTAAGTGGTTTTCTTTATTCTCATAGATGATATGGCTTCTAGATTGTGTATTGCGGGAGCGAAAGCAGGAACGGAAGCCAGAGCTGGAATGCGGGGATGGAGATGTGGAGATGGTTTGGGAATTAAGTTGAGGAGTGAGATGGCGAGAAGCCTAGGAGGCGGAGTGAGAGCGGGGAGTACAATGAGAAGTAGAGTTGGGTTTGGGCTTGGAATGCGCTTTCAAAGGAGAGGTCTGTTGACAGAGAGTTATAGTGCTGGACCTAACGAGGTAATTGGTTTCATTTCTTCCTTCTCCTCCCCCTATACTCGATACCCTCTAACCCCGTCTATCTATCTTCAATCTCTTATAACCACCAAGTTAACGATCCGCTTCCTCTCAGCCGCCACTTCTTCAGCATACTATCCCCCAACATTTCCGCAGCGTCGTCAACGCTCATGGTGATAACCTTGCACTCATATCTCGCTCCCAAAATGTAAAACTTACATATCGAGAATTGGATGAGAAGAGTAATGTTATAGCATGTGGGTTGAGAAATTTGGGTGTGCAGAAGGGAGATAGGGTAGCTGTTAGTCTGGGGAACGGATGGGAGTTTGGAGCAATCACTTATGCAATTTGGAAATTGGGTGCTGTGTTGGTAAGTTGAGGATGATGGAAGTGAATCTCAGCAGAGGTAAAGATGGCTTTGAAAGATCGGGGAGGTGCTAATCGCTGTTTGAAATAGGTACCGTTAAATCCAGCATTTAATACGAAACAAGTGGTGTCGGCCTTAAACCACTTGGCGGCTTCTCACCTGATAATTGGCCATGAAACACATTTACCATTTAAGCCCCCCAGGGACAATACACCTTTACTGAAAGATGTCATTGGGGATCTCAGGCAACTCGCGAATGAATGGAAGAGTGAAGCTGTTCCAAGTTTAAAGAACGTTGTTCTAGTGAAAAGTCCGAATGATGAACTTGCGAGTTTGCCAGCTACCATTGATTTTCAAACGATGATGTCGATTTATGGATCAGAGAAAGAGAAGGAAGTCATTCCAAATCAGGAATTGCATAAAGATGATGTAATCAATATTCAATTCACATCAGGTACAACTTCGACTCCTAAAGCAGCTTGCTTGACCCATCATTCAATTCTCAACAATGGCTATTTTATCGGCTCTCGTATGGCTCTCACACCATCAGATATAGTCTGTTGTCCACCCCCTTTATTTCACTGCTTCGGTTCTATTCTCGGATATATGGCAACCGCTACTCATGGCAGCACAATTCTGTTTCCTTCCCCTGCTTTCAATCCTTCGGCAACTCTTCTAAGCATTCAAGAAAACAAAGCCACAGCTCTTTATGGGGTTGCCACCATGTTTCTCGCCGAACTCGAACTTCTTTCTACGGGTACCATTCCTCATACTGGCTTTGAACATTTACGCACAGGTATCGTAGCTGGTTCTTCCGTTCCCAAATCCTTGATGGAAAAGCTTCATAAACAATTAAACCTTACTGGTCTAACAATTTGTTATGGAATGACGGAAACGAGCCCCGTTTCTTGTATGACGACTCCAACTGATCCGATGGAAAAACGACTTGATAGCGTGGGGAAGCAATTACCTCATGTATCTACTAAAATCGTCTCACCCTCTGATTCCAATAAAGTTCTGCAATTAGGTCAACGCGGTGAATTGGCCGTCTCGGGATATCTGGTTATGAAAGAATACTATGCAGATCCAAATCGCACCGCAGAAGTCTTGATCACCGATAAAGATGGGAAGGTTTGGATGAAGACGGGCGATGAAGCGAGTATGGATGAAGAAGGTTATGTAAAGATTACGGGGAGAATTAAAGATCTGATTATACGGGGAGGAGAAAACATCCATCCGCTTGAAATCGAAGACTGCATCTTTGGTATGGAAGATGTTAGGGAGGTTAGCGTGGTTGGAATTTCGGACCACAAATATGGAGAGGTAGTTTGTGCGTGGATTGTACCTAGACAGGATGTGAGTCGAGGATCGGATGATGCGGGGGTCGCGAACGATATCATGAGTTGGGAAACTTATGACAAACTTGTGAAGAACGGAATTAATGCCAGCAGCCATAATGAGATCTTCAAAGCAGAGGCCGGAGCTAAAACCACGGAGGGAGAAAAGGGCCAAGCCCCAAGATTCACTAAAGAAGCAATTCGACACCATGTGAGGACACATTTGAGTGGGCATTTGGTTCCGAAATATATCTTCTGGATGGATGAATATCCCAAGACGGCTAGTGGGAAGATTCAGAAGTTCAAGTTGAAGGAGAGAGCGGAGTGGATCATTGGGAGTGGAGGAGAACAGTAAGAGTAAGACGGTGGTTAATCGATAGAGTAGAGAGACATCTGCATTCAGAAAGAGAAATTAGAGTTATGGCTTTGCATAAGTACTCCTCCACATCTCACTTCGCGCACGCAAGAATCCCTAATCGCAATCACCTTCCTTCCTCGAGGGTGAGATAGGCTCATCTCGAAGTATGCACATCTACAACGATCGAAATTCAATCTCCCAATGTTATTCAATCTGTTATCTCTTCATCATTACCATATTGTCATATTGTCATATTCTCCATCTGATTCGAATTTGAATTCGTAATGAGATGTTGACTGTATATATATATATATATATATCCATATGAGGGTTGCAAGGACATAATTAAACTAGACAGACGACTATAACTCTCGATATTCGAGTACCTAGCTACAGTACCTAGGTATCTACCTACCTACCTATACAAACCAAACCAAACCTGACTCTCAAAAGAGAAGAGCTATCAAGACTCAAGACTCAAGACTCAAGAGGAAGTACTTTCCCACGATCACGATGACCTCGAGAGATGTCACTCACTATAAAATGAGCGAGCATTCGCTCTTCACCTCTAGCTGGTGATGTGATATAGAGAGGGGGGGGTGAATGAAAGAATCAGCGCGCTGTTAAATGATTTTTCATGGCCTGTCGTGAGTGAATTGCGGGAATTCGCTTTGTATTTTTTATATAATTTTTTTTTTTGCTTTTTTTGGCTGTGTGGGTAGATAGATAGGTGTGTAGATAGGTGTGTAGGTGAAGGGGAAGGGGAAGATTTCAAAGGAAAAAAAATAGGGATATAGCTAGTTATTTATAAAGCGATAAATTGAGCTGGTTGGTATGTACCTCCCCTTTTATAATCTGGGTGGATGATGTTGGAATTTGGAAATGTGATTTGATAGGTCTATGGGGGGAGATATATACTAGACAAGGTACCTAGGTACGGTATCTATGTATATATCATTGGGAAGATTTGATGGTTTGGGGAGATGGAGGGTGAGGAGAGTGGAATTGTATACTGTATATTGAGTTTTGGTTTTATAGTGGATACTCAGAGATGGATGGATATGAGTAGAGAATTCATAGTCCATGAGTAATCGATCAATGAGGATGGGAAAGACCAAGTTTCGTGAATGTAAGTAAAGCGAAGCGAAGTGAAGCGAAGTGAAGGTACAAAAACCTCCCTTCCAAATCATTCATATACATCATCTCCCAACCCCCAAACAAATCCCCACTTCCCATCCCAGCCCTTCACTTAAGCCGAGTGCTCACTCCCAGATACTTATAAGGTGTATCGTGAATACCCAATGGCATTCGTTTTGCAATCCGTGAATATAAAAAGTACTTTACTTTCTGCGTGGCGATTGTTATTGTTGTCTTTATAAGGAGTCTTATTGCACCAGGCGGGAGTATCTTTGTATCCGCGTTTCGAGCAGTAGAGTTAGGGATTGGAGAGTCCAGAGGGTGTGTAGCCGGTGGGAGTGGTGGTGAGGGGTTTGCAGGATCTAGGGGGGTAAGTGAGTGATTATGAGAGAGTGGTTGAATGGAAAATAGAAAACGCACGTCATGAGATACGGAATAAAGGTCTGATAACCGCACTTCTTCCGATCCAACATCTTACTAAACGTCTCCGTCGTCGTATACCAGATACTCTGACTCCAGCTACAGCTACAGCTACAGCTACAGCTCGTCCCGATATTGAAACTCTCCGTTATTATCTCACTGATTTCTTTTCCGGTGCCTAGTCTAGACTCTAGAATTAATGTTGATCGAATACCCGTTTGTGACGGTGACGCTCTGTCCTTGACGCGCACTACATAGCAAGCGCCGTTATCGTGGGTGAGAAGGGAGAGGTTGAGTGGGATGAGAGGATTGCGGTTTCTAGGCTGAAAAGGGAGATGCTTTTAGGAGAGACACGATGGCATGATTTGGATAAGAGAACTAAGAAGTTCGATGAATTCGAGAATGTGAATGAAAATTTCTTTAAACGAACGAGGTGAAGGAAATAATCCCTAAAAGTAAATGTAGAAATGAAAGCAAAAGATGAGATGGTTTGAATAAAAAATCCTTTTTGTATTCGAGTACATACCTCAACTTTTTTATACATTCGATATCTCGCATACATAATGAAAATTAATATCAGCATGAACTGTTCCGATATCCAGCATAAAAGGATTCGATTTCCTGTGCGTTGAAACCGACATTTCATTTCTTGAACGGGAGGATTTATCAAGCCAGGTCCTTATATAGACAACACTACTGATATTTTTTCGTTTTATATCTCTTTCATGACCTCATACAGCAAGAGACGAGGAGAATTTAACAAAACAATTCATGGCTTCCTTTGCTTCCGGGTTCATGGCCAACTCTAAATTAAGGCTGCTTGTCTATCTACTCCTTGTTTAGACGAATCCATTTGCCCCGCCTCAATTCAGATCAGATCTTGTCTAGATGTATGTCTGTATGTATAAGGCTGCAAACCTCTAAAGCAAAACATAGATAGGAAGGAAAGGAGATCTTGGGCATCTGGAGTAACAGACATTGATTGATGATCCTTTTCTCGAGCGAGTGTCTGAGACGGCAAGTGGATATCCTGCAGTTTTGAATGATTCCAACAATCTTACGAAAGCTCAAGTTGACACTACTAAACAAGGTATTTATTAAAAGGGAAAAAAATAGCAAGGTTGAGGTTATCAGACCTAATATCTACACGTTCTTTCAGAACTTAGCATTGTTAGCCAATATCGAGTATAACAACACAATCTCATACACCTTCAAGCATTCCATCCCGCCACACGGAACATCACCCTCAAACCATGAAACATAGCGTCATAAAGTTACATTGATCCAGCACAAGCTAACACGCACGTCAAAGAATATTCCACTTCCCGTCAAAGAATTCCACAGGATGTGGAAAAAGTAGATTGTAACCTCCATATTCGCAAGCGAGTTAGACGGACGATATTCACTAGCAAGTTTCGCAATTAGAAATCGAGCGTCATAGTAGTAGATTAACAAAGGGGATACTTAAAAATTACTCGAGTACCTAGACCTTGATGAGTACGTACTTCCCAATTGGAAAATCACCAACTACCTAGGTGGTAATTGGTGGTCGACTCCTCCTCGGTACAAAGCAAGATAGAAGATATACACGATCAAGCATTACTGAACTATCCATGGATCGTCCCAATTCCACCACAATACAAAATTGCATACCTCATCTCGCTAGATACCTACCTAGTTGAAGTCATGGATACTCGTGCTCCTCTTCGCACACACCAAACGAGATTTCGACGCCAGAAAATCATCTTCAATCCAGGGACTCCCCTCATCCAGAATCAATTTTCCACTCCCTCTCCTCGCGTTTTAAAAAGGCGACAATGTAGAGCTAAAACATGCCTTTCCATGAAACAATCTGCACCATCCAAACGGAAAAGATCACGGCGTGAAAATAAACAATTGATGAGGGATAGACAGGGGCTTAGCACTGCCTGCCTTCTTTTGCTGTCCAATCACATTACTCAGTGACAGTCAAGACTATGAGTTTTTATCATTATGGGATTCGACAATAGTGCTCTGTACAATGAGCAAATAATGCATACACTGCCCACATTACCATACCCATAAACGCAAAAGGAGAAATATATCTGCCTCGAAGAAATCCTCCCACTAGATCCACCGTCATTTCAGCATTTCAGTCACCTCGAAGAAACGCAAAGTATGTCTCCAACATTCTATGCTCCACACTCCTCCCGAGCTTAAATATATCTCTATTCATCTCCCACCAATAAATCAATTGCCGATACTCCACCAACTATTCGAGATATCAGACCTTACCTCGTGCAGAGGAAACCGAGTTTGTACTACAATCCCAGGATTCCATTCCGACTCGAGAAGTTAAAATATTGATAACTACACCCAAAGAAACATCAATCTATAACATAAAATTCCGTATTATGACAGCCACTCCTTAATTTTTTTCTCGAACTTGTTCTTTTCTCCCTCTCGCAGTCCTGACCCGGTGTCGCCTCTTAACATTATTTCGCCCCGAACGGCGCCACTTCCAATAGGTACCAATATCAATCTTCTTTCTCCCAACACCTCTGCATTCACCTCCTCTATAATCCATCTCAATCCTGTATCATCCTCTGCTCTGAACAATCTGACCGTTCTCAATTGCCTGAAACGCATATAAAATGCTCCTTTTATTCATCAGGAAACGCCGCAGAAGCTGGCGAGATCTTAAACGAACTTTCGCGACTACAAGAAACGAACGGCGTATTGTATGCACAGCACACAATAGTATTATGAGTGATATGTTTCATTCTACCTAAATAGTGTTACAACTGTAATAGTATCCTTCTATACATGTGCTTGAATATATGCTCCTGTAAGAGTTATTCAGTCGCTTCTATCTTCTGTCCTTCAACAAATTAGAGATTGAATGGACAAAATGAACCCATGAACCAGTATTTTTCCAAAAGACTTCCGAATGAAACCTAGAACGGGCCACCGTTTGGTTAGTAATGAGCCGTGATGCTTGCACGAGGAGCTTGGTAATAATGGTTGAGGTTGGTGAGGTGGTAGCATGCTTAGATACCCAGTACCGGTGCGTTAGAGACTATCTCCAAATCAAAGCCTAGAATTCGCTATGTTGCTTGCTCAGACTTCATTTCTTGATAAACATCAATCGAAATGTCAGCGCGGAGATCGTGTATTCTCTAATCATAATAAGACAATGTTATAATACAATCCATTATCCAATCACAAGTTCATGTCACCGTGTATTATGCTTGATCTTCTCAAGTCGGAGCTTTTGGAGAGGTAGTAATTTGGTGTGTTTGGACTGGTTGAGTCTTGGACCCTCTAGCGAGATCCTCGCTACTCGTAACAGTAGCAGTGACCTCTTGGACAGTTGCCGAAGCCTCGATAACAGTGGTTTTAGAGGTGAACGTAGTAGCAGTTGGGTCTATACATCGTCCGAACCATCCATAACTCTTACAAGATGTCGAGGTTATCGTTGTCGTTGACGTAAACGTTGTACTCGCACTACCTTCATCTAAGCAACCCCACCAGCCGGGAGTTTTGCAAGTTTCGGTACGAGTCCTTGGCTTTGATGTTGTACTTGCAATAGTACTTGATGAAGTAGAGTGAGGTCCCTTTTCTCGTTTCCAATTGAAGCAATCAACGCAATCGGTCTCGGCAACACACGTCGGGGCTTCATCATACTTCTTGTATACATTTCTGATGGAGGCTCTGATTCCATGAGTCGATAGAGATACACTCCAGCCAAAATCTGTAACAACATCGTAGACACATCGTAATCCTGCATGACACGTCGACTCGAGGGCATAACCAGCAAAAGCACAAAGTGATGTAGCCCCATTACACGTACCCATATATACTGGATCAGCGGTGTGTCCAAAGTTCCAGATACCTACATTGTCACGAGCTTCAGAGGCCGAATTGTATCCTGGTGGAGTAGGAAGAGCCAATCGAGAGATTGCTAATGCTTGAGGAACCGACTCAAAGGTCAGTACAGGATGGCCAAAAGTTAATGCAACGAGAGTAGTGACAAGTCCTCCAAGAGAATGACCTGTCAACCAAACATCTGCATTGGGATATTCCTCTGTAATGTTTCCATAAAGTTCCACGGCAGCTTGATAATAACGATTCGGTTTCTTTAATGCTTTAGAAACACACATTTCATTGCATGTGTATGTTGCCGTCATACAATCACATACTTTTCGTAGCCCCCATCCGCCTTGTCCACAGCAACATCCCGCAAACAGATTATCATTCTCCTTATCATTTGTAGTTGTTTCCGCTCCGTCGAATACAGCTGAAGTTGTACCCTTCAGCGCGATAACGATTGTAGTATTTGTATCGTCGGCATAAACATGGCCCCGCAGACCATCCGATTCCCATCCAATGGAAGATGAAAGATTGAAGGGAGGTTTTACGTCTTCCCACTGAGGGTCATCTGGAGTTCGCTGATATGTGTTTGCTGCCATGACAGCAAAATTGACCACAGTAGATTTGTCTGTCACATTTGGCGCCGACACATCATCGACAGACCATGCCGATGCAGGTAAATCGGCAGGCCATTGATTGAAAGCTTCTATATCTTGTACACTTCGCTTTCGAAGTCTGTGGATGCCTATTGGAGCTGTGTAAAGGGTAAAAGGTCCAACTTCAGATTCGCCATCGCTGACTTCGAGGGCCGCTTTCTTTGTCTTCTCGGGATTGATTCTCAGCCGTCGATGTAACTCAGGGTATTCTTTGGTTCCGCGATGATACACGCTTCGCAGAGTGAGGGTTCGACTCTGACTAATGGCTGCATCGCCTCCAGAGTCTTTGGGTGGTGAGGTCCATTGTCGTAACGGAGCTTGAATTGATGATAGGAATGGCACCTGGAAACCTTCAGCCCAATAATTATTCCATCCTGATACCAGAATAGAAGTATAGATCAGTGGAATTAAACACAAGGAAAGTAGTAACATCACGAATTGTTATAAGTATGATAATGCATGTATGAGTATGTAATTGTTTAGATTGATGATAAGCTCTTCTCAGGTCAAGAAGTCAATGAACGAATGCACTGAGACATTCTAGGTAAGCCTCGGTATGATAACTTACCCCAGATATCAACTTTTTAGCCCGTTCACATCACCAGGATACGCCTTCAACAAATCCAGAATTTGTTCAACAACGTTGAAGAATCAATAATTCCTAGATTTAAATCTTGATTTTGGTAGATACTCTCAAAATAGTTAAGGTTCACGATCCAGCCGTTGGAGATAGCTATCATCTTGGATCTATCAGTATCCCAAACATTTACCTATAAATCACCGACATGCCCCTTTATTGCTGCTATCAGGCATAGTATACGCTTGTCAATTCACCATTTCACGAGTTCTACGTTGCCTAGATCAAATAGTCATTATGTCAATTGATTGGGACCAGTAACATTTGTACAATTGGCTGGAGAATCTAGTTCTCCAGAACGTCTTTCATTCATTCTTTTCCTAAACATTGCAGAAAGCTGCAGTTTCAACCGTCATTTATCTCATTACACACCGTCCATTGGTCTACCATCACAGCACTATAGCAAATAGAAATCCAAATAAAACATGAAACGAAAACTAGTAATTAAAAAGCCATGAGTAGCGATGGCGTAATAGCATCTAAATTTATGCCACCTATGCCGTTTTGTGAGATGATTGAAATGATTATATGTGCCAAAGACCACACCATGCCACCGACCGACTGACCAACCGAACCGCCATGCGTATTATGTTTCCTCACAACCCAACCGGAAACGAATATGAAGTCCTTAAACCCTCCACAAAAGTAGAATGAAACCGATCCTAATCGTACAACTCAGGCCCGCAAACATGCGAGCAGAGTTTCAAAGAATGAAATAACAGACTATTGCCACCATAAATTATTGAAATGACACGCTCTTGAAGCTAAACAATCTTTCTGAAGGTTCCAAATTTTGACAAGCAATTTCCTATTGCTGTCAGCAGTCAATGAAGAGGGCAAATTAGAAGGTTTCCCTCTGTAAAAGTCGGCCGTTGTGCCCCGTGGTTAGGATATCCGTCTTCAGAAAGAATAGCTAACAGCTGCTAGTAAATGACCACGGCATTGGACGTCCTGCGTGGATATGCTTTATGAGGGCTGAATGATGATCAAGTATGCTATCCTGGATTTGAAACCACGCAAGAAAATGGAGAGTGCTGAGATTGGGCGAGATATGACAAAATACCGCAAGGTGCAGATAGTCCTCGGAGGGTTCAGTGGCCACTTTGGATGATTTGTGTGTCTTTCTTCAAGCCCGCTTGGAGGGAGCGATGAATCTTGAGTTGAAATGTCGAGTCCAAACCAGGGATATGCTTGCAATGGGTCGATTTACCGGGTCTCTTTCGTGTAGTTGCTTGGGTGTTGGGTATCTGTTTGGGCCACACTCCTCATTTCTCGGGACTGTGTCAGAGCGGCGCACAACAACCTTCTGTAACCCGTGGAAAGGTCAGATGTTCCGGTGTCCTGGAACGCGATGAGATTCATCTGGACAAGGCGACGAAAAGAGATTTAATTGAGCCGATTGGTCCATGATACACACCTGAATCGAACGAACGCAACGGAGGGAATATCGAGAGATAGCACGTCCAATGGTTTGAACTTCTGAAATCCAAGAGATAGTAGTCCGTAAGGGTAGCAATCCCGGTCCAAATGAAAAGAAGGCTAATCCAGAAAGAGGTCCCAAAACCGGATGGTTTGACTATACCTGTGCTGTGAGGCCATGCTTGAAAGTCAGTGATGAAAATCCATGGTCGGGTCTTGACCACAAAGGAATCCATGAGATGATGTAGATGGGCATTGTTTTGAAGTGTTGAAATTATCCTTTGAATGGCTGCTGTCGATGTATATACAAACTTCTCTACAATGCTGCCTGAACCCAGACCCGAATGCTCTAACGAGTATTAAGATACTAACCAAATCACGAAACGTGGTATGGAGGAAATACCAGCCGGCGAGGCTTCCGGAAATTTGGGTCCAAGGCAGCAAGTATGAGGGATGGTATCCTAAGATAATCCAGAAACTTTCAAGAAAACATAAACTCATGATGCGCCCCAACGGCCTGTGCGTGTGCAAAAACTGATGCAACTGACAGATGAAAAATGCAAGAAGGCAAAAACACATCCATTATCCTCATTTGGTCCTTCGAAGCTCATAAAGCCTGGGATAAATGCTCTGCACATGCAAAGTTCATGATAAAACATCCGTGGTAATTCTCCGATAATACATTCCGTATTCGGTCCAGTTGGTTGTAGTCTAGCGATGGGTATGATAGAAAATCCTGGTAATATAAAGACCATACCTCGATATCCAAGATGCAATACCTACTGCATTCTTGGCTTTTTATTAAGATTCCGATGAAGTCGTAAAGTACCCTTTGTCTCGTCTGGATCCATAATTTAGGAGCTTCCTTTGATTGGTCCAGTGTTCCAGTAAATCCAGGGAATAAAGCAATGAAAAAAACGCCAGGACATGATAAAAGTCCGAGGAAACAGTATCGCAAAAATCAATTACGTCCCAGAGAGAAGATCAATTCCTGCGGCGCTGGTGATGTCTGTCACGGTCATCCCTACTGTCCCGGTCACGCGGTCTTTGAGACGAAGAAGTGGCGGTGCCACTTCGTCCGGATGGCATTGGCTGAGAGTATGATACAGGTTCCTGGTATGACGAGCCTGGTTCAGTATATCCGGCATCTTGCATCTGGTAATCTGAACTTTCCGGGTACGCTCTGCTATCGTATATCTCCGGAGTGGATTCATAATTGCCTGATGGAGCAGCTAAATTGTTAGATTACGTTCGTTTGCGAGAATAAGAACAATTAAGAAAATGGATGCACTTGGGCGTACGCACCACGACTACTATAGTAGGGATCTGTTGGTGCATGGGCGGCATATGCTGGAGTTGATGCAGGTGGTCCAGATTGGGAGTAGTACTGCGTTGCAGGTGCTTGGTAGGATGTACTAGGTGGATATTGAGTCCTAGGAGTTGACTGAGGAACAGATCCGCCGCGGCCAGCGGGTGGTTCAGCAACAGAATAATTGGATCCGTGGATATAAGTCCTGGAGTCATGAGGGTATCCTTGGGTAGAAGGAGCATATGGTTGTGATGATGGCTGGGTGTAGCCATCATTCTGGTAACTTGTGGGCTGACTGTAACCCGCCGAGTAACCCTGGCCACTTGGTTGATATGATTGGGAACTGGGCACAGCAGCCGATGGTGAACTATACATCCCTTGTTGTGCAGCAGGTCGAGGCTGTGTTGCATCCATTCTATCCATTCGAGCAATAGATTGATCGAGTGCATTTGAACTTCTGTAGTCAACTACTATAGGGGTGTTAGATTTTCGAACCATCTCGTTCGAATCCCTTAAAGAGATACCATTTGTAGGGTATTGTGCATTCGATCTAGCAAGTCTCTCAGCTCGCCAATCTGCAGACGCCTGCTTTAAATCAAATATCATTGCCTATACCCAAGATTCATCAGCGACATCACTCAATCGATATAACGCGACATTACATTTGTAAGATTCCTGTAAGCTGTGATCACGTAGACAGGCTTCAGTTGTTTCGTCCTCGGGTCCTGTAGGTGAAGGCATTAGTTTTCCATCGCAGATTCAAGACTGAAAATTTAGAGGCGACTACTTACTTCCACGTCACCCGGTTTGACGAGAGCATCGTTACCAAGATACCGGCAGATATCGGCCGTGATAACTTCTCTGTCGATACCTTCAGCGTCAATAACAAACTGGCCTGTCCTGCCAACAGATGAGTGTGGTGGCTGCGGTTGCGAGCGCGAAGCTCTGCTATCTCTATCGTCACGTCGCGACATGATGATGATGATCCAGGAAAAAGTTGGTAGGAAGAGAAAGAGAAGGACCAGAAGTGAGGATTTTGGAATGCAAATCACACACAAGTCAGCCTAGGGAATAAATGTGGTAGCACACAAAATAACCGGTGACAAATTGGATAGTCAGAAAACGGCCTAGAAGAAAATCCTGTTTGGAGAAGTGGAAAACTTTCTCAATATCCGGGGGAGGGGGTATGAACGGGAGCCTCGAGAAGAAGTAATCCTGTGGAAGTAAGAGAAAGGATCGGTTGGTCCTGAGTAACTTTGAAGTTTGGGAAGCGTATGAGAAGAGAGAGTAAGATTTGAAAAGGTCCTATCCAACCCCAGAGAGTAGTAACGCAGAAGACGCGGAAGCTGGTATAATAATGTCGTGTAATATGAAGTCGTACTCCAGGAAGAGGCAACTAAACAATTTAACCTTTTAGACGAATAATGACTGGGATGTTTTCTCTGAGCTGGCGATTTGTTTGTTCCCCTTGTGTTCTTGTTCTTTTCGATGGTAGTTTTGACTCTTGTCTTTGAAGACTCATTCAAAAGAAGAATTGAATTTTAGATAAGACGGTGAGAGAGGAAGAGTGGGAGAAAAGTGGCAAAAGCGAGAGGGAAGGCTGGGATTGCGAGGATTGCGAGGATTGCGAGGGGTGCTCGGGTGGTGTGTCGAATGTGTCGAATGTGTGTCTTTTTTAACCCCCCCTGCCGACTGGAACTGTAGCTGAATGTCCGTTTAGGAAAGGTGCAGTTAGAATGGTTTTAAACTGGCCGCTTTTAAATACCGCGTACAGCCCAACCAGTCAAGAGAATAAGGATTGAATAATTGGACGACAACACCCAGCGGTATAAATAAGAATGCGTGGAAGATTGAAAGATTTGTGACGGGATTATGCTTATTATTCTGTTTGGAAAGGAAGATCTTTTTCAATCGATTTTTTAATGCTTTTGATTTGATTTGATTTGATTTGATTTGATTTGATTTGAATTGATTTGATTTGGCTTGACTTGACTTGACTTGATTTGATTCGATTTGATTTGATCTGATTTAATATTCAAGAAAATAATAGAGCTTTCTTTTTGTTGAGGAAGAGGAAGAGCAGGAAGGGTCTCTCTCTTTTCTTCTTCTTAGATTATCCCAGGTAATTAATACTGATTGCTATGGAATGCAGTCACAATACCAAATTCTTGTTCTTATAGTTAAGTACTATGGTCGGGATATGACGAATAACAAGTGCAATGCAAAACCAAATGTGGGCAGAGTGAGCGAGCCAGCCCTGTTTTCTTAATCCTCCGAGGTACTTTCGTACGGGAGTATATAAAGGAAGGATGACTGGAATCTGGATGGAATGGGTCGACAAGTGTGGCGTAAGGTTGGATATGGTAAGGCGGAAGATAGTGATGGCACCGATGGGGTTTCAAAGAGGGGCAGCAGCAACAACGGCGGTGGCAACTTAAGGGAAGTATACAGCTAGATAGGTTTAAGTACCTAGCTATGTATGGAGATAGAGATAGAGATAGAGAGAAAGATAAATATGCCTCGTTATAGCTAGGCGTCGGAAGAAGTCTCAAGGTACTTGATAGTAAACCAATCAAAAATCAAATTCCCGTATCGTTTGTTCAAAATTTTATATCTTCATGTCAGGAGTATAGTCAAAAATGTTGACATGAATCATTAAAAAAACTCTAACCAAAACCTTCTTTATATTAAGGGTATCTTTGGGTATACTTATTAGAAAACTTTCAGCGAACAAATCGATATCTCGCCCTATCATCAGCTCATCAATTCATCAACCCATCATAATCTCCCATCTTCTCAAGCCTGAACTATTGGATCCAGTCAGGGATTCAAATCCAGTCCATCACAGTACCGTTCCATGATGATTCGGTCCTACGACCAACGACCCAACGTAAATTCTGGGTTCTGGGGAATATAGACTCGCCGACTTTGCCAGAAAGTGGAACTCCTTTCCTTGCTACTACAGCGGGAGAGTAGGGAATTAGATGGATGGCACAATGAGTGTGTAAAGTGATCGAAGATGACGCGTGAATACATCAGAGGAGAATATCCATCCTGTAATGAGCGACGCCGAGGTTCCCTTTGACCAATTCTTCGTTTATTGCAATCAAAATGTTTGGTCCAATCTGTCTCGAAAGCTTCTTGCCTACCTTGACCTTACATGAACATGCTATGCGATGCGATGCCCGGTGCTATACTTACTACCCACACATGTTGTGCACAGGATTCTACCTGTCACATCACATTAATATCTCAATCTACTGGACCGAGGAACCAATGGAAGCTGTGAGATTCGACCCCCAATCCCGAACCTCGAATTGCACAACAGAAACAATCAAGGCTTGAATGTTCTGTGAAGAACGAACAGGAACTGGAACAGGAACTGGTGATCGTGATGGTGATGGTGAGAGTGAATGAGATCCAAAAAAGCAAAGGGCAGCCAGCGATTCCTGCAGTTTTGCTGGCAAGGTTTGTGATCTTGGTAGTTGGGGTGGTCTGTGATTCTTTTGTGGCGCGAATTCAATCGGGTTGGGTATTGATGCATCCCGGCCTAACGCAAGCAAAATGCTGCCTAACCCATATAAACTTCAATTTCACAGGTTCACACTCGTTCAAAGTTAATTTTCATTTGTCTTTCGAGAAGCCATCATGATACTTTTGGACATGGATTAATTTAAGGCACATTGACAACAAATCCATGCGACTGGCGTTTGTAGATTGTCTAGAGTCACCATAGGCCTACCGATAATCCGATAATTTCTGCTCTTTTACTTCTTCTCACACCCACGAGGCTCTGGATCTCTTTGCGTCTTACTGTATATGTACAGGAGGTGATGATGTACTCTGCCGATCAGGATATCTGACGAGAGACGAACGACTCAAAGTTGGTAGGGCTAACGGCATGTCTTTCATCCCATCCAAATAATGGGTGCTTTGTGTGGGTGAGACATTATCTATTGTTCTTGATGCCTTCAATATTGCGCATGACCGTCCTGAAGATCCAAGTACGAGTGTTGCTTGTTAAATCTGACAGCCTGGATCCATGGCAAACCTGCTTATCATTTGTAAGGCCATAATATGGCCGGGTGGCCGGCTCTAGCTGAACCTCTAGAAGGAATGCTATCGCAGTAATGGTCGTTGTTGCATTACTCGTAGCTTCGAAAAGATCATATTCTACAAATTCGTTATCCAATGGAACTCATGCCGCAGAAATGTGTTTGTACATCCGGACATCACGTTGCATACAGAATGTGCGATCCCGGTGAGCACATTGTTCCAGTTGCACAGTATATCGGAGCAAAGTTCGAGCATGAATTGGCCGTCTTCTGGAACCATAGGGCTCTGCCCATCAGCATGAGTGGTAAAATCTCGGCGCATTCACCTATAAGTTAAAGGTATCGTGTGGCACTTCAGGATAGGGTGAAAACGCGGTCGGTGAGAGTTGTTTCATCTGTTTTTCATTATCCAAATGTCAACTTGCTTTGACCCTTTTCTGGTCGGCTACCGCGTCCATTGCCTCGTTTCTTCGAAGCCACACCCCTTTTGTTGGCGGAGGAAGGAGCAGGAGCTGACGATGTACGCCGTAAACGATCCTCATCATGAAGATCTTTAGCGAAATGCCAATCTTGATGACTCTGAAATGCCTCCGCACAATCCAGCGCCTGATTGCAACGGGTGCATAGAAATTCTGTAATTTGTGATTGTTTTGGGGCAGAGGCATTGGCTGATGTTTCTGGCCTTCTGGCCGCCTCATTCTCTTGCGGTAAACGTGCAGCCTTAAAATCCACTTTGGGAAGCGAATGCCCCTTTTCCTCATATACAATACCTGGCCCGGCTAAATTTTGCTCACCGCCGAAATCATCATCGTGCTCTTCGACGCTATCTGTTTTGACGAAGAATTTCTGGATTCCTGCATCAAGTATACGACGTCTCTTTTCAGGTCTCTCTGCAGATACGTTCAGCTCTCGCGGAGCTGGATTGTTTAGAGTCCTGGCTTCATCGCCTTTGACCAAAAACGCCCCGATACCCATGTTACCAGTGGGCACTCCATCCTCAAAACCGCCGACACTTAAACTCAAATTCGAACAAGGCCATACCTTCCCATCAAGCATGATTTGATTTAGAAGTGTCTTGGCAAGTTCAAAAAGGAGTATCTCATCCATCTGCTTTCCTTGCGGAATGGGCGCTTGTCGAGATTTGTTTTGGGCTCCATGCCTGTGGTGCAAATTGATCGTCTTGGGCCTTCTCTTGTTCTCTAGAACCCCCTCCTCCACTAATCGGGATTGTATATCCGCCGCAAAAATGCGGAGCCACCTGTTAGCCTGTTCGGGAGTGTTGATACTAGGTCGAAACGATTTTGCAGATAACATCGACTTTATCTGAGTTCGTGAATTGACATCACTGACATCAATTCCACGAATGACGTTGTAGATCCACGTCCCGGTATCGTCTCCTAATTTTTGTTTTAATTGCTCCATGGGAACAAGCAACAGATCGTTGACCATATCTGTATTAAATAGCTTGACCACTTCCTCACCTGTCTTGCCTCCCAAATTTCTAATCTTAGTAAACTTGAAGCCTGATAAGAATTGCTGAATTGCCCGATTTCGGATAACAGTTTGTTGATTTGGCTTCTTATGCGCGGAACCCAATTTAGAAAGCATTTTGTTTTGGGCAATGCCGGCCGAACAAGTGTATTTGAGTTTCTCACGTATTGCGGCCCGAACTGTGCGTACGATTTCAGAACCAATCAGCATTGCCATATCATCCCAATCTGGGTCATCAGTTTCCGCTTCATCCTTATCTAGATCCACGAGTGCATCCGCTTTCCAGTCGAGAAAAGTCGTGGGGGGTAGCGGCAGTTGTTCCGTCAAATCATCGTAGGGAGCAGGACCTCTCAACTCAGGATATCTCTCCAAAAGCGTCGTATGGACTTGGGCAGATAGATCCATGAAAACCTCATCTACACTAGCTTTCTCTACTCTCTGCAACTCTTTGGGTAGACAATCTTTTATACAAGCCAATATCCGTTTTGATTCGAGTCTGTAAGGATCGAGAGAGACTTTATGTGTAGCAATATTCTTAAAGGCATCGTCGTGATAGGCCCATTTTTCATCGCCTTCGCGCCAAGTCGCAACATGTTGACATATGAGATCTGGACAAAGCTTCTTTGCTTCCGTAATAGTTATATGACGGTTGAGACCAAATGCCCTGGCTGGATAATTGATAGCTATGAGACCTTGCCTATGTTCAACCCACGTATTAGCTTCAGCAGATCCTCGAAAAGCATGATAGTCGACCATTCATTGAGTAAAGAATCCTCACCACTGTTGTACAGCTAATGGTTTGTCCTCCTCAGTTCCTAATCTTACCATCTCAACCTGCGCATAAAATGCGTCAAGGTCTAGATGTGCGATCACCCTCAGAGGGCATGACGTAGCAGAAAGAGCCAACTGTGCGAGATTCCTATACGTAAATTGACTCTTTTTGCGACGCGACGGTGAGGCTAGCAGAGGGGACGATTGCATAAAAGGTTGCGGAGAAGACATGACTTTGGATTTTCGCTCGAGAAATATGATTTTGGCGTAGTAGGTTCGCTATTCCGTGGCCATGCTATGTACATGCGATAATAGAAGTAAGGAAAAGATATTCTGAGCCTGAGAATTAGACTCGATATCATAAAGCAATTGCGCAGTGTTCTTTTTTTCTTGAATATTCGATTTGGATTTGAACATCAGAATAGAATGAAGGGTGCTTGTTAAGATGTTACGAATTTCGAAGGAAATTCTATCTGTGGTCAAAGATGATAATGATACTCTCATACATCTGCCACTAGGATAGTGAAATGACATTGAGTCTTACCTTTGGATACAAAAACTTATTGGTAAAGCAATCCAGCATCCAGCTCAACCGTGGATCGAAGAGATTGATGGATGGCGTGGACGCGTTAAAGTGTATTTTCCATTTTCTTTGTAATGGGAGACGTGATTGCGCGATGTACCGCGCCTTGAAACTATTCCGTGCTGATGTCATGACTCTGTAGTGGGGTAGAGTACTAGGTACGAGGGTACCTACCTAGTAGCTATTATATTGTACCTCCCGAACTCACGTACATGATATATATTCTTTATTGTACATTTTGTATTTATATCTCCCTATTTTTTCTCACTTATTTACTTTGATTCATTTCATTCGACTTTCAACTGTATTCGATAATTCGAATTAATCATGTCGTTTCTACGAAACCCCGCAGCTCTCTTTGCTCTAAATCTCACTACTTTGGTAGGTGTTGTGGGAAGCACCTACAACTTAAGATCGCATATGGTGGAGCTCTCGGAGGACCATGAAGCAAGAATGGTACGTGGGAGATTCATGCCTTTTGGGTTGTCATTGTTATCATTGCGTCCAGGGAAGGTTAGTTGCTCAGATGCCAGTATCACAGGAGGATACCCATCACCCGGTACAGGGGATTGTCTGTAGTTGGCACAATCTCCGTTTATCAGGTCAACTATCGGTCTAGCACCCGTCTACAAATAAGATTCATGTTTTTCACTGTAACCATGCAGTTGTACATTCCTTGACTGTCTATACTTGCACCTTATTCCGGCCTCGTACATCAACGGCCATGCTGTTAATCTCAAATTGATAGCCGTTTTCAAGCGGGGTTTACAATTAGGAAATGATTGGCCTCCAAAAGATCAGACGTTGGGTAGACCCATGAAGATACTGGCCTGTTTGAAATTCTTATGCGTCCTCTTCCACCCAAACATGTTTCTTGCTCAGATTTTTGCGCTTCGAATTGAGCGAACTTCACTGTGTTAACACATCTTCTGCAGGATGAGTTGGAGGGTACCTTGAGAGGACATATTGGACTTATCGAAGATGCTCTTGATAGATTAGAAGGGAAGCCGAATGGAAACAAGATGTAAGACCAGACAAGATATCTCTTGAAATAATTGTAATGTTGACATGATTCTCTAAAGGGAAGAATATTATGGGAAAAGAGCTAGGGATGAGAAGAAAACTTGATTAGCCGGCAGAGGAAATCTGATCTCAGCATTTCCAATTGAGAGGGCATAAACCAAATTTCGGATCTGTGATAGGTGTACTTAGGATCATTGCATCTTTTTCGGGACTAGACTGCTTGTAAAGATGGCCATTCGTGCGGTCCCCTCACGCATGTGAGAACTTCATCCCTTGCACATGAGGCTCTTTTTGTATTGAGATGTGACAATGAAAGAACTGCTACAAGATGTTAAGCTGGAAAAGTAGTCAACTTGAGAAACACTGTTACGGTCTTTCACTCAGAATCAAAAGAAGGTATGATAAACATAATAATTCTTTGCAGGGATGCCTATCCTATCATTCTAGCAATTTCGTATGGGTTTGCTTTTCTGGCCGCTGGCTTTATCTTCAGTCTTGAGTCAAATGTTGATCTGACTGGTGTGACATGAGCTAAGATTACTCGAGAGCAAGTAACCCTGAATGCTAGCTACAGTTGTCATGCTTATATTAGTTTTAGCCAGCACTAGTTGCATATCTCATGTTACTCATCTATCAAAGTTTTTGCGGCTCAAGGAGCGGCTCCTTGAGGATGATGCGGCAAAGGCAAAGCAATGTTACTTCGTACGGCTTGATTCTGCAGTCAAATTATAGATCTTCTGTCGAATCCCAAGTGACTGGCATGGTGTCACACAACAGACTAACAGGTCGGAGATGCAAAACCCTTTTTGCTCAGTCGGGACTCGGTTCTCATGTATGCGAATGAAACGAGGCTGTGAACATCATTTAGATCTTTTCCCCAAACACGATATTTTTAATGTTTTGCTAAAACGTGAAATTAGTTTTGACTCTTTGCTAGCAAAAATCACCCAGTTACTACTCTGATATCTTCTCACGTTCCTCCTCTTGCGGTGAGATATAGCCCCAGAAGTTCAAATTCGGAATAAGAAAGTCATCATGAGCTTGAGCACCGCACTTAAGAGTGCTGGGGCTAAGAAAAGGCGTATGCATCACTACACACAACCCCTGGTTCTTTGCCAGCCTTACCAGAATGTCCGGCCACAAAAATAGGTCGAAGGATTCAGTATTCTCTTGTAGGAGTTGGGAAGATGCACACTTCAAGAAATAGAGATACGTCACCTCTCCCAAGATGCGCGGTAGTGATTTTAACTTCCCTTCAAGCTATTCTCGTTGACCATAATAGTAGGAGTTGGAATACAATTGACTGTGCCAGGGAGGCTGGTCGAACAGCTACCTTGCTAAAGCTCGTATTGTGACCGATCATTGAAGCGCGCTCAAGAATTCCAGGATGCCGTGGATTCGAGGGCAGGCCACTTAGGATGTATGCCCGCAATGACTAGACCTTGGTACTCACATAACCATTTACCTGGTCCATATCTCCACGCGCCCTATACTAGAGTCATCCTAACTTTCTCATTCATCGCGTAATCGCGAGTGCCCGTCTGTCACCGGCGGATCTATTGGCGAGCTTCCACGTAGCTTCCAAAATGTTCTCGTCTACGTCCAAGGGGCTTATAAGCAGATCTTCGGTGACAAACGACCTGGCGAGATGTGCCTTGTTCCAATGGACCGGTTCCTAAAGGATTCTAGAAAGAGTGACGTTACACGAAAATATCTTTCTCGACAACAAACTTACAGACTTCCATTGTACCATTGCAACTTACGACCGAAATAACCTCTCCATCGATACCAGCTGCGCCACCTCCTAACGATGATCCGGGAGAAACTCCACTGCTAGTCACCATGGACGGTGGAGACTTCGAGGGGCACGGCGCCCATCGTTTAGATGCGATATTGGAACATCAGTCATGGGGGCGTCGGAAAGGTGAACAACTCTGATTTAGTCTGCGGAACGTCAATTTTTCGAAGTATTTAACAGTGTTGGTCCGTCAAGACAATTTGAATCCGCAGCAAGATCATCTCAGCATTCAAAACAGAAACAAGACGCAGCATTCCCGAAATTCATCGGCATCTTCCATCCAAACCCACTGCTTGCTGTTTCACCAAGAAAATCGAAACTTCTCAATAGAAAAGGAATCAAAGCTCAAGGTATTCGAGTCTTAAAAGCCCTCTTGATCATTGAAATGCATACTGATGATTCAGATCGACAATGTCTACATATACTGCAACAAACAACCCGAGCCTGGAGGGATGGTGGGTATGCTGCGCATGCTATCGAGAAGTCGATTCCGAGATATGGGACTGGTACTGTCCCGATTGCTCGCATCCCTACTGCACCTATTGTTCCGTTCCTTAGCAGCAGGCTTGGTATTAGACACCGACTGCCATCGAATACGAGATCAAGAAGCTCGTATGGGATATGAGAGTGGTGAGAATACTGTGGTGAAGAGTTGGAGGAAGGGGGAGATTAGCTACCGAGCGGTGTTTCAGAGTGATAAAAGGGTCATGCATGTGTCAAAATTTGAGATCGTTTTTGTTGGACAGGGAGAATAGGTTGTTGGTTTTGACTTTGAATGATAAGGTGCTCATTTCTTCATTTGGTGCGAAAAAGTTGTCGGGATTGATTATGGAGTTCGCGAGATTGGTTGGCTCCGTGGATTATGGCTATTAGAGTTATGATTTATTTCCTTCCTTATGCCGTACCATATACCCGAGACTTTCGGTTAGTGATTTCATGAGTATTATCTTGTTTGAGTATCAATCTGTTGACTGCCACAACAGCATGGAAACTCCTCTTCCGAAAGCGAACCTTAACAACTGAACTCACATTACAATACTTCATATCCCGTACAATATATCTCAAGATGATGTATCGGATGGCCTGTACCTTTAGCGAGTCTCTTCCCTCGTCACTCACGCGACTATTCTTCCTAGTTTCGGTTGCATCACGTGGAATATTCTGTCTTGCCTTCCGAATCATCTCGAATTTCAAGTGAGTTCCTCGAAAATGGGTGCAAGTTGCTCAAAGGTTGGTTCAATTTTAGAACCTGTGATGGACACATATGGGAATATCTTAGCTCCGGCAGTGTTAGTATGCTTAGAAGCCGGATTTAGGTATGGAACAAGGTATACTGCACCTGGTTTAATACCCTCGCATAAATTAAGGAGACAACAAGAGCAGGCATCCCGAAAACAATATGATCCTTTTGAGCTTCGCATTCGACGAATAATCAGGATTTCGAACACAATGAACTGTGAATACTAATAAGGAGAATGCTCGGGGAGCTTAAAGGTATTACTTTCTATTCCAATGCCTTTCTAAAGTCGAATTAGATTAATTATTACATTTAGTGCTTCTATATACTGGCATCGTGATACTCCTGACGCCAATTTCATATGATGTGAGTGCTCGTTTTTGTAGCAAACTCCGCTCCAAGCCAGAACGACTTCCATTAGTTTGTGAATTTATTTAAAAGGTAGTGAACACATATCATCTATGGCGTGAGTTACGAGCGCGGAGATCTCGCAGTTCTGTCTCATCCGTTTTTCGACCCATTTCTTCATCATTTGGGCTAAAATGTCGCCCCGATTTACTCGCTTTGTCTTTCTTGTGGCGATTTGGCCTGATCCGTTGACGATGTCCTTCAGGACGTACCTCATTAGGTGGAATGAAGCAAACTGAGGCTCGAATGCGATCTACAGATGGGCCAATCGAGAAGTGACTCTCTGTATTCTCGTGGTTGCAACAAGGGCTTCTCTTCATGGGCAGAAACCAGTCAAAGAAATGTTCTCCCATGACAGTCTCCCAATTTAAAAGAGCGGATCCAAGATCCCAGGGATTGTCGCCGGGGGTTAGTGTTTCGAGTATTGCAAAGGTACGCACAGCCCTTTGGTCTCTATCCAACCGCTCAGTATTTTCTGTCGGTTTCTGGAGCCTACCAATTGCTGGTGCTTCAATATTTTCAGACGACGAGAGAGCGGTTGACGAATCATCAGCGATGCCGGCTTCTGTTGATTCCGAGAGCAGATTTCCAGGTTGGACGCTCCCGTTAGCTTGCTCGATTGTTGCATTGGCAGGCAATCCTGTGACACCAGCCATTCGCCTTGCGTCATTGACTGAAATTGGCTCGGACAAGCGATCGTGCCTGATAGTTTTCACATACGGGCGATTTACCCGGATGCCGTCCAAAGGTGCCGGAATGTCTAGCGGATACGTTATCTCGGAATAAGTTTGCGTCGAAGCGGCTGTTACACTTATTTCCGCCAACCTCTGTGGGGATGGCTTTAGTATTGCTAGTCGATGGATCTTTCCAAACCTAGAAATGTCTTCGACTTGTGTCAAATTATTGATTGCGAGTCTCACGGATGTCAGGAACATCGTCCCAGTGAACAGGCCAAAAAATGCAGCTCTGAGTTGTTGGTCAGTAATGAAGCGCATCACGAGGATCACTAACTTACAGTGCAAGAACGGCAATGAACTGGCGGTTTACAGACACTCCCTGGTTGGTAAAATTAGTGCATGTCAACAATATTTTGCTCTCGAGCCCTCTGTTTCGATCAAGTGCAAATCTTGAATTGCATTTGAAAGATTGGGAAAATGAAAGTCCATGGGTCAATCATACCTGGGTGCTCCGCTGTCGATGAACGTATACTGCCATAACTACAAGGACATGTGTACAAAATAAGGAGGTGTACCCAACAAATTGAATAAAAAACTTGAAGTTGTTCTCGCCGATAGGCCCTCCTACCCTGCACTTTGTTAGCCACAAAACAAGAAAGGAGTTACAGTGGACATACCATGGGCAATAATGATCCATCTTGTATATACATCTTCCTACAACACTACAGTGGTGCTGGCGATCCAGTTTCCATATGCAACACTCGGAACACCATTTAGGCTTGCCATCCTTTTCCACACCGAAGACGTCTTTTGTGTAAAATAATTCGAGTCCAGGAGAGTCTGGATCATTCTTGGATCCATCAAAATCCCCTGAAGTGTATTCTCCCCCGCCAATATCATCGTTTGTTCGTTTGTTTCTACGCTGAATCGCAGCAGCTCCAGCTCCAAGTGGCGCATAAGGAGGATCGAAGGTCGTCATATACACAACTCGGAAAAAAGACGAGGCCATGAGGACGAACAACAGAAAATATATTATAAGGATGGGCACTGCGGCGCCCTTACTTTTCTGTTCGATTGAAAGGTAATTTACTGAAAAGCAAGACGTTAGCAGGTCATATTGAGATGCTCATGTCATTCTCCCTCCTACCACAAAGAATGGCCACTATGACATATGTTACATAGCCAACCACACCCGCAAGTGCGAAGGGCATAAAACGCGCAGTCCATATGTTCGCAACGCGTTTATTGCGTTCAATATCGTTGTGCGACATGATAAAATAGTCGTTGGCACGAGTGCTAACAGTGAGAGTAATGTCCGAACCTGCAATAACGATTCATTACAACAGGTACTTAAGTATGTATACTGTTGAAGGTGTTGTAACTCCTGATGTCGAATAAGTATGTGCAAACATCTCTTTCACGGTAAGGTATGGAATAATGAAAAGAGGTGGTGAAATTGAAGCCTGTATTGTATGTAACGTGTTTACGAGTGTCGATTTACAAAATGATTCTTCGAATTAAGGTTTCTGTTTTCAAGCACTGAGACTCGAGAGATTGGCGTTTGTGGTCTAAGATTAGAATGAACGATTGATCCACAGCACGACAGTACACTTTAATTACTAGGTACCTAGGTATCCACTACCGGTAAGCTTAATTTGAACCCGACAGACGACACGTGAATTATTTCATTCACGCCAACATCGATCCTTCGCGTTTATAGATATCTTTTGTATATCTTTTCTTATCTCTACACAAAGTCCATTAATTCAATCGATCTCTTATACCTGTTCAACCCTTCAGAAGTGACTTGATCGTTGCGACATATTAAGCTATCGATACGTAGATAGATCCTACTTTGATCGACGATATACGGGTCAAAGAGTGAACCTGGGTCTTAGGTATCACATTTAATCTCTAAATCCTAGACGTCCCTTCAATCTCTCCCGTTCACACAGTTGCTCGGGAGATCATAGAGCACCTCCAGGTTTTCCTGCTCGGCGAGTGAAACTATATTGATTCATCCTACTCTACCCTTGGTAGAACAATTATCGCCTGACTACAGCGGCCAAAACTAAGCCGAAAACAAACAGATATCACTCCATGTTGGCGGCAAAGATCGTACCTCTGATGGAATCGAACGCCTTGGGCGAAGGAAAAGTTATACAGGTGTTGGGTGTTTACCCTTCCATGCATTCCGATATCGTATCTGGGCATACTCTGGCTTCCAAACCAACTCTTTTACTTATTGTTTAACAATCTCTCACGACGTAGGAAGGCTGGTCTTAGTCTTGCCCAGATGACCCTCCTTCACACCCTTTTAAATCCAACACCTTGACTCTTTTAAACAACGAAGGTCACATTAACATGGGTCTCCCATCCTAGAAGGGAGCGGCAACATGTCTCTTTGCTGACAAGGCTGCGCAAACCACTAGCGAACCCCCCCCTCCCCCCTCTATAGCCATGCAATTATACAATTGTAACGAGAAGGTCCGAAGCTCTTGAAATAAGAAGATGCCTCGAATGAAAGTACGGTAGGCAATTCGATCAGAGGATGTGATGAGTCAATTGCGGCTCCTTTGACCTCCATCACCAGTTTGTGTTTTAGCTGAAGTACGTAAATTCATTTCTTAACCGAATTTAATCGTCTATACTAGACAGCGAGACTCCCCAGGTTTTTATTTCATAAATGCATGAATATAATGGAGTTTTGTTTCTAGCACAAGATCTCGAAACTTCTAAATCTCACTAGAAGCTGTGGTATTTTGAAGTAATGGTCTTTCCTATGAAGTACAAACAATCATTTGAACCTAACTACCTACTCTACCCTAAGAATTCTTTGCCCTCACTAACTGTCCACAGGCCACTCGACGATACCGAATCTACCTTCTTTCGTGGTCTGATAGCAAACAGAACGTTGTTCAGTCCAACAGATCTGGACTCGGTTGTTCCACTGATGCTCTGGGCGGCTATACTATACCCCAGGTTAGACATCGTCCCACAGAACACATTTTGATGCTATGGATGCCACTACAAGCTTTCTGGCATAATGGTTACCAAGAACTTATCAAGCCCATAAAAGAAGCATCGATAATGGCACTTAATGAAGCGTGTTATAAACTAGGAGGTTGGAATTTCATTGGAGTGTGGCGGAAGGAGACGAAACTATATTGTCTATTCGTACAATGACTCGAGTCTTGTCGCGGTGCCCTGTGTACTTGGAGGGTTCATTGAACTCAGCTTCACTTGACTTAAGACCTTGTTCATCCTCCACACTAAAGATCCCAAGGGCCACAATAATGTTACAACAGATTCTACACTCTCGATTCTTTGATATCGAAATCCAGCAATCTCAGCGACCCCAGAGAACTTTATTTCTGGATGCAAATCATTCATAGAAGCTCTGTGTAGACGGCTGCTCTAAATACAGCCCGACGTAACATGGATCGTTGATTCAATATGATAGGAAAGCTTATATCTCAACCAACAATTACTTGAGCTTCTCTCTACCGATGTTTTGGCCGCTAAACGTCAACAGCCACCGCCCCATCTGTCTACAACAACAGCTCTTCTTGATCCCTTGTGGTTCCTTTAGTTTCTCAGTTACAGAAATTTGATCACCCACTGCCTGGTTCCCGGCTTTTTGGAACGGGCTCGGACTCGATTCTTCAACATTTCAAACCGTACAGTATCATTCACCGAACTCTCAATTATACTGCCTAGGGAAAAGTCTCTAGGCATTGAGCGCTGCGCCAACCGACCCACTTTTTTGAGCCGCATGCCTAAACAGGGCTCTCACGGGGCTGATTTGATGCTAATGCAGGAACATCATCCAGCCTTGTTGACTAATCATACTATTATCTCCTTTGTAGAGTCATTTTACTTAATTTTATGGAAGTCAAGTGGAAGTCATCGTCGGAGGTAGCCGCTACTAACTAATTTCTATTCCTGCCTTGTTCAACTGGGTCGTTGATAGGGAATGAAGCGTATTACAGTCTCCGACGAATCTAGGTAACTGCACTAAGGGGTTAAGACTCACCGAGGGCATCATTGAGCTAGAAGCTCTCCTCTGGTCGGATTGGATCTCGCTGCGGTACCCCAAGCAAGACTCATTCCTACCGAGGCAGCTTGCTTGTGTGATGGGTTCGCTCGATTGTCCATGGGTGTATGAGTGACTTCTCAAGAAATGGGCCATCTCTTTGTAGCTTACCGCAGATCATGGAGATAGTAGTCTTCTGTGATTTAGAAGCTGGGGTCCAATGCTAAGCCATAATGTTTTGGGCACGACTTCAACAATTCAGGACACCGAAGAATACTTCGGTGAAATCTTCTTCGGGCGAAGACCTTCTATTTAAATGAATGCTTTGATCTCCTTTTGTTTTGCCTTTCCTTGATTTTTTCCATTCAATATCATCTTTTATACGAGCACCACGTCCGAAAGCGTCCAGAGTATTGCTTTTTACCATAAATTGATTCTTCACCTCTGTCGCTTGAGTAACCATATCTCGCAGTTGAAGATAAAGCAACCCTCTCCTCATCTGTATTTTCAGATTGTTTTATTCTCGCCTCCCTTCTTCCTCGAACCAACCAAACTTTTGTCTTCAACATGCCTGCTGTACCAGCTCCAAAAGCCGGTGTGTATGTTTGGTCTTGCTGTTGGTGCCGTGATTATAGTGGTAACTACACGTCCTCTGGAATGACCACAGAAATCATAAACTGCCCAAATTGTGCACACTTGCGGTGCAAAGAATGTCATGCGGAATGGGTCAAAATCAGGTCTCACCACCACGGCTGAGTACGTTGGTACATAAACATTGGGCATATTTTCATTCTAACGTATCGCCTAGTTGACAAAGTGGTACCTCGGTCATTTCGTGTTTCATCATAGACTGCATGCGAAGCATACTTGGGATTGGATTATCGGTATCGGGAAAAAACGTATTGAGGAGAGATGAGGCAGATTCATAAGGAGGGTTGCTACGCTGAACAATTTTGGTGTTCAAATCATTGGTTGCATTTTCTCATATGTCACTGAATTTCAAAAACGTTTGCATTTGGATGGAGTTTTAGATTCAAAGCCTGCGCTTTTCATGCATCATAGACTTTCACTTGGAGAAGATTTCATATCATAGACTAAGACAGAATTTGAACTTTTTGCTTCATAGGTTCTTTCTGTAAGCACATGCTTTTTATATCAATTTTAAGACGTGAAATATGATAGTGGCAAGCTCTCACACAGACAAATACAAACCGTCTCTTGTTGTGTAAATCGTATTCACATCCTTTATCTTGGTACATGGTTCAGCTTGGAATTTTCAACGGTCAAGATTGCAGACCGGCAACAAAAGGATTTCAATTCTGGCTTCAATAAGAACATTCAAATTATTGGAGATTATAGATTAGATTTCAATATTGAGTTGCTTTCAAGTAATCAAAGATCGCATCTAATTTGCAAGCCCGCCTTTCAGACACTCTGATTCTGCCTATTTCCTAATACAGCCACGTCTTCTTTTTCTATTCTTGTGTCTATATTCTTGTGATGCAAAAATAAACGTATCCATCATGATGGCATTGATCTAATTAACCTCGTCCAAGGACTTTTCCCCTCATGATTACCAGACCGAAACGAGAGGGGTTCTAAGCAAATACATCCCCCATCTCGGAGCCTGGCCAATTATAGGATTTCATTCTGGTTCATCATATTTTCGAGTGGTGTATGCCCGATGAGATAATTTCTTGGAAGAAGATAGCTCTTTCTTTACTCTGAAGCTATCACAGCCACCCCGAAATTCCACTATTTTCGAAGGGCGGGATGGGGCATCAATCAATCTTTCCGGTGAACCCAGAGGATTTCAGCTGTGGTCTATCATACGAGGAAACGTTCTGGAAAATATCGCTCACGGTATGGGGCAAGAGGGCCTTGTTCCGGGCTGCGAAGGGCGGCGTCTGTGTTGTCAAATTACTGTAGAGGGCAACCAATTTCAAGATGCCGTCAAATACCTTTGAACGTTTAAAGAATCTTCAAAACCCCTCCCATCGAAAAGCAATTACCACTCTTTAAGTCCTCAAATCGTCTTCATTTTTGTGTAAGCCATCTATAACTTGTTTCCAATTTCTGAATACTTGTCCGCTTGACCATTCGGTTGCATCCCCTCTGTCAAAATGAATCCTCAATCGCCGGTAGTAACAGCTTCAAATCACGATCACAAGCGCACGCAACCATTGTTACAGACTGGCCATGAGTCTAGTCGCGGCCATTCTCATCACAAACATTCGAGCAATGGCAAACACAATCACAGCAGTAAACGTTGCGGACAGCCCACTGGTGAACCACAATACATATACAATGAGGTCTGGTATTGCTGCTACTGCGGTTTGAATGGTGACGGAGCTTTGACGGCCGTTCTAAACACACACTGTACATCATGTGGACATCAAAGATGTGTGTATTGCACCACCGAATGGATTAAAATGCGAGTTGGAACCTAGTAAGTAGCAACTTTAATTGATGAGCCCGGTTTGAAACGAATGTGGAGCTAATCCAAATGCAGGTCAACACATTCTTCTATCCCCATCTGGGAAGTTGGGTAGGAATACAAGGGAGGAGAGCCAGTTGGGATGATTTTTTATGGAATGGCAGCGCTTACATATCTTGACTCTTTTCTTTTCTGTTACTCATCTGTCACGATATTCGGATATCGAATCGTCTTTATTGTTTGCATAGCGCTGCGCGTTGGACAAGATATCAGGTATGATTCACACCTGAATCGGATGATCGTCTCCGTATCTTAGGCTTCAGTTTCTTTCTGTGGATTGTCGGATGGGTTTGGGTTGTGTCTAAGCAAGAATAGATTTCTGTGCTGAGGGATTGCAATTTCGGATTTTCTTTCCTATTTCGGGTACCGCCTGATTTTCACATTCTTGAGAGGCGCTAAATTAGTTTTCATGAGAATTGCTGTTTCTAAAGAAGGGGCCTACTATCTCTTTTGATATAATATAAGTTCAAAGTGATGCTTACATACACTCCATTCATTCATATATGGTACGCAGTCAAGGCCACCCAAGCTATTGATTAGATGGCATGGCCTCGATACTACCTCCTCGGTGTCCCAGTATAGACAATGTACCTATTTATCTGTAGCCCCGATTCTTCGAGGCAAATTCGCCCGGCTTTAGATTCTGGGCAAGGTTGCTCGCGGCCGTGAGAGAAAAGCGGGCAATGAAATCAAAACTTCCACTTGGCATGATTACCCTCACTTAACTTTCTATCCGCCTTGCGAGCTCTAAATAGGCTTGTAGCATCGGCAATGCGGGCATTACCAAGGTGTCAGTCAGATTAGCATGCATTACGCCAGTCACTGGAGCTTTGGTGGAAAAATTGAGGTTTACCTGGTTCAATGGGGGGTTAAACCTACCTTCCGCTGACCAAAGTACAATAGACAATTGGCTGATATTTCTATAGAGGGCATTTACTCACTCTCCCAATATCTCACTAGTATCATTAGACACACCGAAGTTCAGGCAAGAATCAACCTTGCAAAGAGTGGCTGCATAGGGCAAATTACGGAATATAAGCAGTCTGGGGTACATTTTAAGTTAGAGGGTTTTGTTAACACGGTGAGATGATTTGGGAAAGGCAGTTCATCTCTTGTCTAGCAGTTTTGGCGATACAGCATGGTATTGGGACGGAGATTTTAAAAGTGGGGTAGGTTATACTCGGCGACACTGCGCACGTGTTGAGGCTCTTGTGAGGCTCCCTGGAGATGGCATTGTCGAAGAATACTGGTTCATATTTTGCTGGTGTATTATATTAAAACGAAATTGGTGGGCTTGATGGAAGTATCTTAGTACCTTCTTACTCTTCCGAGATCTCTTAATTTCTTTGCTCTGTCACACCACCCTCTACAACCTTCGGATCTTGAAGCAACTCTTTCGGTCACTGACTCACTGCAACACTATCTCGATGTGTGATCTGATCTACAGATCTGATCTATATAACAGAGAAACTATCACTTTCTGCTCAGATACTCGGTTTAATCTGAGTTCGTCATCGATCTAGAACAATGTGCCTCGCAAATATATTACTACCATCCTCTTGCTTACTTTACTACAACAAGGCTATTATTATAGTGATTCACCTCGCAAATTGTCATTTTGGCGCCATGGGATTTCTCGACGAGTAAACGTCATCAGCTCCTCCCGAATCCGATCAGTATTGCGGCTCGCTTCAGCCTTGTTTTACAGCCCCTACGAACTTCAAAAGAGGGTTTTGGTCTCGATGATAATCTTTCAAGGGAGGATTTGCCGTGAAGAGGAACCATGTCAGCCTCCAAAGAAATATGTTCCCACTCGGGAGATCCGCTTTGGAGGTCTCGTGGGCGGGACCGCTGCGACCCCAATACCCGTACTATGTTAGACTTGATTCTTATTTTAACTACTTGGAATTCACCCCTCGATGTGAACGGCACATAAATTGCGAAAGGATTGCTCCTCCAACATTGGATTTGACTTGAAAAGTATGAAAGAACAATATCTCAAAGCGACAAGCTTGACAATTATGGAGGGAATATCAGGAACAATTTATTTTCGTGAACCTGGAAAAGGTATCAAGATAATGCTTGTCTTGGGAAACACAAACCATGCAAGAGAAGGCCTTTAAGCAGGTCACTATCACACTATCCGTTATATACAGATCCCACATCCTCACCCACCATTCCTCTTCGCTTTTCAAGGTCTCGGCCCGCCATCCTGCAAGCTCGCATTCTCGTCCAATAGGAAGGCTTAGATGGCGATGTAACATTAAAAACGTCTTTCCATCCATACCACGGCTTGTCCATAATGTCGGACTCACATCGCATTCAACCGTCTCGGGAAACTTTCCTGGAAACATGTCTGGTATGACACGCTTTAGGATTGAGGCATAGATGTAGGTATGAAACTGGTCTGGAGAATTTGTGATAGGTACCTACTTCGTACAAGAACCTGCTGAAAGTTGATTACGAATACTGACAATCATTTCATGAAACGTTACAAAATCCTACCGACAATGATTGTTGTAGGAAGTGATTTGGGGTTCATCTTTGGGAATTTGCTGTTGTGGTGAGAAGTATGTGTGGAATGATGACTGCATACATAAATAGGTAGTTGGGTAGGTAGGTAGTAAATATATCGAGCAGAGAGAGGATCAAGGCTAGTTTATCATCACAAATTATACAGCAAAACGATTTGAAGTACTAAATTTATACTTAGGTAGATATATACACATATATAGAATTGAGGTATACGTAGATGTGTTGATATATATATATATATATATATATATATATATATTTGTTACTTCAGACAGAAAGAAGTACCTGGCCTGGCCTGCAGTATTGAATCTTCGATCCTTGTTTGTGGTGAGTAATCGATCACGTGTATGGGGAATTTGAGACACCAATCTATTAGAGAATTTCTTTTACCATCATCTATCTCCCTTTATTCCCTTGTTGCTCTTTCAAAAAATGAATGTGATCTAGATTGGATGGGAATAGCATCATTTCTTTTGAAATCTTCCAATTCCGAACCCATAATACCATAATTCAAATATCGTTTCTTCGACGATAGATGCAAATGAAAAGGTACCCCGTATATGTAGGTCATTGGGCTCTCAACCGGTTTACGGTAGATCTGCTCCGTACCTACGTAGGTCCAGGGATTTATTTTGAATGGATAGATTCACCATTTCTTTTTCTAATCGGATGAAATTGATGGGAAGACCGAACTCAAAAAACGTCATGATACCTCCCGACGAAATCCCCCCCCCATCCCCCCACTATACTACTATACTACTATGTATACAGACAGGTACAATACTGAAGACGAAGAAGAACAAGAAGAAGAACAAGAAGAAGAAAAAGAAGAAGAACAAGAAGAAGAAGATACTGCAATCAATAAATCCACTTACCACTTACCACTCACCACTTACCACTCACCACTCACCACTTGCCTCTTACCTCCTTATCATACTTACATTCCTCAAATTTCACCACATCCCGGTATCCTCTTTACTCCAGAAGAACTTCTCTTCATAGATTCAATTGATCATAACCGACGCAATTAACCTTTTCAATTGCTATACACAGACAAAGACCGTATTGGCGGAGAGTAATAAGAGTAAGACTTGCTCGGACTACCTACCTACCTACCTACCCACCTAGTACTATACATACATGTACACTATCAGTCAATCATAAAGCTCGGTCCCAAGTCGTCGCAAAATACAAATATCGGTATCGGTATATCCATAGGAATCTCCATCTCAACAACTGAGCCCCACCACCCCTCGAAATCAAGTACCTCAAGTTTCGCGATAACCGCATGGCTACTGTAGTCTGCTGCTTCCAGTAAGCCCGCGAAGTCTTCCAAAATAAGAGGCACATCCAAATATTTCTTCTCGCGAGACTCTCACCGTCACGTCAAATCGCAATGGCTGAGACCACGACGGCTGCGGCTGAAGAAGAAAGAAACTTCGTGGCTCACTTCAAAGAGCAGCAAATCTCGCCCCCCGGTGAAATCCAACAAAATCCAAGGAATGAAGGTTTGGGAGCAAGTTCGAGAAATTTGAGTGTGCGAGACTTTGAGTTGGTGAGGACTTTAGGAACCGGTACGCTCCGATGCTATGCGATGTGCTGTGTTGTGTAGCTTAATGACGGAACCTGCACGTAATGTATGCTAATTGATTTTCATTCAATAGGCACATTCGCTCGCGTGTACGATATTCACCCTCATGGATCTCTCGCTTGAATACATTCTGATTTTATATTGTGTAGCTGGCTTGTACGTCTTGCGAACCCCGCTGAAGAGGATCGCGATAAGGTTTTTGCGCTGAAGGTCTTGCGGAAAGTCGAGGGTGAGAGTTGACTGGCAGAAGCAGAGTCAATATCATTGACTGACGATATCTAGTCATCAAACTTAAACAAGTCGACCATGTCAATCACGAGCGTTCGGTTCTTTCAGATGTTGCTGGACATCCTTTTATTACTACATTAATTACTTCTTTTTCTGATCATGATTCACTGTATATGCTGGTACGTTCATGAGATTCACTCTACCGAAATTCTCCATTTTCCATTATCAAATTGGATATCCGGGTCCTCTATTTTCTGTCTGAAACTAATTTCTATCTCTTCTAAAGCTTGACTACTGCCCTGGAGGTGAAGTTTTCTCCTATCTACGAAAAGCCAAACGATTCGACGAGAACACAGCTCGATTTTATGCTGCGGAAATAGTTTTGATTCTTGAATTTTTACATGAACGAGAAGGGGTTGCATATAGAGACATGAAGCCGGAGAACCTGTTGTTGGATGCTGAGGGACACATAAAATTGGTCGATTTTGGATTCGCAAAACGTTTGGGAAACAGTAAGCTGCGTAAATTCGAGGGCTCTGCTGGTCGTTTATTGACAAGAATAAAGGAGAAACATATACTTTATGTGGTACACCAGAGTATCTTGCGCCAGAGGTTATTCAATCGAAAGGCCATACGACGGCCGTCGACTGGTGGGCTTTGGGTATATTGATATATGAATTCCTCACAGGATATCCACCCTTTTGGCATTCGAACCCAATAGAGATTTACAAACAGTATGTATCTCATATTTCATTTCCTCATTGTCTTTGAATCATTTGCACATTGTCTGACACAGAATTGCGTCCAGAATTGTTAGCAAGCCAGTTTCTTTCCCTGCCGAACCTGCCATTTCACCCGCGGCAAAAGATATCATTCGCCAATTCTGCACGCTCGATCGATCACATCGTCTCGGAAATATATCTGGTGGCGCTGCACGGGTTAAAGATCACCCTTTTTTTCAAGGAGTGATCTGGGAAGATGTATATTACAGAAAATACCGTGGTCCAATTATACCCCCTTTGAGATATCCAGGCGATGCTCAAAATTTCGATTTATATCCCGATGAAAAAGAAGGAAGAGAACCATACACTGAGGAGCTCGCAGCAAAATACGATGATTGTTTCAGGGGGTTTTAGATTATAACTCAAATGTGGATTCATTGGCGAATGTTGGGACGAGGATGGGATTGGTGTACGGCTGGCTGTATCAATGGATTGGTTTGCAGGTTTTAGATACTGCAAATGGCGTTCTTCGGGTACGATAATGGGTCGGTTAAAGAGAGGTCGGTTGCAGAGATCAGGGGAACATGTCATGATATCGCTTGTACACTTTCTTGTGGAGATGGGATGAGATAGCGGGTATATATGGGCGAGTTTTTGCAAACTTTACCTTTTAGGGTTATAAAAGCTAAGACATTACCAATTGGATTCTTGATTATTTCCATATTAAATGTGGATCTTTCCGAGTTGCGTTGAAAAATTTATCCGTATCTGGAACCGAAGCTCTAAGCGATATGATACTTGCTGTCTTGCAGCTCGGGAATACCTGCGCCTGCGGATTGCCTGCGGATTGCCTGCGGATTGCCTGCGAAAATCATTGTGATATGGAGTACACGGATACTCGGGGGGAAATCAGTAGACCCAACGGTTCACCAGGCTAATGCGGAGTATCTGATCCTCAGCCATACATGATACGTTTATTGACTAGTGAATGCTTGCTTCCCCATGGATTCTTGAATCATCGATGCTTTCCAACATTTGAAGTATTGCCTCCTCCCTCCCTCCCTCCCCCCCTCATCATTTCTTTCGTAAATCGTTTTTCTATTTCTACCTTGAAAGCACAGATTCCATTCCCATCGCACACCCTCGCACCATGGAACTCTCTCTGTATTCATCGCTGCTTATCGTGTTCGTCACTTGGATTTTCTCGTCCCAATTGACGACGTATGTGCGCTCGCGTCGCTACAATGCAGAGGCGCCGTTGGTCGCGAATTCGTGGTGGGATATTGTGACGTGGAGGGGGTTGTCGGGGAAGGAATTGTTGGTGGGTGCGTATCAGAAGGTATGTTGTTTTTTTGTTTTTGTTGTTGTTGTTGTTGTTTTTGGCTTTGGCTTTGCTTTTGGCTGGCTGGGTGTGGTATGGTATGGATGTTGGGATTTTGGGATTAAGGGATTATGGTTTTGTGAATTGAATTGAATTGAATGAGTGTGAGGTTTATTTTCTTGTTGGGGGGGTTTATTTTTGTTTTTGTTATTTTTCATTATTATTATTTTTTAGAAAAAAAAAAAGATACAACGATGGAAGCTAATGGGTGATGAAATAAATAGTATTCGAAAAATGGAAAGGCGTTTCGTTTGAATGGAATGCTGGGTCCTCAGTGGGCATTACCTACTTCTGTCTTTGCGCAGGCGGGGAAGATGGGGACGGGTGATTTGGATCCGTATGAGGCGAATGAAGATGTATGTTTATTATTCATTCTTCTTTGATATCTTTATATTTTTATCTGGTCTGATCTGATCTGATGCGATCTGATGTGATTCCACTCAATTCGATCCATATAAAAAACGAATCCAGTAAGGAATATGCGAGAAAGAATGCCAAACTAACCCTCCAACACAGTTCCTCCTATTGCGACCCTTCATCTCCCCCGAAAGCGAAGACATGATGACCTTTATCATTTCCAAACTAACCCGTTCGATTCCCGAGATCATCCCGCTCCTCCTCGCGGAAACGACGACTGCGTTTCGAGAAAATTTTGCGCCGGACGATTCGAGTGAGAGGGATGGGGAGGGATGGACACACACGTGTTTGTTTCAGCATGTGAATGTTTCGCTGGCGAAGATCGTGTCGCGCATACTGTGTGGGGAGAAATATTCGAGCGATGCGGTGTGGGTACATAATGTCGCGACGTTTGCGCGGGGCATATTCTTTTCCGGGATGTTGTTGAGACGCTTGCCGAGGTGGAGTCATGGGTTTGTGGCGCCGTGGATGAAGACGACGAAGCAGGTTGCGGTGATTGAGAGGATGGTGACGGAGGATGTGAGGGGCTTGGTTCGTGGGGATGTGACCGGGGAGGATTATGAGAGGGGGGTTATCTTGCCCATGTTGGTGGAGGATGTGAGGGGGAAGAAGGTTTTTGAGGGGAAGGGGGAGGAGGAATTGCTGTGGGGGGTTAATAATAGGATTTGTAGGTTCTTTTTTGCGACGGTGGATACGACGACGCTTACGTTTACTCATGTGCTCTATGATGTTATTGGGCATAAGAAGGAACTTTATGTGGAGCCTATGAGGAGGGAGATTAGAGACGTGTCGAAGAAGTTTGGGGGAGTGTGGAATCGAGAAAGCATTGGGGAGTTGAGAAGTTTGGATGCGTTTATGAGGGAGAGTCAGAGATTGCATCCGTTAGGATATACATTGGGTAGCCGGAAGGTAGCGAAGAAAGAAGGACTGGATTTCATCAGCAAAGGCGAAGATGGGGAAAAGGTGATCCACATTCCGTACGGAGAGAGGATTGAGGGGTTGGCATGGGCGATCCATCAAGATGCCGAACATTACGAAGATGCGGATGTGTTCAAGGGATTCAGAACTCGGGATGAGACGATAGCGGGCTCGAATCCCAGTGAAAGGTTTATGAGTTTCGGATATGGTATGTTTGAATGTTTCGTCTGGTCCGAACAATGCTAACCGATACCAGGTCGTCACGCCTGTCCCGGCCGCTACGTGGCTCTCACGATTGAGAAAATCATGTTGATTGAGTTCCTCATGAACTACGATTGGAAGGAAATAGATAGGTTGAAGGATTGGTCGTTTGGATGGAATAATATTCCAGATATGGCTAGTAAGGTTCACATTAGAAGGTTGAGTGCAGAGGAAGTGGAGAAGTTGTGGGAGTAGGCCGCGTATCTAACAGAGGAAGGTGCGATTTGTGGTACAGAAATTATATGGCCTGCGGTTTATAGGTGGAATTATTGTTGTTACAGAAATAGCTTCCGGTTTTACATATCTTTAATTGCGAACTATGAGATTGATTTGCTCATCAGATAGGGATGTCTCAGAATCATGATAGCTAGCCATTGCACTACCACTACGACTACCATGTCGCCCAACATTAGCGATTCTTGCCAGTTAGCTTTTGTATAAGGAACAATCCTCTCAACAATGTTGGTTTTTGGTTTCCTTGTTGAGTCTCCGATCTTGAAAGAATACACAGTATTTCTACCTACACTCTTGGCTGAGGCAAGCTAGTTACATTCGTCTAATAGGTACTCGAGAATAGCGAACCATACGCAGTATATCTGTCCGCAAGCTTCACTGACCTCTGGAGACAAGCCGATTGTATTGGTCTATTACTAGACGTGGAACAGGTTGGTCAACATGGGATTCATATTCTTATGGCATTTCTTTTTACATCGATGTGTCTTTTGCCGAGTTCAATATCGAGACTGGATGTAATCACTCTATCGTAGTATCCCTAGGGTTGTTTATCTCTATATTTTCCATACTCTCTCGCCTATTTATGTATTCGTGATAGAGACTTCCGCATCAATCACCTTGCTTTTACTGTCATTCAAAAGATACCACGGATATTCATTCGGTATAAGATAAGAATAAGATGGATTGAAGATATCTGCTCTTGTGTGTATGTTTCCTTTGATTTTTCTCGAGTCAACACATTTGAAACTCTTTGACACCATCCATCAACCATTCTTTCTCCCCATACCCCCATCTCTTTCCTCTTCTCACTACATAAACGCACACCTACAAAACCTACACAATACCAAAAAACATTGCCGCCTTGAATGTCCCCACATACTGCGGCGCCCACTGCTTCAACGCAGCCAAAATCAATTGATCCCGCGTTAACCCATGGTCCTTCTGAAATTTATCGATCTTCTTCTGTGCCTCTTTCGGTAAACCATCGTACCATTTGTTATAAGCGTCGATTTGTTTTTGCGTGGCTTTGACAGTGTCATCGGGGACTCCGAGAATTGTGGGATCTAAGCGTGGTTTGAGGGAAGAGGGGGGAGAGGGAGAGCGGTCTTGGAGGAAACGGGGTGGGAGTGAAGGCATAGCTTTGGGGATAGAGTTGAGGGTGATAGAATGAGTGTTTATGTGAGAGGGTTGGGGAGGGTTGCTATAAGTACAATGACTGTAGTCGGGGAACTTCAAGCGTGATCTTGTGGGACGAATGTAGTATGAATGAGAGACAATAGCTGGACACCGCTACAAAGATGAATAAGTGAGTGAGTAGATAAACAAAAAATACAGAAACTTCTGTTCACATCATACTTAATTACACACTGGAGAGATGTACCAAACCATACTTGGCAGTTGGTTTGTTCATTCCTTCCACATATCAACCTAACATGCTAAAACGTCACAAGAACACCGCCACGGACATAAAGGTTATTCGGCCTCATAGAGAACCTATTGAATTGGAAGCCTGTTCCGAATTGGAAGAACTCGGGCCGCAAAGATGGTGGTCAAACTTACACGGCGGCTAACGAAAAATACAGACCGGCCCGACCGCATTGCAGTACAGTGCCAATTCTTGATTCCATCCTTCCTAGAATTAAGCGCCGGCGCTTGTGCCTTTCATTCTCGTAATACAATTGGCAAGGAGATCCGAAAGTTTATGGTCGTGAACTGACATCACGCCTAATATCCGTGTGGTTAGGACTTGAGCTAATAAATATCAGCTGATGACTCCCGAAGAAATGGAAATAGTCGATGTGAGATCGCATTTCTCATGAGCATACAAGGGAAGATAGATGAAATAGATAAAAATGGGGACCCGGATGATTCGTTCAAAAAACAATGCATTCTATGTTCTAGAACGACAACAAAAGAGAAAGTTTCCAGAGTCGCCCGTGACGACTTTCGATCCGACTGAAAATGATTGATATATGGACGAAAAGGGGACACTTACAGTAGCCACCTGTATTACGAACTAAATTCCAGCCTATTTCCCGCAAAATCTCTAGCAAAGAATCTGACAGGGTATTCCACTCCTTTCGCTCCTGAATAGGTCAGTCAATATGGGTGATTTATACATTCATTCTCCCCTCGCGCTTTCTCCGCCTTATCTCTCAAGATCACACTTCTCTTCAGAAAAAGAACTACGTGAGAGACTCACCACTATCAACCTCACCAGGCTTATCAGCCTCTCTCGGTCTCGCCTCTCCAGCCTCCCCACTCTCGTAGAACGTCCAAATTCTCTTCTGCAATTCGATCAAAGCCTCTGGACTCGCGACTTTGAAACATGGATGCCGAGAAGATTTTGGCTCCGAAGGAGATGCGGAGTCCGAGATGTGAATCTGTTGGCCTTGGGGCGTAATGTCAAACCTTGGGGATCTATTAGTACAATTCCATGAACAGATATGGGGATTGGAATTGATCGATAGGATCGTAGAATACTGCTAGAGACAGTGAGGAAGAGGAAGACTGGCCATACCAAGCAAGATGATCTTTCTGCAAGACCGGTACTGGAACCGAGGTGAATCCCAACACTTCGTCGTAGAACTTTTTGGCCAAGTGAAGAGTGCCGGGTAGCACCGTAAGATTTACGTGAGCGATTCCTGTGATCAACATTGTAAATCTACGTATGTGAGATAGCCTAAGAATTCTGCGTTGTTTTGCAGTAATATGTGTGTATTTTCTTTCCTGTTTGTTTGTTTGTCTGTTTGCTTGTTCACAACATGAACGATGAAATCGTAGGAGGGGTCAGGTGGGGGTGGATCTCATACCGAGCGTGGGGAACCAATAAGGGATCTAGCTTATAAATCCTAATATATATCCTCTGCAATGCATCTTTTCACCTGGAAATCACGCAATTTAGAGGGAAATTGTGCCTCGCTATACACTGAATTACTAATAATATCACGAGTGTATTGAAGTGAATCAGATAGTCAATAGATTCTTCATGATTTTTTGGAACCGACACAAACAAACAAAACCATGTATTCTAATATATTTCCGAAGCTGCTAACTCCATATGCATTTTCCAAACTCCAACGCCAGTTAAACAAATAAATAATACGCAGATGGACTACGGTACATTTTTGCTGGATAGGCCACTATTTCCCCTTTCCGCACGTCGTCTATCACTATTTGCTTTATAATCCTCTCGGGAGTTGGGTTTTAGATGTTGGCTTGAGGTCGAATTACGACCATCCTGAGAAGTCTTCCCATCTAAAACGTCCTTATTTTCTTCTATTAGTTTGTCCAAGCTAGGAAGTAAGGTGTCAGTGTTTTGGGATAATCTAGATTGCCCCGCTGCAGATGGAGCTCTTGAAGAATGCTTGCTCTTCGAGGATGATGTTTGAAAAGATCTTACAGATCCATCTTCTATTATAGACTGAGCTCTTGGAAGAGGCTGAATATCAGGGGGTGGTCTACGAGAAGATCTTACAGGTCCATCTTTTCTTATAGACTGAGCTCTTGGAGGAGGCTGAATATCAATGGGTGGTCTATGAGAAGATGCTATAGATCCATCTTCTATTATAGACTGAATCTCAGAGCGCTCCTTTGTACGACTCTCCTTTTTAAAGGGGAGGTGGATAGTCGGGGGTCTTGCAGAGTGTCCCCTGGAAGATACTTTTCCAGAATAATTAGACTGCAAGTCATCATTTGCGTTCCTTTTACTTTCATTGTCTGTGTAGCTCGAATCGTCGGATTCAGAATCTTCTTCCTGTCTCATAGATCTGGAATATTCTCGGGCCTTTCCGTCAGTTCCACGCCCTTTTGAATCAGCGCCATCACGAGAGCGGTCTCTACTTCTTCTTCTTCTTCTTTCTCGGCGATCGCGAGAGAAATCTTCGTCGTCTTTGGAATCGTCATGTGTCTCGCCGCTTCCCCGACGCCGATGATGTCTATGTCGCTCCTTCTCACTATCACCACGATGTCTATGTCGCTCCTTCTCACCATCACCACGACGTCTAGATCTTTCTCCATCTTCAACTTTGATAGTGATGTTTTGCTTTCCCAAATTAATATTAATAGGCAAGTTCAGGTTTTTACCCCGCCCATCAGAAGTTTTTGTAGTTCTAGTAATCGTGTGCTCAGTTACACCACCACCGAGAAGACCAGGGGACTTCTCTTTCTTATGACCAGGAACTAGGACATACAAATCCTTGCTTTTGTCCTCTTTATGCTTGTATCTATACATTCTTCTCACTACATCCTTCGCATCCGATTCCTTTGACACTCTCATTTTTTGGGGATTTTCATATTTCTTCAAATCATACTTCTCGAGTTCTTTTTCTTCAATCCAGTTGTCGATACGTTTATCAGAACCGAAAGAGAAAAGTGACGGGCTCATGGTGATTGTAGAAAGGGTGATTGAACTTTCAGAGAAGTTATTGAAATTGCGATGTGACTGGATGCTATGTGCTGTAGATTGACGATGGGATGATTTAGTATGATATGAAGGACTGCATCTTATCTTAAATACTCAAGAGTACCAACATCTGTTTCGTCAAGAACACAAATATCCGAGCATCGTACTACACCACCAACGATACTGCGCAGGCCTAGAAGTTTCTTCCAGATGATCTACATTTCTTAAGATGTGGAGTCACCCTGGAGGAAGTTTTGTATTGGCTGATGAGTGGGCGATAGGGTCATGTTTGTAAAGCTCATTGACAGGTTTTGAAGTTAATTGAAAAGTGGCACGTTTTAGACCTCATGGCAAAAGATATTTTTTAGCTGAACGACAGGTGGTTCTTCTAAGCAGGCCGTGGTCGTGAATGATCAGACTCCGACGCATAAGGAATTATAAAAAGGGAAACAGAGAGACAAGTGGTACGTAAAAATGTGATTTTGAAATTACAAAACTAACGGTAATTGCGTTTGTAAAAATCCTAACAAGAGATTTATCAAAGCATTTTGAAAGCTTGAAGTCTTTTCATACTTTCTTCGAGACTGCGCCTCTCAGTATCGAGGCTATGTCGCTTTTGGGCCTTTTTTGGATTCTCGCCAACCAAGTTGCTTAATGCATCCTCATTTTGTTCCCCATATAATTTCTCTGAAACATACTGAGGAGAAAAAAGACGGAGTGGACCATCCGGACCAAGCAGGTGCCTTTCAATGACTTGAGTTGCAACGTTGTCGGTGAATCGATATCTAGCCAACTCATAGTAGGCCTCGAGACTATCATGAGTATTCAAAACTACCGCTAGTTCCTTGTCATGATATAGTTCGGTTCCCACAATTTTATCCGATGAGATGGATAGATTAGGAATCAGTGCACCGCCTTGTTCTTGTTTCATCCACGCTTTTTCCTTCGCCAGAATGCTCGTAACTTCGTTAATCCTGTTCTGCTGTCTATGCATTCGCAGTGCGGTGAAATGGGGATGCAAGGTAAAGAGATGACCTTCAATTTCATCTGAAATTAGACGTTCGAGCTCCTTCGCGGCGTTGACTGATGCTTTCTGAAAATCGGCATGCAGCCAGTCCCGCAATTTGACACGAAGATCGTCATCTGAGCAAACACTTTGAAATAATGCCTCATTCACCCGTTCAACAATGCTCTCTGCCTCAGCAAGAGCGTCCTCAGCGATGGCTCTCCAGCCTGTGGTCTGTTTTCTCCACAAAAAGTCGACTACTAATGGATTGAGGTCACCAGGGAATTCGGTCCCGCGAAAGCTCTCAATTACTTGACGTATCCAGCCATAGGTTGGATCTATAGATTCATGTCAGCATTTTCGTCTCTTCGTTGTTCATATTAATATCACTAAATACCTTTCATGAGTTTCTCCGACCATGTCATTCCGTCGTCGGCAGGGATAAGCTTCGCCTCTGCTGTACAAGTAACAAAAGGCTTCACTGGACCCTCTGCCTGTAATGTAGTACAAAACTTGTCAAGCCCATCTCGAATTAGCTTTCTCGCAAACATATCAGACTTATCAAGCCCTCGATAGTTGCCATTTAGAGAATTTTCCGTCATTCTAGAGTACTTCGTTGCAATTCCATTTATCAAGGTAAACTGCTGGAAATTGGTATCGCATGGTGGCCCTAGTTTGGAGATATCATTGTTGCACAGAGCAAGCTTTGCTTTGATCTCGGATAGAAGACTGGGTATACTCTGTTTGACATGTCTATTCCGCATCTTTATCAGATTACTTCGTAGATGATGTCTGCCAAGCCTCTTTTTATTTAATCGATTCCATTCATCGCCTGAAAAGAAGGCATCCTCTATAGCGTCTCTTTCTGCATCGCTGATGTTGGCTTCGATTGGTGCCCTGTTACGCAAACCGTACCACCCTTCTTTCAGGTATCGTGGGGATTGGTCATCATTCTTGATGAGCTCAAAAACCTTGCGAAAGTTGTCAATAAGATATTTTATAGAAATATTAGGTCAATTTACCCAGTCGTGTGATTGCTTTTGCTTGGTATCACACTTGTTGATAACTCCAACTATCCTAGACTCTTTATCCTCTATATCGTCGAGCATATGCAGGACTTCCTGCCTTTCGAGATCGATCACATCAATAACAGCCCTTGATGATGTAAGTGGAATGACCAAGTAAGATATTGTCTAAGGGCCAGGACGTACACAATGATGCTTCTTGGGTTATGCATGTAATGCTGGACAAGAGTTTTGGCTGTTTGATGCTCCGTGTTCTTAGCATCACCTGGGATACACTGTCAGCTCTATAAACATAAGTAAATGATGGTAATATTCACCACGGACGAGACCAGGTATGTCTACAATCGCAAAATTCTTCTCGTCGGGGCCACGTCTAGTTATGCGTAGCACAGAGCTACTTAATCTATTGTATTTCGGTCTTCTACCAGGCCGGACATCGGCATGGTCTTCAATGATAACAGATTCTGCCTATGCACTTGTAAGTAACTAAATCGTAGAGAAAAATATCTGTCTCGAGCCGAACCTGCTTGAATATAGAATTCATGGTTTCCTTGTCAAGCGTGGGCCCGAAAGCTAACGGACGCCATGAGGACAATAACTCCTTCCGCTCTTGAGTTTCATTGGAATCAGGAATGATCTCAACGGTCACCGAAACTGTGTCACTTGGCGAAGTTCTTTTGTGCACAATCTCGGTTGCAAAGCGAGTACACATCTTATCATCGGTTGGAAAAGGAATCTCTGTCACAGCTTGGAGCACTGAGCTTTTACCAACACTTTGGTCTCCAACGACGATCAACTAGAACATGTAAGTTTAAAGTAACACGCGCAAGAGAAAAGACATACTTGGGGCAAATTCACATATTTGGAGACGCCCAACTTGTGCAGTTCATCCATGAGCTCGAGCTCTGCTTGTGTCTGTTCATCTCCAAAGTCATGTCCTATGGGTGATTTGAGATCTGGGTATGCGGAAACCATGATGTGATCGCCTTGGAGAGGTTAAGATTGTGTTGTTGTAGTTGAGAGTCTAAGATAATTTAAGTACTATCGATTGAGAAGTGTCTGCGAACTGGCCCCTCACAAGATTATGCAAAACAGTCCTGCTGTATACGATTTTAATAAGAATACGGTTTTGAAAGTAAGTGGGAAATCCAACTCTTTTATAAACTATGCAATTGTATTTGTATTGGGACTATCCCGAAATTGTTGACACGAAAGTGCATGGATTCGAAGATTTACTCCCTAGCAAGCTTTAGATTCTGCAGCCGAAAGGCTGAAAAGTCACAAATAACATTACAAAAATATCCTTCCTATATCCCGAGATACATGAGGTTGCAATACATCCCTGGGCCGCAATCCAACGGCCAAAAGCGTGCAATTCTCAAGGTACAGCGCGTGTTGGTTGGTGACTATTGGTCCCGCGATTATGGTTCGCCAGGGTGCTGTTCTTATCGAATATGTTCACTGAAGATACTGTTTCAAGTGCAAAACAGTTCGTATCTATGTATCAATCCACTAGGAATGCCACATTGTTGGGCCGACTATTGCATGCCAAACGAGATAAAATGTAAATATGGTGACGAGTAGTGCAGCCTTGTGCCGCTCGTTTGTGATACGGGCGCAGATGTGATGGCCTTTACAGACAACCATTTGATAAACTTTGAATACACTATGTATTGGATGAAACGAGATGTAGGAAGAGACGTGAAAGAAAACAGAGGCAACGAAAAAAGGAAGAACAGCAAGCCTACCTAGGACAATAAGTTTGCCCCTTAGACACGAAATGATGCTTCAATGCCAATCTTTCATCGCAAACATGGGTTGATTTGAGACCATGAGATGAACATTCGATACACTCTATACAATTCAGCCACATTTAATGTCTTAGTTAACTCAAAACAATGAAGTGGTGATATCTTTTTGATGGAGAGAATAAGGAGTGGGACACAGCCAGTGATATGATGTGTTCTCCAGTAGTGAGAAGGCTGGCCCCGAGTGAAATTTCGAGACTTGTTGTCAACTACTCAAACAAATCATGCTCCTAGACATGATCGAAGAAGCAAAAACATGAAGGAGATTTTGAATTGTGAATATGTTAGAAACAAGAAAATGGTGACGACATCTACCTCGAGATCTACCACATTCGCTCAATTTGCTTATTGGCCTCGGTATACTAGATGGCCCAAGCTCCAAAATTTGTCTATCAATCCTCAACACGTAAACACCACACTCCCTCCTTCATTCAGATCAACTTCAAGGTCAACAACAAGTTTTTCTTTCACTCACTCGTACTTCCTCCTCTACCCAACACAAGCCCTCTCTCCCCCGCTGCGATAACAACCATGGATCCCCAAGATACCCGCTCACCCCCCGTCAAAAAGCGTGGTCCGAAACCCCTCCAGTCCTCCAATCGCAAAACCCAATACCTAATCCTCTACAACTTTGTGTCCGCACTTCTCTGGCTCGTCGTTTTGGGTCGAGTAGTTCTCCTTGTCCCACTCGTCGGATTTGGGCGTTTGTATCCTGCTGTTGGTACCTTTGTAAAATGGACACAAACCATGGCACTTTTGGAGGTTGTGCATGCAGCTCTTGGTTCGTTCTTTCCCTCACCGTCCTTTTTTATGCGCTTGTGATTGAGACAATACTAATTCTCAATCTCTAGGAGTTGTACGAGCCCCAATTAGCACAACTGGTATGCAAGTAGCCAGTCGACTCCTCCTCGTCTGGTTCATCGTCAACCCATTCCCATGGGTAGCTAAAAGCACTGGATACTCTACAATGCTCATTGCATGGAGTGTCACCGAAGTAATTCGATACTCTTACTTCGTTATCACACTTAGTGGATACAAGCCTGATATCGTTACTTGGTTTCGCTATAATACCTTCTTCGTTTTATATCCATTGGGGATCAGTAGTGAATGTTGGTTGATTTATAAAGCTATTGAACCTGCGGGAGAAATATATGGATCTCTGTATCCTTTAGTTTTGAAAGCAATTCTGCTTATTTATATTCCTGGTATGTTTCATGGTGATAATCTTGAAGATATGGGGATGCTAACGAGATGCAGGTTCATATATTTTATTCACACACATGATTAAGCAAAGGAGTAAGGTTTTCCGAGCACAGCGAGAGATTTTGAAAGATGAATAGAGCACCCAAATTCCCATAGATTATAGATCAAATAGGGGTGCTAGAATGGTTCGGATGGTGTACATATCCGGTCAGCCAAAAATGGAACATTCATCGAAAAGTTGGTTGGCTGCACAAATTTATAGATTTCTTCTAACTCCAAAGCCCGCTTAACCCTCCCTAACTTGTACACGATGACTGTTTGATTACATTGCAATGATTCTACCAAATCTTGCGGCTTACAAGAAGGTATTTCGAATGCATCGTCATATGTCAACTTCTACGTAGCTTTACTTAAACAACATTCACAAGCAAATAGACTCACCAAGTTTAATATCAACGAGCGAAGAAACACATGTTCTATTCATAAGACTACAACTGCAATGTACAGAAACATAGATATCATGCGTGCCTTTATTCAACCAATCGAGTGTCAAAAAAGTTAAAAAGTTGAGAGAATCAAAAGATGTAGTGGAAGGAATCTCATCTTCTTTTCCCCTTTCCACTGACTGACGCCTGTCGCCCCTTTCCCATACCCTGACATCTTTCCTTGACTTCATGAGTATCCTTTGCTCTTCACTTTGAGGAACAAATTCAGCCACCGCTAGCAAAATAAAAGTCCACGTGCTTGGGAAATGGTATCTCATTTCTTCAATAAGTCGATAGATTGTAAAATGAGCCGAAGTATTATGCACGACTTTGGCTGTAAAACCAGCGTGTCCAGCACACCTAGGAGATAATAGAAGAGATTGAGCGAAACTTATCAGATGTCATGTAATTCTAAACCTGAGAATCGAGATGAGGATGATTATGGCGTGGGTATTCATATTATTATAATTGTACGGGATAGGCTTAAAATCAAGCTCAATGACGTGAGGATGTTGGAGGATGCACCCCGTCACGGAAATCGGCGCCATTGGAAACCGGCTGTGCTTCGGGCTTACGTCCAGCTGGCCAAAAGTCGATAGCCTCAACGATATCCTCTCCTCGCTCATCCTCATAAGCATATATGATCTACAATCAATCAGTATTTTTTATAAATTCACGCATGAATGTTAGATGATACACACCTCTCGAGTGCTCGTATGCAGCATACGAATGCTCTTATGAGGAACAATATGAACAGCGTTAGTCTCAATATTCCTAATTTCAATAAAGTTCGGTTCGAAGGCGAGTATCCAAGGGTATGAAAGTGCGAAGCTCTGTGGTAGTCCCTCCCAATCAATCCTCCAGTCAGGTCTAGCTCGCCATCCATTGCGGTTGACGAAGAAAGAGAATTCAGAGTAGTTGAGAAGAAACTCTCCGTTCAATCGCTCGATGTGTATTGGTCGTACGTTCTCTTTTCGAGCAACGAAGTCCAAAGATGTATCTGCCTGATCGAGAAGTGATTGAGTCTCTAGCGTTTCCAAAGATACTACTTCGAAACCACGTGCACAAGCTACACACAATTTGGATTTGAGGAAATGTATGGACGAAGATTCTGTTGGAATATAGAATTCTTTGAATGCCTTCAACTCGTCTTGACCATTGCTGAACATTTTGAAACCTTTTTGCTTCTTCCCTTTGGACATCGCGTCATTGGGCTCAAATACTTTGATAGTAGTCGACAAAGCCGATGATTTAACACAGCACACAAGGTGGCGGCCTAAGCATATCCCCGTGCGGAAGAAGTTGCAATGGCTCTGTATTTTCTTGGGTCGTTTCGAAAGTGCAGGCTCGTTCGGATTCAGCGCAGAAAGAGGATAAGACTGCAAAGATTTATTAGATAAAACCAGCAGAAGGTTGTATTCCTCGAGAACATCAATCTGTGTGACACTGGTAGCATCCAACACTCGAAGTGGCTTTGCAGCAGCATCTTTTGATCTGCGATCAGAAACGAAGATGCCCGAATCCGTACCGTATATCAGTTTACGTCCACCATCGAACGGTGCCACACAGTTGACCCTGTTCACGGTCGTGAAGAAGTTACTAGAAATGATAGATTTATTGTAGAAATCGCCTCGCGCACGTAATATGGCTTGTTGTTCACCTATGTGCTCCATCCATTTGTTCCTCATCCCTGCACTGCTTGCGTACAGTGTCAATTCATACCCACCTCTACCAAGATGCCTGAAGGTGATGGGGAACCCATCTTTCTTACTATTATCATTTGTAGGAGTCTTGCTAGGAATCAAACTTGATGATGGACGTTTCACAACTCCAAGCTTAGGCATAAACTCATCCATTTCGCGAATAGTTAACAGTTCAAGAGGAATTGGGCGACGATATACTTTAATTTCCTCCTTCTTTGCCACTGTCTTGACACGTACGAGAAGAACAGCGTGGTCGAAAAGGTAGGCCTGAATATCAGTTGGATCTGTTGGTGTCTTCTTCAAGGGTCCCTTGTGGATAAGCTCTCGGTTTTCGTCAGTAAGCTTTAAATCAACACGCTCATTGGGCCTGAAACGAAGCTGTTCGTGCAATCGCTTCAGGTTGAAGCGATTCTCAGCTTTTCCGGATTCGGCATTGACCCTGGTGAGGAGTTCACGAATCATCTTCATGGCTTTCGGGATATCTTCCTTGTCCTTGTTTCCATCGTCGGTATACTTAAGAACATTGTCTAGCAAGAGTGGGTAACGGGCAAGTCTTGTTGTCGGCTTTGTTAGATAACCATTCAGTTCAAGCTTTCTTGACTCTTTTCGCCTCTCTGTCTCGTCTACAAATTTAGAAAACGAGGGATTCAAAGATCGCTCGTTCTCAAACTCAAATTTTCCCGCCAGTTGATTTGATCCGTATATGATAAAAGGCTCAAACTGGGGTACAAATTGGAGGAATATATCACCAACACATTGCACGACAGGATGCTTCCGCTGGCGTTCTGTAAGTGCTTCGGCGAATTTAGAACTGATAGCATGAATGCTCGGTGGATCAACAATGTTTGAGAATATGGTTCTGACTATTCTCTCTTTTCGAGCCTCTGGAATAGGTGATGGAGAGAGTTGATTGACTGAGCGTAATGGGAGAATCCAAAAGTCTCGTAGATATTCGAGATCCTTTACAAAATCTCTTTCGGTGTACATAATCTCTGAAATGACTTCTTGACGTTTCTTCTCCCGTTCACCAACGCTATCCGCAATTTCTTGAGAGACTGTGTTAATCCAGAGCTTTTGCTCGTCAGGTTCGTCGACATCATGCAGACTTGCTTCGGACTTTTCGCGACGAAGACCAGGTTGTGGCTTCAGGTTCAATCGAGATTGCTGTTCAAGTCGACGAGGGCAAGCTATCGAATAGCACAACTGATCTCTAGTACACGTTGGAGAGTAACATTCGGTGAGTAAAACGAACACGCCATTGACTTCTGGTGCTTCATGAGGTTCGTCCATCATCGTTTCTCGAAATTGATACATCTCTGTAGCAGAGTCACGTAATCGATGATCGTAAGTGACATCGTGGAAAAACTTCTGGGCATCAAGAGCTCTTCCAAGCAACAAGGCAAGATTTCGATCGGTGGTCTTGATGATATACGAGATAATGTCCACCGCCTCCGCTCCACTGAAAGCATTTTTGTATGTGAGATCATTCTTCGTTCTATCACCGACATTGATTTTTTCTCGAAAGCAGTCGCCAACCCGCGACAATAGTGCCGGATATACCAGAGGAGCTTTGTGTCTAGATGATCCTCCGGCCGTGCTGCTAATTGATTTGGCCGAAGGCCGATGCGTTAAGACATCCGAATGCTCCGGTGGGACAATAGTTGAAGCCATGGACATCGATCGGCTCATATCTGGCGCAACAGTAGAAGCCATACTAGCAGTCCGTGTTGCAGTTGCGGGAACAGGAGGGGGGATAGAAAAAGCTGGTAGCTCCTGCGGCCCATTCCCCGAAGTCCGTCGATTTGGAATCACTCGTCCACTCATAGTCTGATGCTGGTCACGATCTTGTGGATAGGTAGTCAATGACATTGTGCGCTCATCAGGTCTCTCTGGAATATTGCGTCCGAGAGCGGTTGTTTTTGCGGGTTGGTGTTGGTATTGAGCTTGCCGAAACGCATTGGCGGGAGCTTGATTGAAGTTGCTAGGTGGCGGTTGGTACATTTGTGGCCTGGGTATACTCGCCATCGATTGAGACCGATAGGGATCGGAGGCGAGTGCTGGAGCATTGCCTGTGTAATATCGCTGCTGTTGAGGTCTAGGAGGAAATGGTTGTTGGGGTGCAATGCGCTGAGGAGTAGGGTACGGTCGTCGATCGCTACGAACCTGCTGTGGTAAGGAATGAGGTTGTGGTTGTGAAGGTACTTGTCCAGGAGGTGGTTGTCGGGGTCCTTGATAATAGCCATTCGCCATGCCGCCTCCATTTGGTATATTGTTCCCCTGTTGAGGCCGATATCCGCCCTGGCCCGGAGCTTGTCTGGGAGGCATTCCGCCTTGCATTCCTGACACCTGCGAGGACATCGTTTGTGTGCGACCCTGAGGCATCATTGGAGGAGACACAGATGAAGTCATGGTTTGCGATCGGCCGGGAGGAGGGGCAGCACCGAAGATATTTGAGAAAGCGGTTTCCCGTTGATAGTTCGAAGCATGACCATATTCATTCGGGCGACCACTATTCCCCCGCCCTTGCTGATAATCTGCCATTTTATATGCCAAAGAGTATTTTTGTTATGTGAATGCAATGTAACTCTATTCGTTGATCCTTCTGTTGGCCTAGAATGAGGAGCCAAGACTCGAAGCCGAGGGAATTAACCCCGGGACAACCTCAAGACCGGTGATATTATGGACCCTACTATAACATCCACTAGTACGGGGCTTAAAATTCCAATGTCGAATTGATTTGAGGTGGTTGTTGAGGTTGAGATACGGGTAAGATAATGATTAACTTTGTTGTTTCGGAGTCGGAGGATGAGTTGGGGTTGTAAGTAGTTGATCAGCTCAAGCGAATGAATGATCAGCAAGCCTTTCTAGAGTCGTATTGCGTGTTAATTATTTATCTTGTTCGCAGGAGGAGATAAATAAATGGGATAAAAAGCATCGGAAGAATGACGCCGACGTTAAGATGTATGCTTCTTCTTCTTCTTCTTCTTCTTCTCCTTCTCCTTCTTCTTCTTTCCCTTGATAGGCTCAACAGAATGTTATGAATCTTCCCAGGCTGCTGGTTACTCTAGAAGGGTAACCAGGAGTAGGATTCCTCGTTATGGAAGACTGACTGACTGAACTGAATTGTACTGTATTGTAATGTATCGGTGGTGTTGTTGTTGTGTACTATCTGGAACTAAATTTTTGGCTAGTTCGAGTTCTTTTTTGGCGGCGCGCCGGAGCATTGGATGGTACCGTATCCTTTTATTAGTGTGGCTTTCGGATGCGGCGAGAGAGGAATCCTTCTTCCCTTCGAAGCTTGGAAGTCTCAATCAACACTTCACAAAGCTAGAGAATGGGTAGTAAAGAACACGCTTGGAATCAAAGGTAGAGTAGTAGTGAGAACTCCTGGAGGATCAGCACTTCATCTATCTGCCTGTGCACCCTGATCTCTGATAATTGACTTGGGAAGAGTGATTGTGATTGTAATTATTATTCTTGTATTCACGAACATGATATCAAATGCATACGTCTACGAGGTATCGACTTGAACAATTGGATGTTTTTTCGAATTCGGGTGTCATTTAGGTGACTAAGCCGCCCTTGGACAATTTTGGTGGTGTGTGTGTACTCGTACGGTTCGGGGTAGATGTGACTCTGTAGATTATCTGTCAGTGCACTTCACTGGGTGCAGTACGTACTGTATACTGTATTGTGTGTGTGTGCATCGTGCTCTGTCTGTACGGAGGATTGCGTAGAAAGAGAAAAGAGGCGCTTGTCTAACTTCTTACTATTAGCTCCACCCAACTGAAAGCCTGGATTTGGATAGCTTTCATCAAACAACACAACAACACTCATTTCGCAACCTCTCAACTGTCAACTGTCAATTTCCATCCAACTTTAGTACCTCAATACACTTCCCGAGTAAATCAACCATGGCAGAATCAGATCTGGCCCCAAAGTTCGCCCCCTTCTTTGGAATGGTACGAGGCTCAAACATTCGTCGTCTTGTTAATGTCACTATACTAATAGCTTCTGCAGGCTGGTATCGCCTTTGCGATGACTTTCGGATGTATGCCATCACTCCTCAAGCTCAAACTTATTGCACAGTTCACTAATAGCCTCAAGGTATCGGTGCCGCATATGGCACGGCAAAGTCTGGTATCGGAATCGCAGGTGTTGGTACTTTTAGACCTGACTTGATCATGAAGGTGCGTAATTATCCAAGAAGATTCATACATGCTACACGTACTGATTTGGTGCTCGATTTAGTCACTCATCCCTGTGGTCATGTCTGGTATCATTGCAGTCTACTCTCTCGTCATCGCCGTCCTTATAGCTGGAGATATGGGACCTCCTCCTGGCCAGAGTTACAGTTTATTCAAGTATGCACAGCTTGTTGGGGTTTGTACAGGCAAATACTGACATATTCATAGTGGATTCATGCATTTGGCATGTGGTTTATCGGTTGGATTAACGGGCCTGGCCGCTGGCTATGCAATTGGCGTAGTTGGTGATATGGGTGTTCGATCATACATGCAACAATCACGAATCTTTGTTGGAATGGTCTTGATATTGATTTTCGGCGAAGTCCTGGGACTATACGGGTAGGCTCACTTCACAAAATTATCTTCAAATTATCACATTGGCTACATACTAATTTGTTATCTCAGCTTAATTGTCGCACTCATTCTCAATACCAAGAGCAGGGGTTAGAGATTCATTACCAGAAGTAAATACTCTTTTCCGGTCATACGACAACATTATTTGATTAGATATGAGGTGATGGCATTGCTTGGAGTTTGGGTCGTGTATAGTTTGTAACAAACATGCCGCAAATGTTTGAGAATCGATCACTGTGTACAACACCTTCGAAAACAAGCGCGATTATAATCTATCAACAATCGGGCGGCGAATTCGCGCTTCACAAATTCTACTTGTCACACTTGCCTGATCTCCGTTCAGTATGCATGCGCAAAAGATATCTCTCGCGCAGCATACAAATTCCACAGACTCAGAGGGGTTATTCCATTTCTAGTCAGGTGGGGTTTCCATCAAGTTCTGTGTGGTTGTACACCATCTTTATCAAACATTGTATACTATTCAAACCTTATCATTTCTTCTTGGTACACATTTCCAACTGATAGGGCCCGTCGGTGTTTCTTTGTGTTCTCTCGTGTATTGTTCTACGTTGCCAGGCTATCTCTTTCCGGGACTAGATACCATTTTGATGATGTCGATGCACCTTACCTAGCAATTTTTATTCTAGTTGGGCGCCTAGTCGCAGAACATGAGCAAGGCTTGAGTGCTGCAGCTATCTGCGTTCAAAGGGGATACTATGAAGGTGTAGAAAGCACTGCCTGCCTTGCCTGTCCGGTCGTCGTTGAGAGGAGCGGTAGGAGATAGAAAAATGCATGTAATGTCAACTTTATATATCTCCGATCAATCTTTCAAGGTCTTTTCGTGAAGGTGGTGACCATGCATGATATCCAACTCCAAAGCCAAAAACGAGAACTTGATTTTGCAACGAAGATGAACCAGGTTGACCTAAAGATTTAACTCGGAACAACCGTGATTACTCTGAATAGAAACCCAACCTCTTTTTGAGTGTTAAGCTCAACTTGAATGTTGCGTCAAACTAATAATGTACAGTCCACGAGTATTAACCGTCTATCATCAAATAAATTCAATTGAACGAAACTTATCACAATCCGAAGTAATCATTACTATCGACTGGAATATTTATTGAAGAATAATCCTGTTGGCCGATCTCCATCTTCGGATGCCCGCGAACCCATCAGGTCATGGGTAGATTCTGGAGTTACCTTGTGATATTGCAAATGAATTCTCCCATTGGATGAAACTCACGACATGTTAACTTCCTCGCTTCCTGTCCCCTTTTAGTTTTACTTTGTCAGTATGACTGATGATTGTTCCACGACATAGGTAGTGTAGTGTCTATCACTACATTTGTACCTACCTACCTAGTAATCACTACTAGCTGGAGGTGTTTACTCCAAAAGCACGACATCATTGATGAAATTACCTAAATAAACGTTATCGGTATCGGTATCTTAGCGGCAGGTATCAGCCACACAGCCGCCACATTGTCAAATCTCGAAGCCTCCGGCTCCAGGGCTCCTGCAACACAAAGTTTATACTAATCGTATGGATGGCCCCGGATATCTAGTAATGGAATTGATGAGGCTTCAAGTCGGTACCTAAAGCTAATTTGTATACTATACAAACTTTAGAAACCCGGCGACTTTATAATATTCTTAAAATATAACTTTTCGGAGTATTTGATATATCAAATTAGGTATAGAGCTAGATTCCAAGGTTAGGAGATTATTTTTTTTTCTTAGGATTTTTAAACTCCTTTTGGATTTAAAGCTGTATTCGATTATATATATATATATATATATACTTAGTATTATAAAGTTATTAGGTTTCTAAAGTTAGTTACGCTGGTGTATATATTAGTTGAGTATCAACTAGCTCGCGAGTAATAGAAGAAACCGAATACTAAACCTATAAAATATTTAAAAATCTGAAAATAAATTCTTTTCTAAATTGAATCATGATTGGATTGTATATTTCAAATCTTTTCAAATTGAATCATAATTGGATTTTATATTTCAAGTCTTTTCAAATTAATTTAGGGGTATTATTAGTTGATTATTAATACATCTTTGAATCTTTAAGAAATCATATTGATTTTTTGTTTAAATATCAAATTTCAATTGAAGTGTTGATTTTTGGTATTCAGCTTTTTTTTTCACCCGCGAGACTAGTAGCCTCGACAAATACCTTTTCTAGGTGCACGGTTAGTATCTTTAGACTCGCCAAGGTGCAAACTAACCATTCTGCAAAACCTTCTTCCTATCTACAGATTTTGTATCCCCTCTTCCTCGGGGATCCCTTCTGTCGTAGGCGACAAGTACCTCCGGGACTTACTTAGTTGTGAGAGTATTATGGTCAGGTGTCACGACATCTTGTGTTTGGTCAAACCCTCAATTGCTAGATATCGCTAACTGTTCCTATCTCGTACTCAACTTCCTTCACAAGATTAGATGGATTTCACGTTTAAGGGCATTCTTGCCATAATGTATATGATCAACTGTTGGAGTGGAAACCACGTCGACGTGGTCGTGGTCATACAATCCCTGCTTCACGTGCTAATGTAGATCAGGTACAAGTAAAGCTCACGAGGGCTTAAACTGAAGCTTATTTCCACAAGTGTATCTTCTGGCTCGTTTTACTTCTTTGCCTGCTTGAGTTCCCAGCCACTGCTGCACACGATGCCCGGCATTTGAGATTGTTTCTTCATTATTTCACAAAGCAAATTAGTCTGTTTTTGTCGTTATGGCACAATACAATCTTTTTGCTGGGGGACAAAGTGCAGATCTTCCTTTACGGTGAAGTGACTCTCCGCCCCTTGATAAACCTCCTGTTGTCACGGGATCGCTAGTGCCTTCTGTGCTTTGGAATTTGCTGCTGCAGGCAAGCTATGCCTATCAGAAGGAATTCCGCCGTCCTCGGAGAGATGCGATGATACTAACTTTGTACCTATGCAATGGTCGCAGGTTTGTCTTATGATTGGACCAGAAAGATTTGGATCTGCCATATCTGAAGCCGTTCGGATTCGCTGGACTACCCACCACGAGATCATTGCCTAGGTACTTTTGCAATGTCTTTTTGATATGACACAATGATTCACTACTCGTTGTGAGACAGAACGAGTAGTGGGGGATTGCACAGGACGATCAAATCTAAAGGCAATCTTAGGGCACCTCGGTGTTCCCTGGTATGTAATGTTCCTAGTCGGCCACTAACGAGAGCCAAGTATTATAAATGACAGTGAATCCTCTTGCTACCAGGTCCTTATTAAGTCCTCATCAAGTCCTCAATTCAAGGATCTACCATTCTATCTTCAAACTGTACATCGCCCTCGGAACTTGTCAAAGATGCTTTCCCACATCACAGTCTTCCTCGCTCTCGGAGCAATTGCTCAAGCAGCTCCAACTCCAGCTCCAGCAGCTGCCTCTTCTGGTTCAGCCTCCCACAGTGTAACAGCAATTCACAATCCGAATTATGTTCGCAATGGTACTGCATCTTTGCTCAAGGCCTATGCCAAGTACCACATTCAGCCTACCCAACCAATGTCTGATGCGTTCATGTCGGCACTCCAAAAGAGACAGGATTCTTCTGTTCTAGCTTTCCCAGTCGATCGTGTTGAGTATCTCGTTCCTACTACCGTTGGAGGTCAAACTCTTAACCTTGATTTGGACACTGGTTCGGCAGATTTGTAAGTGCCACTGTTCTTGAATACCTCCACCCTGCAAATCGTGATCTTAGAGGTTCAAATTTGCTTCAAGTGACGATCAATGTATCTCTCTTTGTTTTATCAAATTTACTGACTATTCTATCAGATGGGTTTTCTCCTCTCTCCTAGCTGCCTCCTCTCGCAGAGGTCATGACATGTAAGGAATCATTCGTACCAAAATGAGATAGCACAAGTCAAGAACTAACAAAATGCTTCAGCTACACCTCAAGTAAGAGTTCCACATTCAAGGCTCTCTCAGGTTATACCTGGAGCATCCAGTATGCCGATGGATCTGGAGCCAGTGGCACTGTAGGCACAGATACCGTTAAGATTGGTGAGACTACAGTCACTGGCCAAGCAGTTGAACTTGCCGACAGAGTCTCTTCTACATTTGTCACTGATGAATCTGATGGACTCATTGGTATGGCTTTCAGCAGCATTAACACTGGTAAGTCTTCGCAACCTAGGCAATCACTCGATAAGAAGACCGCGTAGCCTAACTTCACACACAATTAGTTAAACCAAAAGCTCAATCCACCTTCTTTGACAATGCCGAGAGCTCTCTCAGTTCCCCACTCTTCGCCGCCTACCTCCCATTCAATGCGGATGGAGCATACGACTTCGGATACACCGATTCTTCCAAATACACCGGAAGTATCACGCGTACCCCTGTCGACTCCAGAAACGGTTTCTGGGAATTCCCCTCTACATCTTACAAAGTCGGCTCTACCGCCCACAGCTTACCAGGATTCACTGGTATTGCCGATACAGGAACCACACTTGTCCTCATGAGCGACGCCGTCAATACTGCATACTATGCTCAAGTGTCTGGTGCCAAGTACTCCAGCACTGATGGAGGATACGTATTCCCTTGCAATGCTACTCTCCCTACCTTGTCGTTCAAAATCGGCCCAACTGACTATGCGACGATCCCGAGTTCTTTGATGAATTTTGCAGCTACGGATGGAAACACTTGTTACGGCTCGCTTCAAAGTGTAGGTGGCGGTAGTCAGAGCATCTATGGAGATGTTTTCTTCAATGCTTACTATGGTGTTTTTGACAAGAGTGGACCTTCATTTGGTTTCGCTACTAGTGCTTCTGCTTAAGAAGTCATGCATGATATGATGGAATTGATCTGGGGGGTTCGGGTATGAAATTATGGGAACGAATGGCTTCATGGGGCGGAGATTTGATTTGTACTTCTGCGGGCGGGGGTTCTGCAAACCTGGCTCTTAATGTCATATATGGTTGCTTCTCTTTATTATGATCTACACATTTACCAATGTTCCTGCTGTTCTTTTTAATGATTTCTGTGATCCTTTGTGTGTGAAATTTGATTCCTGGTATCATGTGCTGTGATAGGAGGAGAAATAAGGGGGGGGAAGGGAGAGAATAGAAGTAGTGAATTCTCCTCGGCTATGCCAAGAGCTAGGCTCGGTACTACGTCTTGGGTGCTAGCGCTATGAATATTATTTTTATATCTACCTAGGTAATGTTTCAGTGTCCTCCCAAGTTTTGGCCGCGGGTACAAATCATAGATTTCAATACACGGACGGTCAAGAGATCGATTACAAACCCAGCGTGGAGTCAGCAGTACTGTTTTAGATGCTCGAGGACTTGGCGCTTCTGCCAAGCTTTGCTACGTGATGGGGATGAGAAGGCAGTGAGTCAAGGTTCCTAGGTAGTTTTTGATGTTTGCTAGATACTGAGATTCGCATGTGAAGTTAAGCTAACAGGACAGGAAATCACTGAGAAACAGAGGTTGGATAGATCATAGTGAATACCAATCTCGTTATTTAAAAGAGACTCGCTTTGAGATAAGGTTGAAAGTTGAAATGCTTGAAGTGTTTCATGGTATTGTGTATCTAGGTATGCAATGCATTTAGGATCATTGATTCATTCCATTCTCTTACGAGGCCTACGGTTTTATATGGTACGATCACCAGGCAATCCTTTACTCTAGACTTGAGTATATAGAGTTTGAAAGGAAGGGTAAAGGAAGGAACGATGGTGTTGTTCCTGTTTTGGTATTCTTGGGAAGGCAGGTGCTTTCACTAGCGCTACTAAGCCCCCTCCTCTCTCTTCAAATCGAAAAGTCCTCTTATAGGGATGTCAGAATGTAGAATCTGCAGAAAAATTGGAAATGCGTTTGGATAATGTCGTCTTTTCTGACCATCTTTGAATTTCAATGTATTGAATAACATGAAACATCTCGGGCTGTAAGATACCTTCCTCCTTGGGACAAATCTCTACTGCATCTATGTTTCCTTTTATATTCTTCCATCTATAGCTACTGTCTCACAAACCAGATGACATGACAAACATATTGGGTAGGTAAATCGGTCTTGGGTTTAAAGACCCGGCATCGACTCTTCGAATGATGCCGACGAATGATGCAAATCCCATTGTGCATAGTCAACAGCTGTCAAAAAGAAAAATGAGTATCTTCACTATCACAGAATTACTTTGGGAATAAAAGTATACATACCTACCTAGGCACCCATATATACCTACCTATTTACGTAGCTAATGATAGTGTATATGAATGTTCTACTCTCAGGTTCACCAGGTGGTTGTAAAGTTCAGATCTTAAAGCTAACAGCCGATACTTCTTAACATTCTCGGCCAGTTTCGATATTCAAAAGCTCAAATCCAAAGCATCATGATTGCATCAATTTGTCACCATTTACACTTTAGCCACTGGGGAGACAGTATTGATAAGGCGAGACTGGTACTTTTAAAGTTCGAAAATGACATCGAACATCAGAGGTGATGTCACACTGGATGGAAGCAAAAATTTGAGCCCAGCATACACAATTGCTGAGTTTCGACCTGTTGACTGCCATTGCAAAATTTGATGTCTACTAATTAGGTAGTTTCCTATTCACTCTACTCGCTTGCCACGATACTTAGCAGAATTTGATATTGAATTCGCGAGGCAAAAGTGAATCTGACGACAACGCAAACGCCCGTACATAAGAAGAAGAAAGTCATTACAGCCAGTACCTACAACCAATCAACAAACTACAACCGTACGATAGAAAACTATAAGAGATTGATAATCTAATGGTATAAATTCACACATACAGTTCTCTTTTCGCAAAATTAACTCTTCCCTTTCCTGTCTCCAGAACTCACATCATCATACAAATTATTAATAATCAACAAAACAATGTCTATGGAATTCGGAAATCTTCAGTCGACGGCCATTGAGGGCGCGACTTTTACCTTCAATATTGACGATGCGCCAGCTCAAAAGCAGAAGGATGGCACGTAAGTAGTATTTATTAATAATTCACGTGATGAGCGTAACAATGCTGACCTTGGAATGTACAGTCCTTTGAAGCCTTGTCCCAGGACCGATTGCGTCGCACATCGAACAAAGCAAACGCAGCTTGAATGGGAGCTCAAAGAAGTGCGCATGTTGACCCAACAAAAGGAAGAGCAGATGTCGACAAGAGTCGCCCAGCTCGAATCCTATGACCAAAGACTTCAAGCAGCACATATCGATCTTGCAGCTTTTGAACCTATCGTTGCGAAATTGGAAGCAGGTTATATCGAAGAAAAGAGGAAGAACGAAAATTTCGCAGTTCTCGAAGAAAGATACATTCAAGAGAAGCGGAATCTCGAAGCAAGATATACCGCAGAGAAGAAGAAGCAAACCGTCGAGTACAAGGATCTAAGAGAGAAACACTTTGACCTACAGGATAAAATGGCCGAGGCAACAGTAGAAAACGCTGCGACTATAGCGGTCCTTGAAGCGCAGATTACAAAGTTGGAGTTACAAATCATAGAAAAGGACAAATACATCGAACATCTCGAAGTTTCAACGGTTGCTAGGGAAGAGGCGTGCAATGTTAGAGAACAGCGATGTAACGATGTCGAGGGAGAAAGGCGCAATTTGAAGCGCGCTGTAACAGACCTGCAAAAGGATGTCGCAGAAACTCGGAGAAAACTGGAAGAGGCGAAAGCGCAAAATGAGTCAATGATTTACGATATTGATGGGTACAAGGAAGATTTGGCGGACCTTATGACTGAAAAGGAAAATCTCGTAAAACGTGTGGCCGCTGAAAAGCAAAGACTTGATGATTTCAGACACGATGCTAGAGAGGTTCAAAAAGAAAACAAAAAGGTCCAAGAGGCTTTGGTGAAAAAAGAACAGGAAACTCAGGAGCTTCTTGAAAAGATGGAAAAGGCCAACAAAGATCTTGTGGCCAAAGGAGGAGTTGGAGTGTCACCGGAAGTGCAAAAGCTGATGAGAGACTATATCGAGATGTGCCGCAGTATCATAAAACAGATTATAGACACTCGAATGGCCCAAAAACCAGGTTTCAACCCAGCCCCAGGAACTTATCAACCCACGGACGGTGATAGTAGGAGAGGTTCAGCGGCAGGAAGCAAAGACTCTAGCGAGAGTAGCAGCAGCAGCAGCAGCTCTTCTGAAGCCGAAGACGAGGAGGAAGAGGAGGAAGTGGTAGAGGGAGAAGGAGAAGGTAGTCCCGATCTCCAAGTCATCAACAAAAAAACCAGACGTCGCGGACATGGCCTTGCTGCTGGTCCTCCTGAGATCCAAATCCAGATTAAAGAAGTAGAAGTGATTCGAGAAGTTCAAGTTCCCGGTCCTATTCAATACGTTGATCGCGAGGTACCTGTGCCAGGACCTACCGTATTCGTCGATGTACCAGGTGCAGATATCCCGGGACCAATTCGTTATACGCCATTCCGAGTGTTCGCTCACAATCCCGTCATTTGCTGGCTCTTGGTCGAATTCAATTTCCTCATTCTTTTCTTCCATTGGTGTAAGCGGTCGTTGAGCGTTCTTAGTCGGTTCCCTGCAATGACTATTGGACTGGGCCCCTGGAATCCACCACCTCCTGATGATGATGACAATTCCGATTCCGACGACGATGATGCAGCTGGAGAACCTCCGGATGCTAAAAGACCACCCAAAACTGGACCTAAACTTCTCTCTGTATTATTCAATCCAAAGCGTGGAAGATTACCAAATGCCTGGGATACCTTTTGGGGTTTGGTATTTCATATGTTCGTCTATAGTGTACTTTGGTTGTTTCTCTCGGTTGCTTACGAACGCAAACTTTGGCTTGCAGAAAACGATTCTACTCGTAGGTGGCTTTACCAAATAATTGCGCAGCACGGCGGTAATGGTTTCCTTGGTATGAAACAAATCTTACCTCAACGTGTCATTCGTCTATTAGAGATATGGAGGTTTGATCTTCTGGAGCGTATGGGCTATCCTCTTGCATATCAGTTCCCTGGTTGATATGTACGCATGTGGGTTCATATTACCTGGAGAATATTTATTGAGGAATTGGGGCATGGTTATCATGCATAACTTCCATGTTTGATGAGCAGGTCTCTTCTTTTCAATGCGCATCTTGCCTCGCTTCCCTCGAGACACTTCTTCTCGCCGAGTTCCTTTCATGGCACACGCGATGCACAGTCCTATGGAATTGGTGCGGTTCCTCCTTCATGGTATTTTGGATGGATGGATGGATGGATGGAATATCCTGAACTTACTGCTTTACGAAAAGAACAACATGTTCATAATTTCTCCTTATAGTCCTGGCTCTACACACTAATGTATTTTTTCTACTTTGTTTTGTTTGGACACGCACCTACTCGGATGACATGAGTAGAGTAAATTGGGGGATTGAACATGCAGCCTCGAGATAGTACAAAAGGCCGCTGTCCTTCTCGATAGCATATGGCTTTATGTCTGTTCGCTGGCTTCTAAGGTGACTCAAAATTAGCATTGGATTGGCACATATGTATTGAATAAGACGAACTTTCATTTTGGACACTGTTCATATGCGTTAGAGCTTGTGAGGTGGTGATTGAAAATACATTTTTCGGAATATCAGGATGTGAGATAGAGATGATGAATATCGATACTCTGTATACTTTTCGTATTGATCGACGACAGAACAAAAGATGATGATTGTGAGAGCCAGGAAGTATTTAATATTTCTGAACAGAAGGACGTATCTGGAACTACCTATCTACTGCTTGATTGCCTTTCCTGTTTCTCATCATGCCATCATGCCGTCATGCCGTACGTACATATGTCATCCCCATGCTATCTCGGCAAGCAAGAGAATGATGAGCTCCAAAATGGTCACACTTTTAAAAAACCATTATCAAATCAACCACTTATGATTATATATGCAATCTAGTTGAAGAAACCCATTGGCTTCTACTATTTATGTATACAGTATAGGATATCCAGATCTTCAAATCATCGAATGGATTACAATTTCATTTCCAAATCCTCATGTCCAGACCCATTTCATCGTCTTTCTCCATCTTTCCCAATTCTAGGCTTTTACCCCCTGCAGACCAAACTGCCTCGGCATGCTGTACCGTATGCTTATTAAACATCCAATGCTTTCTTCAGTCCAGACTTCAAAATCGAACTCCAAATTATCCATTTGCTGACAGAGAATTCAAGATTGAAATGATTGAAATGATTGCAATTGATAGTTTATAAAGGTTCAAGTATCTGTTTCTCTTTATTTTTTCTCTCACATCTATTTTTCATATCAAATCCGTTGTCAGTAAGGTTACCTAGGTACCTACGTCGTACATCTCCTTCGTTTTCGTCTTCATTACATTGCAAACAGCCAAATAAACATCTAGAACGATTAGAACGATTAGGCGTTGATCACGGGATATTCTCCGCATGCGATAACGTCATAGGATTTTGAAAGTCACTCCACCACCCGATTAATCAATCGATATCGAAGAGTACAACATCATTTCGTACAACATCTTTTCGTACAACCCATTTTCTAGTATCACAATATCCACAAATCCGTACAAACATATTTTCATCATGTCCGATAAACTTGTTCCTTCAGATCCTGAGAAAGTCATGGTTATCCGTGATTTGACGCCGAATGTTACGACACTCTCAGTGCCTTTCTTACGATTTGGCATGATCAAATTCGGCGGCAGAGCTACTATTGGTATCTCTCTCTTCTTGGTGCGCTCATCCCATACAAATGCTAATAGATTATCCCAACAGTCCGTCTCACATCTGGTCAACTCGCCGTCTTCTCTCCCGTTGCCCTCACCCCTTCGGTAACAACCAAACTCCAATCCCTCGGAAACCGCGTCGCCTACGTCGCAGCCCCCGATCTCGAGCACCACATCTTTCTTTCCGACTGGCACAAAGCCTATCCAAACGCCCACTTCATTGCTCCCGAAGGTCTTGCGGAAAAACGTGCCGAACAAGCCAAGTCGGATAAAAAGGTCACCAATGTCCATTTCCAAACGATCTTTACCAAGAAAAACAAGGCTGAGATTCGAATCTCGCCGGAATTCGATACAGACTTTGAATATGAATTTGTCGATTCGCATCCAAATAAGGAATTGGTGTTTTATTACAAACCGGATAGGACGTTGATTGAAGCAGACATGATGTTTAACATGCCGGCTACGGAACAGTATTCCAAGACGGGAGAGAATGCTAGTTCGGGATTTGCGACAAAATTATTTAATCATCTTCAGACGACCAATGGATCGGCGATATGGCAAAAGAGAATGTTGTGGTATTTGTTCAGTAAGAGTGATAGAGAGGGTTTCAATCAGAGCGTGAAGAGAATTAATACGTGGGGATTTGAGAACATCATACCTTGTCATGGAGATACGATTGTTGGGAATGGTAAAGGGATCTTTGAGAAGGTTTTCGCGTGGCATTTGCAGGGAAAGAACTCCAAGTAAGAGTATCTGGCTACAGGGTTGGAAGCGAGGAGTTGGAGAAAGGCGTCTTGTGGAGGGGATGGGTGGGATGTGAAAGCTAATAGTAATTCCTTTCGAATATGTTATCGAATATGGAGTGGATGTTTTTCATTATTTAGAATTACAGGATATTGGATCATCGTTTCCTTGCGAGTTCGGGGAGGGTTCTCAAATTTGAGCATTAGCGCTTGTGAAAAGGGAAGAACAGAACTAGAGTTAATACTTAGCTATCAGATTGTTTTCACTCGGGTTTTCTCTCTTTGAACGCATCTGACTTTTGCTTGTCACATTTTCTTCTTCTTATTGGGGAGGTCGAATTCACCTTGCCTTTATTTAGTGATCATTACCAGAGGAATAAGTATTCACCATACCTTGAACTTGAGAATCGAAGGCTCTATCCAAATCCACCACACATCATCCTTCATTGTGCTGAGCCCGAAACACCCGGTAACATTTCTCATCCATTTTATCAACTTTGTTCCTTCTATTTATCATCCTGTGCAAGTACAAGTGCAAGTACAAGTACAAAAATACTCTAGCTACTTTTGAGATTGAGATGTATATGAATTTATGAGTTTCTAGTAAAAGGTAAACAGTCTTGTGAGGATTAGACAAGCATGTAGTAGCCACCCACCTAATTATTTTCAAAAAGTTTTTGTACATCCCCTAAACGTGATATGTGTATTTGAAGCGGCAAGGATGGAATGAAACGGATTGGAATGAATTGGATTGGATTGGAAGAGCCTACATACATGCAACTGCAGGCGAAAAGAGAAACAAGAAGTGCAAATTGGCGAAATATGCTCGTTGAATCTTAGTCTGGGGAGTTGGGGCTTTTTTTTTAAAAAAAAAAAAAAAACCACGATAACTCGTAAGTGCACAAGTGATAACCTGCGATTGGAGTTTGAGTGGAGTGTGTTGATGATGTGCTATACCTAACCCCTGCTTCTGTCGCTTGGGATAGGGGTCGAAAATTGAAATTATTGTTCGAGCCGAGTATATCATGTATCATGTATCTGCATTGTGTGGAAAGTTTAGTGTTTGGTTGGATATTTCTGGGATGAGTTGTTGGCGTGTTCTGGCTTCGGGAGAGTTTGTCGTGTGTTTGCTTTGTGAGTGCTTGGGTTAGTGGGGAATGTAGAATGGAGAATGTAGATGTGGATGTGATTTCGGGTAATCATTTTCCATAACTCATTACTGATGTCTAGTAATCATATCTACACAGAACAAAGCAGAGCAATTATTGTATTACTCTATTCGTGCGCTACGGCAGGGAGTTATAGAATCTATAATTTTCTTCTCTTTCACGCTTCCTCATTCAAGCCATAGAGTTCATATTCCGAGAACTACTCATCTCGATTCTTACTATGACTGCTCTTCTCTCGTCTGCGAATCAATACCAAACCCACTATCCTCTTCATCCATGACAGCTGGCACACTCCAGTTACTTCGCGTCTGGACGGAACATCTGCGAGACGGGAAGGTTTCCAACCGAATGTTTACTCCAGCCGACTTTTAATCTCAAGCCTGCACTACATCTCTTTCTTGCAATAATCGATGATTTGAAACTGATTTGAGATTCATAACGATTGGTTGAAGATGAGAGAAAATGTAAAAGTAATCGTACACTCTTATGAGTATGTCGTGAGTTTAGAAGTAGTACTTGAATCCTACCGAGAGAATACCCGCGCAGAGATATATATGGCTTATGGTGGTGTGCTTCATCTCTTGCTTCATCTCTTGCAGATGAGCATCTTGATTGGAGTCACGCTTGCTGCTGCTCTCGGTGGTGGTAATATTTCCTTGATTGAAGGGGATGCAATTTATGTAGATGCCAAGTAGGTTGCGCGAAAGTTACCTGTACCCGTGGATAATTCATAGACAATGGGCGGATCATTTGCAGATAATTTGCAGATAATTTGCATCTAGTTTCTTATCACGTGTTAAACTTGGTCTCAAGAATCCTGGGTGAAAATCTAAATGAACCTCCTAGAGAACCAATATATTCTTCACTATTCTATAACCGCGACTACACATTTGTTTTTTTTCGTTTGGGGTTTAAATGACATAATGTTGACAGTCGTTACCCGAACCGGGCTAAGCTACACCATACACGTGCATGGAAGTTCCTCAACACCTCGTTTGAGTACCTAGGAGAAATCACATTTCTCACGGGTTGAAAATAAATCAATTAGCAAAACCTATCTGCAGAAATACTGGCGAGTCATTGAAAATGCAATTTCCGGGAGTGCTACTACCCATACCCATACACGCGAGTCTTTCGGCTTCTCATTCTATTTCAGCCGGACACCATTCCACAAACTCTCAACGACATAATCAATTTCCTATTCCTGAAGTCATGTAATCACATCTTCCTATTCTTTAAAGATACCTATCCTATTTAACCATTTCCAAAAAAAGACCTTGCGCTCACCTTCTTCCAAGTTCCAACCCCCTTCCACCCAACCCTCGAACTCTTCCCAACTCCACATCCCTCCACACACATCTTGTACATCCAAACCAGCCCTTCCCTTCCGTTCCCTCCCACAATCTTCTTCTTTCTTTCCTTCATTCCCATCCTCTCAATCCTCCACGCACCACTCACCACACCAACAAACCCAATAAACCAGAAACCCCACCCCACCCCACACATTCCACATCCACATCCGCACCCCATCGGAAGACCGACCAATTTCACCAGTGCGGTGGCTTGGTGTTTCGATTTCATCTGATCTGGTTCTTGCGAGGTCCACCTGCAATCATATCAACTATTCCTCATCTACGATACGTCGTACTCTACCTCGTATATCCATCCATGGGTAAGACGCAAATTATACTTCCTTGGGAATGTGAGGAATGTGATGCACAGATTTACTTACTTGCTTGCTTGCTAAGTAGGTAGGGAGTGCTGGAAGTATCGGGATGGGATGTGTGAGGACCGGGAGACTTGGGGGAATCGAAAGTTTTAAAGGAGGTGGAGGAGTGGGAATAGATGGATTTGGGATGGGAGATTGGGAGATTGGGAGATTGTAGTGGGATGGGTAAGTGAATAAATAGATGAGAGAATAGACGGATGGATGGATGGATGGATGAATGGATGAATGGATAAATGAATGATATCGTTCGATTTCTAACCGACGAAAATGATGCTGATTTGAGGAGATCAAGTCAGTTTACGCTGATAGAATGGCTTATGAAGTGCTTATGCTAGCGAATCTTATAAGCCATCATATCCCAACTTCGAGAAGTTTTTCTCATCATCAATCAAGATCAAAAATAGCCTTAAAAGCCCTCAAACAAGCGTCAACACAGAGCATGAATCTACGTCGTTGATTTAAAACTTTTCTAATGTATTTGAAAACTATATCACTGCACTTATATACTACAAAGCTACAGACAGAAAACAATCTCTCATCTTCATCACCACGCCTCCGCGTCCTCTCACGCTTTCTCCACGACGTCCCTGCATCGTCTCTTCACCACCCTTCTCCTGTAAAGCTCGCCTTGTCACATTCTCACCCCATCTCAACTCGTCGGCTCACCGCGTGTCATACATTCATGCGTTAGTTGCCTAAAAGCAATGCCAGGCCTCATAAAATTTCGACAGTGCACTGAGCGGAACCTTTCTTCTCCAGCCCAAATGTGCTTTCTCATCGATTTTCATTTCATTCCACCCCCCTCGCCTCCTTTATCGCTCGTCTTATTTCTCGCTCTGTTCTCGTCATGACATTACAATATGTTATATTTGTCAATCTCTCATCCCCATTTCCCCAAGAAGCAGAAAAATATCAATAAATCATGCACCCAACCAATCAGCCACCAAATGCTCAAAAACGTAAAAAATGCTCCCCGCTCCACGCTATGCAAATCTCATCGAATCAAGCACCAGGCTGGAACGACCGTATAGGAAATTAGGCATATATACACACACACAATTGATAGAAATTCGTCTTTCGTATAGTACACTCGCTGTTTGAGTTATTCTGTTGTTGTTTTAATTAAATTCCCATCTTTCTATCCAGAATTGAACTCGGAACACGTGAGCCTCTCCCCAACTCGATTTCGTCACCGGGGTGATGTCTAAAAGCTGGGTTCTCACTCATATTGCGTTGATGGCCCTCGGTAAACAAAGGTTCGGGAACCTGTGACCGATGGGTATACGAAATAGGAATTTCTGGCATTGCTGGGATTTCCATGTCACTTTGTTGTTTCCTTTCTACCCGTCCTGTTTGTTGAGCTACCCAGGAATTGACAGTGCGAAATCGTGGCGCCGTTTCCTCTGAAGTTGTCGTGTATATAGTGTCTCTATTCTGTGGCGCACCTTGAGACGCTGTTGTCCAAGAAAATCTTGAGACTGGAATTTGAGGAGGTGCACTATCATCAGGCATGACAAGCGAGTCACCAAATCCTGACGATATTGAAGACAAGTAACTCATATGATTGACCTCCCTTTGTGAAGGATCAAAGGCATTTGAAGATTGTCCTGACAGTGCTGACTGTTGAGATCTTAGAGTTCCTGTTTGAGAATAATAGTAATCCATATTGCTTGGAGGTCCGTATGATTGACCTGAGCCGGCAACTGGACTAGCAGACATACCAGATCCTGAATGACTGCTCCTGGTTGAATTTTGTCTTTGGAGATCTGTACGTAGTTCCCGCAAGTTTACAGTTGCCGATCCTGGGCGTTCGAGTGACGATTTGTTGTCAGAGTTATAGAAACCACCCATTTCCCTTTCAGCGAATTTTTCATCAATAGGATATCCATTTTGTGAAACTTTGCCGCTAGCATAACTGGGAGGACGACCCGGGTCACCTCTGTTTCTTCTCCATCCATACCAACGAGCTTCTTCTTCTGATATCTCTCCTCTTGCTAATCGATTTAGCTTCTTCATTCTGATTACGAGATATATGATAGCGCCAAAGATGACGAATATACCTATTGGTTAAGGTCAGTAACAGTTAGTTATCACGCCATCTTGAAACACAAACCTATTGACCCAGCACTTATTAGAAGCTTCTCTGCCAAAGGACTAAGATCGCCATCATTTCCGTGGCGAAATTGAGGTGGTATGTCGGAAGGAGATGACCCATCTTCATCTGCTTGAGCAGTCGGCGCAGAGCTTGCACTGATGGCCTCATAGGCAGTGACAGTAGATGTGGTAGCCGTGGCACTTTCACATGGAGCTCCATTGGAAAGGGTACATAACCCTTTCCTTCCAGGTTGCTCTGGGCTTGGTATGCTGAATGCGACAGCCCCTGTTGGCAATGAAGATGTGGCAGACGTAATGGATATCTGTCTATAGTCAGTACACCCACTCACACAGAGTTTCTGTCCCAACTCACTGAAGTCGATGTTGAAGATGCCGACGTCGATGTAGAGCTTGGTGTAGCAACAACAACGACAGTCATCACACTTGATGAAGTAGTGATCGCAGTTTGCGTGGTCCAGGTAGTGGCAGTTTGTGTAGTCCAGGCAGTATTTGTTATTTGGGTCCACGCAGTCCTTGTGACCACGGGTGTAGGCATTTGTGAGCCATCGACCTGTTTATCTGGACGATCGTTGCTGCGCTCGTCGCTATGATCATCATCCCTCTCGCTGTTTCTCCCATTCCCATTCCCATTATCATTGCCTCTCCTATCCCTTTTTGCTAATTGAAGATCGTCTAACATAATATTCCTTTGAACCAGTCGGTTCATATACTCTTCTGGTTGATCTCTCATTGGTGCCATTGTCGTATTCATTCCTCCGCCGAGTCGCCGCTGCCCCGTATCGCCGACCGACAGAAGCTAGTTGGATACGGACATGAACTGATGAGTGTTATTCGTTGTCGTTGTCGTCGTCGTCGTCGTTGTAGAAACAGAGTGAGTGTGAGAATTAGATGCCAGATCTGATTGAGAATATTGATCAAAGAGAGAACGTCACGATCCAGCCGTGTATAGATCGTGAGTGAGAGAACAAACGGTTGACAAGTGAAAGCACCCAAGAGGTAACCAAGTCGAGAATCTTGGACCTCCGAAAGATTTGAGACTAGCTAACAGAGTGGAGAAGAGATTCGCGACATGCTGGTTTGGCACTGGACAGACAATTGAAGGAGGTGGACGTTCTATGCTACTCTCGGAATGGTCATGTATTGAATTTGAAGCTGGGGACCAACCGAGAAGTGTACATAATAGACATAATGCAAGGCCACAGTAAAGGAGTGGTGTATGCGTCAAGCACAAGGTAAAAAGGCATTTCGAGGCTACACTACACTCGCAATATTGTGCTCCTCCACTGTGGTCCAGACTAGATTGAGGTTAGGGCCCAGCATCTCAAGCATTACTGCGTTTGACATGAGACTCTAGGTTGAGCGATGCCCCTGTTAAGAAGTACGAAGAATGCTGCAGATCATTGCCATACGACCAGAAAGTCCGCAACAGTATGCTACAGAAATTGACCGGTGGACTGACATAGCATGGGAAAACTTGATGATATCTGGGACGGAGAGAGTGTTTCGCGCACTGTCCCCTGGTTTCATCATGGACCCGCTCGACTCACTTGATATCTGCGGAAGAGAAAAAAAAAGGGTAAATACAGCAAAGTTCGTTCTAGGATTCTTCTGAATCATTGAAAGATAGCTTCAAGCCATTGAAAAAGTGAGTATACACAGTAGTGAGAGCATAAATTCTGTTGTTGCAACTTAGAGAGGTTCGTGAGTTGGAGAGAATTAAGAGAAACGGAGGTTCCAAAGATTTCGCAAGGCTGAATGAACATGGCATAGCATCATGGCATGGCCTATTTTTGATACCTTAATAAGGTTCCAAGGTTACCTTTACTCCGTCCTGCGTACACACAGATGATTCACAACGCTAAACCTAAAGAGGGGTAATCTTCCGAGGATAAGCTTAGATTGCGGTTTGCTGTACGATAGTTATCTAACATTTGAGCTATGGGTGAGGGGAGGGGGCTGAGAAGTTCCAACTTCCAAGAGGGTGAGAATTATGAATTAAAGGACCGGGGAAGCGTAAGCTGATTTCATAATTGATTATTATATTAAGGTTGTTGTCATTATCATCGAATTATGAAGGTGCATGTGGCAATGCCTCGGCCCTCGAGAATACCTACTCCTCTCGTACTCTCGTATGGACATCTAGGTATACGAGAAGGGTGTCTAGGATGGGATTCAAAACACGAAAAAATCTTCAAATATAAAGCAATTTACATCTCAATGCATTGCCTGGGTAGGTATTCTTCACAACCCGAACTCTATTGAAGACCCATCTTCACAGCCACCCACTGGAAGTATCGTGGCTTCAGCAGAAGTAGATTTCGGCTCCGACACGGCTGGCAATGGCAAGAATGGCCAAGGATGGGAAAAACATGTCTTTAAAGCGGCTGTAGCCATTTACAGATAACGAACACCAATCCATGTGTCCAGCTTTCTCCCTGATAACCATCATTGTTCTAGCACAATATCCAGAATTGGGACATACATGTAAATAGGTACCTAGTACTGCTATAAAATTCTTAACCCACATCATTCACCGTCGTACTTTTCCATTTCTTCCTTGGATCTCAATTCGATCTCTTACAATGGACTTCACCATATCTCGACTGACGGAAGATGACATACCTGGAGCTGTGAATACCATTCAGGAAGCATTCAAAGAAGATCCTTACAACCTGTGGATTTACAATTATCGATCAAAGGTAGAGTTTTTCTTCGAATTTTCAAGCGTCGTAGCAAGTATTGGTTCCGATTCGCCTATAGCTGAAATCAACACGAAGGCGTGTTTCGTGATACTATCTCGTTTGTTCGTCACTGACACGGAATTTTTGACAGCTGAACCTAGTCAGAAACTCGGTTTCTCTTGGCATTCGATGTCGATGGGGAATTCGAAACGGCTTGTTCTATGTTGCTAAAGACTCTCAAAGTCATAGAGTTTTAGGCGTTGCAATGTGGTTGCCACCCAAATCTGCTGGATCGCCGGAGACGTGGGCAGAATGGATTGATAGTTGGGCAATGTGGGCTCAACAAGTTGGTATGAATATTTGGTACGGTCGAGGTGGCCTAAACGTGAAGGTAAGCAAGCTATAACGTACCGTATATTCTGTCTCGTTTCCTTTGGCGCAGGTGCCTCAAAGTCATGAGTGCTACTTGTCTCACTGTGTTGCCGCTATCTCCGTTTCTTTTGTCGGTGTGAATTTCAAGCTTTCTACTAGAATTTTGTTTGACGGATTCTTTTGTTCCGAAGATGAGACTCTAGACAAACGTTGCCAAGTCCTACAAGTAGCGAAGCTAAGTCATATAAGCAATGGCTAAGCTAGCCCTACTTCTGACGCTTTTGAATGTTTCCCCTTCATTTCCAGTGAAGTACTCTATCTTTGTCACATACCCTTTTAATGATTCATGAGATGACCCAATGGTATCATTAGGTGCAGGGTGAGATCTCGAAGGTTGAGAATTAGTAGTCCTGAAAAGAATACTGACGTAGATTCGCCACAGCGTTATTACATCTGGAAGGACAGGCAAGCAGAAGCCCAATCCAATATTTGGACCGATCCCCGAGGATACTACTTTCTAAATATAATGGTCGTTCATCCTGACGCTCAAGGAAGAGGAATCGGAAAAGCGCTAGCAAAGGAAGTAACTAGCATTGCTGACGCAGAAGGAAAAAGATGCTATCTTGAATCTAGTCGAGATGTTCCCAACATGAAGATATACGAAACCTTCGGATTCCATTTTGAAAAGAAGATGGTTTGCGACGACGAAGGCGATACTTGCAATATCTATTGTATGGTTAGAGAACCACAAGCAGACTCGCAAGGATCTAAAAAGGATGTATGAGAATGTGCCTCTATAGGTATTGGTAGATGCTAGACGGTCGTTCTTCTTCGCTAAAACCGTTAAATCATGACGATTTGATTCACCCAGAGGAGATGACCGTTCTCGCCTCACAAGCACGGATTAGATGAACCTTTCTGTGTTAATGAATTGGAGAACGCCAGTTTCCCAAGACTCGGCATGGCATGGTTTGTCCAATCATCATTGTCACTTTCGGTGGTTCGGAAATCCGGTAAACTCTCCAAAATCTCCGAACAAACCGAGAATGACTGGTACAATGTTCAGTACATACGAGTACGTAGGAGATAGTACTGGGTAGGAACAATACATACTCTAACCTGTGTAAAGGATAATTTTATCCGAATTGCTACTTCAGGGCATCTTTTGAATCTGGCCAAGTGCTACTCGTAGGTACGAGGTATAATGAACCATAGTAAAGATAGGGCGTTGAACTTGACTCCCGTTGAAGAGTCTGATTTTGGTGGCGGACTCCACATACCAAATCTTACAAACCGAATTGACATTCCTCGAATAGCAGTGGTGAAGAAAAGTATAGTCTGTGGTCTCCATCACAGTGCCACCGAAGTACCACCTAAGCAGACCCACGATTGCACAATTTCAATATACCATGCGTACTCTGTAGGTAGGTGTGCCCTGAGCCCTCATGCCTTTGGTAATATGTAGACAAATTCATGACTGTTTGACCTCGTTTCCTGCCATGCTGTCCTGGATGGAACACATGCTTATAATTGAGATCGAGGAAGAAGATCAATTGATCAACAGGCATTAGATCAAAGACGCTGCGATATAAGTATACCCAGGTATGAGTGAGCGATTTATTCCAGAGGAATTTCTCTTGGTCAATTTGCATTTGATTCCGAGGTTTCTATTTGGGCGCATGTCAATTCCAATTATTGATGAAGCGTTGGTAAAAAGTTGAGCTTATCTTTCTATCGGCTCCGGTGCGTAATTTTATCCCTGTAAATTTTAGCTCAGAATCCGAATCCTAGCTTTTATCAAAATAAAAATTCCCTTTCAATTTGATAATCTGATATTTCTGACTCCCACTGCACTTCTCCATTACTCTCCGCATTCCCCTACAATCCTCACCTCCTCCATTTCAGGAGTTTTAGGAGTATGGCGTTAGCGACAAGAATGATGAGGTTGCCGACTTCAGCTGTTGGTCTTCGAACTATCGCCCAACGATCATATGCGACATCAAATCGGGTCCTTCTCTCAAGTGCGCGACCCAATGCCAGAGTCAATGTTAACAAGACTGCAATCTCCCAAATTGCTCAACGTACTTACGCAGATGTCGCTCCTGTTACTGTCAAGAAGCCAAAGCGATTCAGATTCTTGAGATATAGTTGGCGTCTCACATACTTGTCTTTGATCGGAGGGGCCGCTTATCTTGGATATGAAGTTTGGGAACTTCGACATCCAGAGGAGCAATTCCAGCCAGATCCAACCAAGAAAAACTTGGTCATTCTTGGTACGCACAATACGTGTCTCCACTTTCCATATGGATAGCTGACATCAATTGGCTAGGTACTGGATGGGGTGCTGTTTCTCTTTTGAAGAAACTCGACACGGAAAACTACAATGTTATTGTTATCTCCCCACGAAACTACTTCCTGTTCACCCCTCTTTTGCCATCATGCACAACCGGTACCGTCGAGCACAGATCTATCATGGAGCCTATCAGAAGCATAACCAGACATAAGAAAGCTGCTGTCAAATTCTACGAAGCCGAAGCCACTAAAATTGACCCCGAGAAGAAGACTATCTCCATCAACGACAACTCTGATGTCAAAGGAGCTTCCCACACAACCGAGGTCTCATACGATATGTTGGTCGTCAGTGTTGGTGCAGAAAACGCAACTTTTGGAATTCCTGGTGTCAAAGAGCATTCTTGCTTCTTGAAGGAGATCGGTGACGCACAAGCAATCAGAAAGAAGATTATGGATTGTGTAGAGACTGCCACTTTCAAGGACCAATCTCCAGAGGAAGTTGAACGTCTTTTGCACATGGTTGTCGTTGGCGGTGGACCTACTGGTGTTGAATTCGCTGGTGAGCTTCAAGATTTCTTCGATCAAGATATTAAGAAGTGGGTTCCAGAAATTAGCGACAAGTTCAAGGTTACTCTCATCGAAGCTCTTCCAAACGTTCTTCCTATGTTCTCCAAGCAATTGATCGAATACACCGAGTCAACTTTTAAGGAAGAGAAGATTACTATCAAGACTAAGACGGCCGTTAAGAAGGTCACTGATAAGACCGTCGAAGCCGAGGCCACTGGACCAGATGGAAAGAAGTTCACTGAGGTCATGCCTTACGGTCTCCTTGTTTGGGCCACCGGTAACGCCGTCCGCCCTGTTGTCAAGGACCTCATGGCACAAATCCCCGCCCAAAAAGACTCAAGGAGAGGTCTCGCCGTGAACGAATATCTCGTTGTTCAAGGAACCAAGGATATCTGGGCCACTGGTGATTGTGCAGTTGCAGGATATGCACCAACAGCTCAGGTAGCATCGCAAGAAGGAGCTTTCTTAGCCCGCCTCTTTAACACCATGGCAAAGACCGATACCATCGAACATGAAATCCAAGAGTTGAGTTCATCCTTGAACCTTGGTCCTGGAAACGCCGCCCAAGTTGCCAAGGATATTGAAGCACATGAGAAGCAATTGAGAAGAATTAAGGATATCAAGCCGTTCCACTACACACATCAAGGTTCCTTGGCATACATTGGTAGTGAAAGAGCCGTTGCAGATGTTAGCTGGTTAAATGGAAACTTTGCTACCGGTGGTAATTTGACATATTTGTTCTGGAGAAGTGCATACTTGAGCATGTGTTTCAGCAGTGAGTTTTACCAATCCATTGTCTCTCATTCACTTTGACTAACATGAATTCTAGCGCGCAACCGTGTTTTGGTGGTTCTCGATTGGCTCAAGTCTAAGACTTTCGGTCGTGATGTTTCTAGAGAATAGATGGTTAGAGAGAGGGGTTAAAAAAAGAAAATGGGCGGGCTGGTCGGGATAGATGGGAATGAGGAGCGCGTGTAACAAATAACGAATTTTCGGGATAGACTGGTTTTGGTTCCTTCTTGAACTTTGCATTGGTGTTTTTTTATAGAATCTCCGGCTCGAGCTCGTGGAGAGTCGTTCGGGGAGTTCTAGGGCGCTGCTATATTATACTCAGAGGATTCCATGAATAAGATCATTTTTCTTCTCTTTCTAATATGCGGTTTTCAAATTTGGGGGTGTGATATGTTTGACAGATGAAATAGGTACGGTATATATTTCTACATAGATGCTGATTTCTGTTAAAGCAAGAGTTGTCCCATTAACCCCTTTTCAACCATAAACTTAATCCTTCCCCCCCCAAATAAAGATTTGTCCACGCAATCCTCTTGCACAGTGTCATAGCCTCATCGATACTACGAGTGCCTAGTAGATTGGCTGTACCGAATTGTTTGCCTCTCCCATCATCCTCTAAAATAAGCGCGCGGATCATAGAGGAAGCAAGCAAACTACATGTACGTACGTCGAGTGCTCCACTCTGTCCTTTCTTCACCTCATCTTTTACGACAGTTAATCCTCCAATTATAGAATGAGACTGGATGGAATTTGTAGGGCCTCGTTCGCCACGGTAGTGGAATAATTGATACTCTTCAATGTGAAATGCTTATAAAATTGATCGTGAAGAAAATCCTATTCACTTTTGCAAGGAAGAAAAAGTGTTGATCTAACCACCTGCACTTACTTCCTCAATCCCTCAATCCCTTGAGAACATCACCAACCAACGCATGGTTATTCTGAAATCACCAAGTGTAGACATCCCGTCAGATCATGCAGACCATATTTACCATCAATAGGTGTTCTAGAACTTTCCAGAACACATGAACCGTAAATAGACCTTTCTCGCCTTTGGGGTTATACAAGAGGCGTGGGTGGCATCATATATTTGTCTTAGATGTATATATGTATATATGTAGTACTGGGAGGGAAGTTTGCCTTTCTCTCTTGTGTACCGTCGGATCGGCATCGCAGGCTTGTTGTTCGTCCTACAGGTGGTGCCGACGAACTCGAATGGAATAGATGGGAAGACCAAGGAACCCCAAAAGTTTCACAGTCGGATGTTAGGGTTCAGAACCTATGGATGTGTGTTTGACATGTTGGGGAATACTGATGTTGAGTGAGTGATGTTGAGTGAGTGATGTTGAGTGAGTGATGTTGAGTGAGTGATGTTGAGTGAGTGAGTGAGTGAGTGAGTGAGTGAGTGAGTGGCCTTTCGTGACTCGGGTCCATAGGTGTTGTCGGATCTGGGTGGTTCGGGGATGTGTTTTGAGCTTCATAGCTAGCTGTCCTGATAGAGTTGTTTGTAGTTGTCGGGTTATAGGTAAAGATAGGTAGATATTGAAGGTAAAAATGAACGAAATGAATGAAATGAAATGTGTACCTAGTACCTACCTAGTAGTTATCAATATTGTCAATGTTCCAATAATAATAAACGTACGAGTAAGAGGCAAAGCCATATGAATACAATAATAATACATTTAGAATCAATTTTATATCAATCAATCAATCAATCAATCAACCAATACATACAAGGGATTCTATGACATTCTTTGCCATGCGAGGCTGACTTATTATTGATCATACTATGGCCGTACCAGGCATTGAATTTATATGCGTGGCCTTCTCGTTGCCTGGATACGCTCCTACGTTATCGATTATTCACCCATTTTATTTTACCTTTACCCCAACCAGTAGTCAGTCGCCTTCACCCAACTCACTACGTTTACTGAGCTGTGCTTAAGCGGAAGAAACCAATAGAAAGATTCAAAAGCTCAACCTACCAAATTTAGTGCGGTTCCGTCATATTCTAACGACGCTACCTTAACTAATACAGCCATCTTAGAGCTGTCTTGATCTCCAACACAACCTCTTCTTTCCATAAATTCTTACAAAAACATCCATCTATCCATCCTTCCTGAAAGTTCAATCTATCTTTCATCCACCTCTTCTTTCTCACTTTGATAAAGTCTCTTTTAATCTTAAACTCTATCGCCATTTGAAAGGACTATTTACAAACAGAACTGATCATTTGTTACGACTGTCAAGGTCAACCCTCTATCAAAATGTCTGCTGAACCCGACCACGTCGAGCACAAGAAGAAGGTCAATCTCAAGTAAGTATATCTTCATCTGCCAGTTCATTACCTGGAGAAGACACAATACTAACATCATGGCTAGTGATGCATCTGGTGCTGAACACAAAGGCGTAAGTTGATCTACCAACCGCCACTATATGACGATAACAAAATCGAGATCAAAAATTAACTAAGTCTTCAAATTATAGAATGATGATATTGCAACTGCCATCTTAAAGAAGAAGAAGAAGCCAAACTCGTTGATGTGAGTATATCGAGCAAGCACCCCACCTCGACCGAAGATCTGAACTGACAGGCGGTGGCAACAGGGTTACTGATGCTATCAACGATGATAACTCTGTTATCGCTCTCTCCAACAATACCATGGAAACTTTACAATTGTTCCGTGGAGATACCGTTTTAGTTAAGGGAAAGAAGCGCAAGGACACTGTTCTCATTGTTCTTGCTGATGATGATCTCGATGATGGAAGCGCACGTATGAACCGTGTTGTTAGACATAACCTCCGTGTTAAGCACGGTGACGTTATTACCGTTCACCCATGTCCGGATATCAAATATGTAAGTATTTAAGAGTCTGCGGACATCTCCAAGGTGCTGATATGTCATTAGGCCAAGCGCATTGCAGTCCTTCCTATTGCGGATACTGTCGAAGGTCTCACCGGATCTTTATTCGATGTTTTCTTAGCACCATATTTCCGCGAAGCCTACCGACCTGTACGACAAGGCGATCTTTTCACAGTTCGTGGTGGTATGAGACAAGTTGAATTCAAGGTTGTTGAAGTCGACCCTCCCGAGTACGGAATCGTAGCCCAAGATACAGTCATCCACTGCGAAGGAGAGCCCATCCAGCGTGAAGACGAAGAAGGCAATTTGAACGAGGTCGGATACGACGACATTGGAGGATGCAGAAAGCAAATGGCACAGATCAGAGAGATGGTTGAGTTGCCATTAAGACATCCCCAACTATTTAAGTCTATCGGTATCAAGCCTCCTCGTGGTGTTCTCATGTTTGGTCCACCAGGTACTGGTAAGACACTCATGGCCAGAGCCGTTGCAAACGAGACCGGTGCTTTCTTCTTCTTGATCAACGGACCCGAGATTATGTCAAAGATGGCCGGTGAATCCGAATCGAATTTGCGCAAGGCTTTCGAAGAGGCTGAGAAGAACTCGCCTGCGATCATCTTCATCGACGAGATCGACTCTATTGCCCCAAAGCGTGACAAGACCAACGGAGAAGTCGAACGTCGTGTTGTCTCGCAATTGCTTACCCTTATGGACGGCATGAAGGCTAGATCCAACGTTGTTGTCATGGCCGCCACGAACAGACCTAACTCCATCGACCCTGCCCTCCGTCGTTTCGGTCGTTTCGATCGTGAAGTCGATATTGGTATCCCTGATCCAACCGGTCGTCTTGAAATCCTTCAAATCCACACCAAGAACATGAAGTTGGGTGATGATGTTGATCTCGAGCAAATCGCCTCCGAGACTCACGGTTACGTCGGTTCTGATGTTGCCTCCCTCTGCTCCGAAGCTGCTATGCAGCAAATCCGTGAAAAGATGGATCTTATCGATCTTGATGAAGATACTATCGACGCCGAGGTTCTCGACTCCCTTGGTGTTACCATGGACAACTTCCGTTTCGCTCTCGGTGTTTCCAACCCATCTGCTCTTCGTGAAGTTGCAGTTGTCGAAGTTCCAAACGTTCGCTGGGACGACATCGGAGGATTGGAAGAGGTCAAGCGCGAGCTCATCGAGAGCGTGCAATACCCCGTCGATCACCCCGAGAAGTTCCTCAAGTTCGGTCTTTCTCCATCTCGTGGTGTCTTGTTTTACGGTCCTCCTGGTACTGGTAAGACCTTACTCGCCAAGGCTGTTGCCAACGAGTGTTCTGCAAACTTCATTTCCGTCAAGGGTCCAGAATTGCTGAGTATGTGGTTCGGTGAATCTGAGTCTAACATCAGAGATATTTTCGACAAGGCTCGTGCTGCCGCACCTTGTGTTGTTTTCCTCGATGAGCTTGATTCTATTGCCAAGTCTCGTGGTGGATCTAACGGCGATGCTGGTGGAGCTTCTGACCGTGTTGTCAACCAACTTTTGACTGGTAAGCTTATTCTTGTTTCTATCATGTGTGAGTGGAGGCTAATTTTGACATAGAAATGGATGGTATGACCTCGAAAAAGAACGTTTTCGTCATTGGTGCTACCAACAGACCTGAGCAACTTGACAACGCTCTTTGCAGACCTGGTCGTCTTGACACCCTTGTCTACGTTCCACTTCCCAACGAGAGCTCTCGTGCTGGTATCTTGAAGGCACAACTCAGAAAGACTCCAGTCGCCGATGATGTTGATCTCAGCTACATTGCATCCCGTACTCACGGCTTCTCTGGTGCTGATTTGGGATTCATCACCCAACGTGCCGTCAAGCTCGCCATCAAGGAATCTATTTCTTTGGATATCGAACGCCGCAAGGCTCTCGAGGCCGCTGGTGGTGACGTTGACATGGAGGAAGAGGATGTTGAGGACCCAGTTCCAAAATTGACCAAGGCTCATTTCGAAGAGGCCATGTCACAAGCCAGACGATCCGTTTCTGATGTCGAAATCCGCCGATATGAGGCATTCGCTCAGAGCATGAAGAGCTCTGGGCCTGGAGCTTTCTTCAAGTTCCCAGAAGCTGGTGAGGCCGCCGAGGCTAATGGAGGAGGTGCTGGTGGATTTGGTGATGCTGGAAACGACGACAGCCTTTACGACTAAATCTGTACTCTTAATATCATATTTTTACGTCATTTTACAGCATACATGAGGAGCTAACGATTGGGAGGGCATTTGACCCGGTGGACTTTGACGTAGAGTTTAGAGATTTCTGCAGATCAAAGTTGCATTCATGACCCCTAAAAGTCATTGTATGAAGGGTTGGGAGAGGTATGGAGAGTTTCATTCATGGCGATATGTGGCCAAGGTGGTGCCCTTAGCATAGAATACCTTATAAAAATAAATTTCATTACAATCCGATCTCGAATGCATATTGAGTGAAATGATTGGTAGATGTCATGATCCGTAAAGACCTATTAAGATAAGTTTTTAATCCTAAAAACGCCGCTTGAGTATGCATGGCGCCTTGACTATTCTACATGATATTCGTCATGATTCTCTTGTGCAATATAAATTTGACGTATACGCCCAGAACATTCCCGGCCTTGTAATCCCTCGTCATTCCCAAATCCCAATGGTTCTTTTAAACTCCTAGTATACTCCACAGGTAGTTCACTCATTACATAGAATGAAAATACTGCATAACAGCCACCCATGCATCAGTTCCTCATATCTGCTTCAACTGTGTCGTGCTATCTTGATAAATGATGTAAAAAATAGAAGCGGATCTGGGAAAGTTTTTTGGAAGTCGATTCCAATTTGCCCATGCATCCATATTGAATCCACCAATTCCTTTCTTTAGATGTCTGTATTTGTATCGAGGGGATCCCAGAACAAATGCAGGTCGCCTCCAGTGATATATATCCCTCCCCGCTTCTTCGTCTCCTCTTTACGCCAATGCTGATTCCTCATCACCCCTCCTTACTCAACTCCCAGAAATGTAACAACCCCAAAGACGTTCGAGGGTTCACTCCACAACCTCACAAACAGCTTCTAATGATTCCCTCGTGATCCTCACACCTTCATCCACGACACTTTTCGGCAACGCGAGACTTTGTCCTCTTTCACCTCTTCCTTTGGGCGCGGCGTCTTTTTCTTTTGCTTCCTTTTCCTTTTTGTCTGAAGATCCGTTGGTGGAGGGGTGAGGGGATGCGTTGGAGGGGTCGGATGAAGTAAGTGCGATTGTGTCGGCACGGATGTCTTCAAGTACTTTGGCGATGAGCAGCGGGAATGTGGTGTAGTGTCCCGAACGCAGGAGGGAAAGCGCGTGGTTTTGGATTAGGGTTGGCCAGTTTGTGGGAGAGGAGTGGAGGGAGTGGAGGAGGGTTTCTTGGATTCTGTTGAGGGGAGAGGTTAGTTGGGTTTTGGATTGGAAGGAGAGAGAGCGGGGGCAAAGACATACTTAGCAACATGGCCATCTTTTAGTAATATAGAATTTATCTGCGAGCGCAAATCCGCATCTTGGGTTGTGGGTGTGTAGTTTGCGGCGCTTTTCGATACGCGCACAGGTGTGGTGGGTTCGGAGGCCATTGTGATGGGGTGTGTAGATTCGGGGTTGGATAGATGGGGTTTTGGTATGGTGTGTTTGGATATATAGGGACGGGGTGATAGGAGGAAGTGAGTGGGGGATTTGGGATAAGACGGGATGGATAGAAAATTGACGGTGTACAATGCGAGAGGAAGCTTGGGGCATGAGATTTCCAAGGAAGAATGGAGGTTTGGGTAGATGTTGGACTTGAGCGGTGGAATTGATGGCTTGTTGTATGTTTTTTGAGACCTCGTCGGCGAGGCTGGATTGAAGGCTGAATTTATTTATGTGTTGGACCAATGAGGTAATCGGATGGGAATTTGGTGATGATGTGGGGTAGGATTAGTATTTTGATAGAGACAGTCTCTACGTAGGAGAAAAAAGAGGCCGATTTTGACCACATAAATCTTTAATGAAATCTCTGAATTAATTGAATTATAAATCAATCACAAATAAAATAAATAAATCTGAAAATATCAAATTACTTTTTACCTTTTAATTATACTAATTCTTATTAAAGTTTATATTTTATTTCAGGTTTAAGAAGAAGAATTTGGTTATTGAGGGTATTAAAAAGTGATCAAAACCGGCCTCTTTTTTCTCCTACGTAGAGACAGTTCGGTAAACGAGGGGTTTGCTTCTACTGTTTCATCAGATTCACACATTAATTTCCTTTCATAACATATCATACGTGATTAGTCTACGATATCTCCATGTCCATTGTAATTATATATTCCTCAATATTCTAATTAAGGCCTCACTTCAGTTGTCTACTTTCAATCCGGCCATTCTTATATATATCTACAGCTGAATCAGCCTCAGCTTCAGGAATACATTCTACATGGGCGAAGCGTATTATTATTGTCACACCCATGAACCATTTCATTATCCAATGGATCTTCATACTATTTTCACACTCCACCATAAAGTGAAACCATGAAACCCTTTCACAAGTTTCATAGGCAAACAACCACACAAAGTCTATTCCATTCCCATCTCTTTTCCAAACGCTTTGCTTCTACCCATTGGGTGAGAAGATGGCTGTGCCTAGACGATGAAAATGGGTGCTTCATCCAATGCCGTGTTGCATTCAGGTCAAATTCTTATAAGCCACGGTATTCCTGTATTGAAAGGCTGAATTCAGATACTCGCAAGGTCGAATCAATGATGTAGGTTCCCTTCCTTTACCTATTACCTTTCTCCCGGAGTGTTTGATCAGCTTGCTCCTTTGATCGTCTTTTTCCCGTTGATTGTATTACTCCTTATACTTTAACCTCTCATATATTCATTCCTCTGTTTCCTCGCCCTTTGTTTCTTCTCTGGAAATATCTTCTCTTATTGCATCTCTTTTCTCTCTTTGCGTTCCTGTCATGATGCACCAGCATTCATTATGCATAGTGCCGTTGCCACTTCATATCGAATGAACAGCTCATCGCTATAACGGAACGGGGACCAAACACTAGAACATCGGAATTTCATTTTTTCCCTCCCTTTCTTCTCTAGAACTGCGTCATCAGTCGGCAGGTACCGTTCTGGCGCGAACTACCTTTTCAAATAGCATCATAATTTTTTCAAAATAGTAAAATCCACCGCTCGGTTGGGTTGTATCAGACAGATTACGTCGCGAAAGCAAGGCTATTGTGGTGTGTTGAGTCGGATCATCCAGTACACACGAAGGATCTCAAACGTGACGAGTTTCAACACCTGGCAAACTCTTTCAACTCCCGTCAACACGAACGGTCTGGAGAGCATTATTCCGATCATTATTACGATCTTATTATTGGATACATCATTCAACTCAAGACTTCCACCAGGACGTTGATCCAGGTTTGGGCTACATTCGAACGTTTTTTTCTTTGCAAGACCTGAAGGCCTGCAGAGATATCACCAATCAATGCAAGATGCGGCGGCATCTTTTAACGACTATTGCTTGCTTATTCTGTATTCTACGTCTTACAAACGCCTTGTCACTTGCAAACTTCCAATTAGTCTCACCAACTGCAGTTTCATTGGTTTGCTTTGTGGAATATAATACTGCAATTTCAGATTGCAAACTATCAGACTTCAATGATGGGTGTTCCCTCGACTGCCAATCAGCCTTAACATCAAAAGCTACATGTGTTAGCAATGCTTGTTCGAAAGATAATGTAGCTTCCAATACATTATTAGGAATCGTCAAAGGTGGTGGAATCATTGCAGCTTTATGTCCGAATATCAAAAGTTCTACTACAAAATCAAGATCAACCTCGACTACAACAGAGACGAAAACTTCGACTACTAGTGTGAGTACTACATCGTCGAGTTCGCAATCGACTCCAACTTCAACTTCAACTTCAAGTCCAACTCCAACTCCGGCATCGACTTCGGCTTCATCCCAAAGCTCTAGTTTTACTGCTGCTACAACGACATTCTCTGCGCTTCCCACGACGACCCAATCCACGATTACGGATACTTCGAGTTCCGCTCAAACTTCGAATACTCAAACATCATCATCACCATCGTCCACTTCATCAAAATCCACAACATCTAATTCTTCAGAATCAACATCTACTTCTTCCAATACGAATAAGAATACAGACACAAGCACCAGCACAACACTGACCACGACCCAAGCACAATCCACTACATCCACATCTACAAAAACTACAGCAACAACATCAAAGTCAACAACGACAACAACCGCAGCATCGAATAATGGGAATGGGAATGGGATTAGTGGGGGCGGAAGCCCGTTTGATATCGATGCGAATAGTGGTGGTTTGCCAACTGATTTCGGTAAACTATCACAAAGGTGGATAGCGGGCGTGGTGTTGATTTATGGAGGATTGGGTGTATGGTTTCTTATTTGAGATGTGGGAGATGAGAGTTTATGGGGACTGTGGGATTGGGTTGAAAACGATAATGTTTATAAGAATTCTTAGGGTTTTTGTTTTGTTTGTGTTTTGTACGATTAGCGCGGCTGCGGGATCTCACAGATCAGATCATCATGTCATTTGGACTGAGAAATGATTTAGAAAGAGATGGAGAGAGGTATGGTACAGCATAGCAGAGCAGAGCATGGCTAGCGCGATATGTATATTATTTTATGACTTTATGAACAAATTTGAGAGATGATGTAGGGAGATGAGTATGGGATATGGAGGGTGGAATGAATGAGGACATGGGTTGAGGTTTGGATATGGGGATTTCGATTCTGGATAGCATAGGATGTCATGGGATGGGATGGGATAGGATGATTTCATATAACAGAAACAGAGATCGGTTATGAAAAGCAAGTAATTAAACAATAAATAAATGAAATAACGAATTTGTATCTCTACATTATAATTTTCATGAGCACTCGCGGTACGAGATCCCTCCCCCTCTTTCGATACTCTGCGTGCTGGATACCTACATACCCTGAGCTAGCGAGAGAGCGGATGCTGTGTTTACTATATACATTCATTACAATTTTCCTGATATATATATGTATATCTTTCCTACTCGGAAAAACTCATGTTTCGCTTTGTATATATACTCGTATACTCGTATGTATTTATTATATTATATAATATACAAACCTTGAAAATAATAATTATATGAAATGAATTTTTGAAGTTGGGGATATCTACTTGTATATATATATATAGAATAGAGTAGAATAGAATAAAACAAAGTAGAATAGAGTAAAATAGAGTAGAATAAAATAAAATAAAATAAAATAATAAAATAAAATAAAATAAAAGAAAATAAATAAAATAAAATAAAATAAAATAAAATAAATAAAATAAAATAAAATAAAATAAAATAAAATAAATAAAATAAATAAAATAAAAATAAACTAGATATAGATATAGATAAATAAAATAAATAAATAGAGATTTGTATTTCAATATTTAGTATTTAGTATTTAATATATGTAGGAGATTGGGGATTGGAGGTTGGAGGTTGGAGGTTAGCGTTTTTGAAGACTTGTAGATAGGTATAGATTGGGGATTGAGATTAGATTGAGGATTGGGGATTGGGGATTGGGGATTGGGGAAAGGGGATTTGGGGAAAGGGGATTGGGAAGGGGATTGGGGATAAGGGCGATCTGGGAAAGGGGAGGGTGAAATGAGTGAGGCTAAGATGAGTAAAGATGAGTGAGGCTAAAATAAGCGGAAAAATAAACAATGAGTCAATATAAGCGAAGATAAATAAAATAACATAAGCAAAAAATATAGAATAGAATAGACGGCTGGATTACAAATACAGGATGTAGATTAGAGATTGAAAATAATAGTATATAAAGATACTAGATACTCGGAATTATATATAATATATAGAATAGAGATGGAGGACGTTTAAAATAGTAGAGGGCTGGAAGCTTGTATATGGAGGGGATTGAGGGAAAGACGGAAGGAAGGAAGAAAGCAAAAGAAGAAAGGAAGAGAAGAAAGGTAGAGAAGAAGGATGAGATGAGAATGAAGGATGTAGCTAGGGATTGAGAGAATGGTGATTAGTTAGTTAGTTACTTAGTTAGTTAGTTAGTTTACTTAGTTAGTTAGTTAGTTGGTTAGTTAATTGATTTAGAGTTTGAAGTTTGAAGTTTAATATAGATGAGAAAGTTTAATATAAGTGAGAAGAGAAGAAGAGAAGAAGAGAAGAAGAGAGAGAAAGAAGAAGAGAAGAAGAGAAAGAAGAGAAGAAGAGAAGAAGAGACGAAGAGAAGAAGAGAAGAAGAGAAGAAGAAAAGAAGAGAAGAAGAAAAGATAAGGAAATTCTGAATATATAATATAGCAGAATATAGTTTAGGTAGAAGAATCATAACTTTATATATTTATACTACTTATCTCTTTACTTATCTTATTCATTCATCCAGCTATCTATAATATAAAAATTTATATTTTCAAAGAGATAAAATAAGATATATAGGTATATATATATATATATATATCAACCGATATTTGAGTACCCATTCATTCATTCATTCATCCATCCATCCATGAATACACACACACACACAACCATATACTCCCCATGCACAATTTCAAAATGTCAAATTCAGCCGCACGTATGAGAATCATGCAGTAAGTAAGTACCTAACACCTAGTACCTATGTAGACATATCTCCCAAGAAAAGTCATCGGAACCTTTTTCCCCAACTCCGTAAATATGCCCAGGTATCTCAGCAATATCAACATCAACATCAACATCAACATCAACATCAACAACGACAAAGTGCTTCGCAATTGTATCTCTTCACCCTCTTCACTCCCTTCACTCCAATCCCATACACACACATCATGTATCCCTCCTCTTCACTCCAACCCCATACAAACATATCACGTATCCCTCCTCTTCACAAACCCCACCATCACACCCCCCCCCCTCTAAAAGAAAACACTCCTCTTCTTCTGCACCTTCGTCATCTTCTTCCCGCCAAAAAATCCACTCGAGCTAGCCGTCCCACTCCCCGGCGCTTGCAAATAAGGACTATTGATCTGCGCCTGCGGTCTCGCCTGCGACGACGACGAAGGACCACCCGCCCCAGCAAATCCACTCCCCATCCCCATCGCATAGCCCGCCGGACCGGGCCCGGTACTCATCGGTCTCGCCGGCATGGGCGCACTATACGGCGCACTATACGGCGTTGTAATCGTCGGTCTCTGCGGCGCCTGCTGCGGCGCAAACTGAACTCTCGCTCCCGGATTCACATTCGCATTTGCATTCGCATTTGCATTCCCATTCCCATTCACAGGCATAACGCCATACTGTTTCCTCAAACGTTCCGTCTCCTTTGCAATCTCGGCATCTCTTCTCCGCTGTTCCTTTTCTTCCTGCTCCAGCATCTTCTTAATGCGCTTCTCTTCCAACAATTCCACGCGCTGGCGTTCCCGCTCCTCAGCTTCCACCAACGCTTTGAGACGCGCGGTTTCGGCGTCAATTTCCCACTGCGTGCGCGCATTGACTGTGGGCGGGGGCGAGGGCCCCGTCGGAAGCGGATGCGAAGTGCGACGGGGCGGAAGACCGGGCATGATTCCCCCAGACATCACGGGAGATATCGACGGCCTGCCATTTTCTCGAATGACGGGACCGCTATTGTTGCGCTTGCGCAACGCCCCCGGAGTTTCATTGGGTGAACTGATGTTAAACATTTCGCGACTGGCATTGAAGAATATATCCTTAATCACTGCAGCCGAGAGCAAAAGCACCACCTCCAGACCCTTGAAATCTTCAACATCAACTCGATGCATGTTGGGTTGGTAAATGGTAAGATCTTTCCCCCCCTTAAACATAGCCACCGGAATATCCGGCTCCTTATTCCTCTTCCCTTCGGCCGTCTTGCCCGACAGGAAACACGACAAATCTTTCGAGAACTTCCCATCCTTCTTCCACTTAAACGCCACTTTCGGCGTGAGCACCGAGAAGGCCGGATCGCTCTGACTGCGATCGAGCGCCGACGCCGACGGGGCCCGGAAACTAATCTGCGGCATCTCGAATTCCCAATACGCCGAACTATTCCACGACCCCGCGATTTGCTTCACCAGCACCTGCTGATCCGGATTGTACAATTGGATAGTGAAAGCATTCGGCACGATGGGGACGGGCGGGGGAGGAATGCCATTCTGCGCGCGCACTTCGGCCTGGGAGAGAGTGGGCTGCGTCCATTCGGGCTGGACCAAGACTTCGGCATAGAGGACGTCCGGGTTGCAGGAATCGTAGAGGGCGACGGCGTAGCAATTTTTCGAGGCGGCCAGATTGGGGTCGGGTCTGCGGAAGAGGTATTCGGGTTGGAGGTCGGAGCCATCTTGACGGAGGAAGATGGGTGTGGAGAGAGGGGTATCGGTCGATGCTTTGAAGAAGAAGGTGGGGAGGTTTTCGTCAAGCATGATGATTTGATGGAGTTGAGGGGGAGGGGGGCAGGCTACAGGATGTGTGTGGTTGGGCTTTCAAGGCTTTTCAAATCGTTCAGAAGCAAATGGGTAAAGGGATGATGTGTTGGAGGTTTCTTGATTATCACTCTGAAACACAGAGCAGAATTAGTATAGTAGTAGTAGTAGCTAGGCAGATCTGATAAATCTCGGCACCGCTGCGAATACGATTCGTACAGAGTTAATATGATATGGATGTGTATGATATATACCTACCAGCAACCTTAACATATCAACTCAAATGCGCAAGGTGGATATCCATTACCCTTTTCACAGGGCTATGAAGTATCTGAAGTGCCCGTAGATGAGGCTGAGCCTTCCCGCTCACATGCATTCACCACGCGTAAACCATTGTACAGAGTAAAGAAGATGTCTTGGAATATTCCTTGATGAATCAGATCTGCAAACAATTCCATGCTTTATAAACGTTTATTGGTTCGATTAGGTTTCGGTATCGTTATCCCCATAGCCAATTTCTATTTTTACATCGTTGATCCTTTAGTCTTGTAATCGATTTGCTTATATAAGCTTCTCTCTATACGAGGGCGTGTCTTTGATGAATGCCGGACTGAAATTTAAGCGAATTTCCTTATCAAAACTATGCTTTATTTTATATATTTATAAATGAATAGTAATTCAAATATTTATTATAAAACTTTGAAATTTGAATTGTATAAAGAAAATTGATTAATAATTGATTTGATATTAGATTTATTAATTTTTGAATTGAATTGATAATAAAATTCTATATAGAAATTTGATTCTTAAAATAAATATTATTTCTTATAAATATTTTAAGTATAAAAATTCAATATAAATTTTGATTTAATTGAAAGCTTTAATAAAAAAACTAAACCTATATTATTAGATTTTAAATAAAAATTTATTACTTTTATAAAATTTCAAATATATAATAATATTGATTGATTTAATATTGAATTTTAAAATGAGTGAGTTTGGGTAAATTTTGGTGTGAAAAAGTGCTTGCGCACGGACCCGGCATTCATCAAAGACACGCCCTCGTATATCGTACACCAGATAGCATTGATATCGTCACAAGGAAGTTAATAAGCATGCTCATTCGCTGCTTCGAAATTTGTTTCTCGATGATGTTATACTCAGGTTACGTACTCTTCTACCCGAGGGAGGCTTCGCACACTGATTAAAAGTACCTAGGTATCCAGCAGTTTCCGATTGCATCTAGATAGGCTTTCTCCACGTATTATACGAGAGGGTCTGCAAATGTTTATCAAATGCTTCAAGGCTGGCTACCTGTTAGACAAGATACCTAAATCAATTAGTCGAATATTAATCCCTACGAATCAACATGAAACCTAACTAAAAACTCAAGTCAAGACAGAAAAGTCGTCAATCGATAAATCTCTGTAAATCTCTGTAGATTTCTGCCGGATATCCAATAATAAATCGTCTTCATTTGATTTAAATGTCTTCCTATTTCCTAGTGTTCCTTTTCCACGCAAGCCAACCCAGCCCCTCTCAGCTTTGCCCAAGGAAAATGTCCCAAGGTTGACTTGTCCCTGTCGGCTACCCGTATGTCCCAACCACGAGTTTCATCCAAGAACTCCCTTCCACAGTCAAATTCGACCAAAAACCGAGTATTCAACCATTCATCTCATGATACGCCTCATATAAAAATATGACCAAAAGATACCAAAACAGCTAGCTAGCCGAAAAAATAATAAACTGGATTGACCCTGAATTGTAATCTCCAAAATTCCGTTTCCAATACACATACACTATCCCAAAAATTGGTGATATCGCCTACTTTCGCTATGCAGTGTAAACCAGTGCAGCAACTCCAAGAAATAATGTCCAATCCAAATGTTCGATTAGATCATATAATGCCGCCGGGAGGGTCGTATATGGAATTGTTTCCACCGCGACCACCATTTCTACCGTCCAGACCTGCGCTTCCAGGGACATCTTGTATGCCAGGTTCCGTATTGGGGCTGATTTTTCTTAACATGAACATAGGCTTTTTGCCTTCCTTATCCAATTGTTTAAAGAGAATCAGCGGTTTTTCTTCCATACCCAAACATCTTTCTTTATCCCCATAGACGATGTATAAAGCGTATTGTTCCCAGGGTGCGTTGATATTGTATTTTTTTAATGCAGCAGGTAAAACCTTGTAGCATGGGTCTTCCATACTGACGCGGAATGATTTGAATATTTCGACTGAGGCACCACCCCCACCAGAAGGTGGTTCAAGGGCCGGTGTTTGGGCTCGCCGTGAGGGTGCTGGTTTGGTACTGTCGCGAGAGTATGTCGATGGAGGATATTGGTCGTTGTCGTTCTGAGGGAAATTGCTGCGGCCTGGTGTAGGTTGTTGATCGGATCGGTACGAGCGTGAAGCTAAAGTGGATCCACTCATATGGGAAGGAGGGGAAGTCGGAGAGGGTTGATTGGGCGAAGGTTGTCCAGGTGACAGTGATTGAGAGCCGTTATTCATAGCATTGAGGTGTGAAGAAGAGAGGACTGCCCGCTCGGCAGCATTTGCAGGATCAAGAGCGTGTTCCATCATAGATCTATCCTGGCTAGATTGTAAATTGAAAGTAGGAGACGCATTCTTTGGCGTTGATTCCAGAAACAGCTTTTTTGTTGAGAACTTCCGCGAGAGCCCACCTGATTGACTTGAAGAGGGTGTAGGTGCAGGAGGTGATATCGTATTGTTATTATCGTAAGAATATAGGCTTTGATTGTTGGTCCCAGGGGGATGGTATGGCAAAGGCTGCCCTTCCTTATGCATTCGAAATACCGGTAAGAGATCTTCCCTCAATCGAGTGTACTCAGACGTCAGCCTTCGTAATTCCATCTCTGCAACGCTCATTCGTTCGTCTCGTAATCGTAATTGTTCGACAAGATTTTTGATGTCTTTGAGTGTCGCGGTGGCATACTGGGCCTCGGCGTCCGCTGCTGCAAATGAAGTCAGTTTGATTATTCGGTACCATCCAATCGACCAACTCACAAAGTGGCACATAGTGGTCACTCTCAATAGGCACGTCTTGCTTAATCTTGATGTCGTAAACGTTCTTCAGAATTGTGAGTCGATGTCCCACACTTGCTATTCCCATCTCCTTTAGGTCGGTATGCTGTAATGCCACCAATGCTTCCCCAACAATTTCGTTTTCTATCCCACTCAATTAGATAAGAGGTTAAGGACAACCAATATTGCTTTAAAGCATACCTAAGAATTGATCGCCATACTGCCGCAGTCCCAGACTACCTACAAAATCGGCGCAATCATCTGCGGTCCATTCCGTTATGATAGAATCTGGTAAAGAATCCATGATGCCATGGTTACCATACGTAGTTGGGGTGTGTTCGCTGGAAGAAAGGCCATCGGAATCCTCTGAATCGTTGGCGAGGACCGGGGAACTGTTATGCACACTTCTCTCGTACTCGTCGTCCGCATCAGATTCCGGATATGCGGTGCCGGACTCGAATGCCATAATTATATTTCAAAAGAAAAATGGTAATGTTGCGCAAAATAGAGCAAAAGGCTTTGTCGCGGCGATTCAAACCAAGTTCCTTACAAGAATCGTAGGTGCAGATGAAGTCGCTTAACCTTCTATGAAGGCGAGGTCAAAGCTCTGCGCTTAAATCTATGGAGTATGTAGGAGTAAGAAGCCGCTGGTGGGTTCGCCGGTAAGTTAGCTTTCTTCCTTTCTTTTTATGGCTGATGAGCTGGGTCGCAGAGTGAGCACAAAGTAATCATCGATGGTTCAGAGTGAAGCGGGCGGCTTAACGGGTTTCTCAGTGGATGAAATGAGTAAATGCCTCAAATGGGAGTAGTGTCGTCCTATGAGGGTGAAAATGTATCAGAATTAGATGACCGTCAATGGTAGTATTCAAAACAACTTTGGTATCACACATCTGAAAGCCAGAAAAGCTGACATCAGATTGTCTAGAAAAGTAGGGAGGAATTTATCACTGAGAGTGTGTGGGAACAAGTAGCACCATATCACGGCTGTAATTTGCCCTACGAGTATGGTAAGTTGGTAACATTACCTCCGTGTATAATGTTTGCGTCCAATATAACAACAATAAATGAACGACCTTCTAATTTCCTCTCCAATTCCCACCCAACCAGCCACAAACAGAAGCATACAATATCCAATGAAATCATGACATTACTTCAAACTAGGATCTACACATTAACCAACGAATAGTACTTCGGAGAAATTAATTGGCCATTCCCTAATTTGGATTCGCGAGCGTTAAAATATACCTAGGGGAACGGCCCCATAAATATCCTCAGAGTATTTAATGTAAAGAGGTATTGATCTTCATCATCATCTCATTAGTACTAAGAAATAGCTGCAATTCGCGCGATAGTCGCCGTTTGTTTGCTTATTTGACGACTACATGGTGTAAATATCATCACTTCATGCACATCACCTACAGAAAAAACAATGCATGTAATGCAGTACTTGAATCAAGATCAATTCAGGTTTTACCGAAGTGGACGAAAAGTTTCATACTACATCATGTGTATGTGTGTACCTTGCGTGTAACCGCGAATAAAAGTAATCTTTTGATATATAGACTCATCAAGAGCATTATAAAAGTAGAAAAAAAAGCAGAATCAAAAATAACAAGCCGACAATGCAAGAAGGACTATGTACAAGGTGTCCTTGCCAATGCTGAATGAACAAATCTTTCAAAGATCCAATGTTGTGGTATAAGGTATCCCCTCCCCCATTGCCAAACCAACCCTCCTTTTCCCAGTAGCGCCAGAAATTGTGCCCAAACCAGTCCGGCCTCATCATAAATTCATTGATTCATGTAAGATATACAATTTTATGGAGCGTTCATCTTGAAGATTGTGTCCTCATTTTGCGAGCTAACCAATCACCAAGCATTCCATCCAAGCGCTATAATATAGTCAGTATAATGTAATTTTGTTTCCACGTTCATCAAAAACTCACGTTGGTTATATCCGCCAATTTGGCATTCTCTTCTTTGAAAAGATTACCCACAACTGGATGATCTGATCCTGCTGGTACTACTCCTGATTTGTCGTAGACAACGACTAATAAATCTCTAATATCTGTGTCATCATCAAAGAATGTTCTAAGATGCGAGTCACTCCACGTAGGTGTTGATGCTGAAGTGGTAGAGCTGCCAGTGCCCTTCTTAACATCGTCATTGTCAATCAGGTCAGGCGAAGGTGAATGTGATGACGACATCGGTGACGGTGGCTCTTCTTGACTAGACGTATCTACCATGAGTGCTGGTGGATGAGAATTCGTCGGTGTAATTGGAGAAACTTGTACTGGAGATTCCGACAATCTCTCTTCCATCGCATTACGATTTTCCGTTGCAGGAGTGGCGATGTAACTATCTGGGAAGCTACCTGGAATAGGTCGTTGAGCCTGTTCACCTGAAGAACGAATAGGCTCTTCAGCTTCGGACTCTTCAGAAGTTGAATCAAAATCATCCAACTCGACTCGGGCCTTTGCCTTCTTGGCTTTGACAGGTTTGGGCTCTGAACTGCTAGAAATTGCGGACTGCAAGATCTTGGATATTGGCCCGGGTGACTTAGGACTCGGAACAGTGGGTGAACTGGGAGCTTCCTGCTGATTCGAGGCCGTTGTTTGTGGCTCAGGCTGTACCAAACGCAATGAAAGCCCGGGTGCCGAATCGGCTGCAATTGCGCGCTCGGAAATCGCTGCAAGTTGTGGTTCTATCGACCTTGCTTCCCTCGCGCTTTGCTTTCGACTTGGTGACGTTTCCGGTCGCGGTTGTTTTTGTAACTTACCAGGATGCTTTTGCGCTTCTGGGCTCGATTCTTCGACAGATGCAAGATCTGAGTCTTTGCTAGGGGATGGAGATGATGCACGATTCTCGCTTGAATGTTTGCTTGATGAAATTGAATCTTCGAGGTCATCATCTTGGTGCTTCGATTTCTTGTCTTTTCGTTTAAAAAGCCCGCTAAGCATTCCTGGTTTCTTTTCCTTCTCTTTCTTCTCCTTCTTGTCCTTTTTGTCCTTAAGTTTGTCTGACACAAGATCTTTCTCAAGTCTATCGAGGCTCGGCCTCTGCTTCAGTTTCTCTGAATCATTAGAGGTTCGAGTCGAAGTGCTAGAATCGTCGCGAAGCAGATTTGGTGTAAGTGTAATTTTCCGAGTTTCCACTGTATCATCTTTGAAGAATGAATCCGTGTTGCGTAGAGTACCATTCCTAGATTTGCTACCTTCCGACTTTCCTTCAAGAATCTCGTCACTGCTCCTAGTTGTGTCCAAGCTGGATTTGACGTTTGAATTATCACGTTCTGGACTTTCAGATTTGACTTCGCGAAGTTCATTGCGCGGTTTGAGTGGCTCTATTGCAGCAATCTCGTCATCCTCAACGGTCTGCTTTTGCTGTTCAGTTTGTTGTTCTTGTTGCCCGTAAAATCCTCCATCGCCGTCATCTTCGTCAGAAGAGTAGTCAACATCAGAAGCCTCAACATATGTTGGCGCCGTAAATGTCACAGTTTTGGCATTCCTTCGTCGGATTGCTTTCTTCAGGGGGTTCTTTGACTTCTCTGCTTGATCTCCCAACATGGCCGACGTAAGCTGTTCACGTTAGTAATATTTCGAAACTCCAAAGAATGTCACGTACATCAATATTCCTATGCTTGTTAAGTCGAGCTAATCTCTCAGTAGGCGTTTCGATATGTTCTGCTGGTAAGTAACCTGTGATTGGCAAGAGTGTTAGTGATCATGGTGGAGATAACTGGTGATATGACTTACCTATACTGCTGTCCTTGACTACCCTAACGAGCCACCAATAGCTGTTACTATCGTCTAGTAAAACCATTGTGTCTCCTTTAGTTGCATTGGCTTGGCCTTCTACTGTAGCGACAAAGGTATGGAGCGCGTAGACGAATTCGAAATCGATGTCCTCTGATTCTTGTAAGCACTCTCCACCCCATCCGGAATCAACAAATCTAGAGTCAGCAGCATATGGAATATCATCATCATCATCATCATCATCATCATCATCCTCGTAAAATAGGTCCTTCTCGTCTTCGGAACTTTCGTATGGTATGGTCATTGCCTCGTCGTATTCGTAAGGATCGAAAGCCGAAGTCTGGGCAATATCCTGGTCCGAATCATGCATTGCTGTGAGCTGGTCATGAAAATACTCCTCATTATATTCCTGGTCATGTTTCTCCACGTAAGGCCCGTACTTTTCCGGAGTCACTGGTATGGGCGCATCGGTGTCGTAGTTGGACGTAGTACTATTCGCTCGGTCAAGATACTCACCTAGATGATGATGATGATATTGAATTTCGTGGGCCACCTGGCTCAGGTCCATATCTAGCTGGTCGCTCATAGGCTGTAATGGAAAGAAAGTGGGTGGCTCCACGAAAGGGGATGAACTTTCGCCGCACGCTTGTGAAAACGACGAGGAGCTTGCCCGGGAAAGGGAGTCGGACCTAGAAGGCCATATTTTTGGAAGAGAATACCCACCATCGTCGATTGACGGGGAGCTTGAGATCTTGTCCATCATGTCATCATCCATGCTATCGTCTCCCTCAGCATCCGCCATGTCTCCATCCTCGCCCCCAGAACCTGACAACCCGCCATTTTGAGCAATTGCCAAATCGTCTTGTTGATTGTTTCCATTCATTGCAGCGTTCCCTCCAGCAGCCGAATCGTCACTCGTATAATCTTGTATCATTTGCCCTTCGCCATTGGCCCATTCTCTTGAAACCCTTGGACTTCTATGTTGTTCGTCTGCGACTTCTGCTGCGACTTCCCGCAATGCTTCGGCCTGGTGTGGAGCAGGCGGCCCCGTGCCTAACGGTGCGGTGTTTGCATGTTTCTTCGAATGGTCTTGCGCCGATGGGGCATTTGGGTCTTGAAGGTCAATTGAATCTATAAAATCAGTTATCATGGAAGGGAACGGGTGAGACATTTGAGAACGAACCAGCGCGAATGATTTCCGGGCGCGTCATGTCTCTATTGTATCGTGAGGTCGCAGACCTCTCGAGAATAATAAATCTGGTTCTGACGGTGGTTTATTTAATTACCACTTTATGAGATGATTTGTGACAGGCACGAGCACAGAGATTACGATTAACATCCAAATGAAACCCAGCAAGATTGCTCTGCCACATCTAAGTGTTTAAAAGGGAGTGAATGTGGCAAAAGAGCACCGAATAATGATTATAGGGTCCAAAAGAATCGAGCGATTCAAGCAGTTCTCGTGTTGTTTCCAGGGTTGCTTTTTTCTCAAGGTTAGGAGACCAAATAACGAAATGACAGTCGAGCCTTAGCACGGGGGCTGATTAGGAGGATCGACTTTTCAACCAGTAGGTCATTAAGAAGAGACTTTTTTCTAATGGGAATCAAGAAAGGAGTGTTTCGAAACGTAAAGGCGGTTTGAAAGTTTAAAAGAAATAGATGGATGTATCGAGCAGAACGTAATGAATTGAAAGTATTATGACAGTAATTGATATAATAATATGTAGTAAGTAAGTCGGTCGATAGGTATCTAGGTGTCTAGGTACTCTCGTACGGAATGAAGTGCAGTGTGTAGTAAATCAATCTAGAATCACTTTCTGATGAAATTCTTGAAAGAGGTTGATTATTTACCCAAATGTTTCAGTTTGATTATCATCAATTTTTACTACAATTATATTATTGTATGTATCGTACATATTATCAGTTATAATAAGAAGTTATGCATTACCGAGACGAGCTAGGTGTGAAATGCCAAGACTCTCCCTCCTGAAAATGGTACCGAAAATAGGTGGAGAGGTGTATATAAAGAAAAAGTATAGCTAATTGGAAGATTCCCGTGTCGAAGATTGATGAGAGTGAAGGAGGGAGTGAAGGAGTGAAGGAGTGCCGGAGTTACCTGGGTGCCCAATGAGAGGTGAGAAGTGAGAGGAGGCGAGAGAGAGATTACAGGTACATATCATAAGGGTCGATTTCGCCTCACAGCACGCACATCTCTCGTAGTATCACTTCGCCATATCAAATTACAATCTAATTCCTGCTAACCCCGCGTTTAAGAGTCATTATTGTATGCATATGAGATACCTCGCAGCTGCTAACGTATGCTATATGCTATGATTCCAGCATATCATCATATGTGATATATTCCATGGTTTGCGGGTACCTGTGATTGTAGATCTGGGCGGGATGGCTATTGGAATTCGCAATTCGTTTCATAGAAGACCCTGCGAGTAGGTAGTAGGTAGGTAGGTATTTAATAGGAGGAAGACAGACCAAATCCAAACGGTCAGCTTGTACCTACTCACTGCACAGTCAGTATGTATGATACCTAGGTACCGTCACCAGTACCTGAGCATCTATCATGAAGTGAAGTCATCAAAGAATCTGAGAGCGACATCATGCATGCAGTATCTAAAAAGACTGCACCTAGGTAGGCATTAATAAAGGGGATAATGCTCCCATTCAGACAAATTTTACAGATTTCGGAAGCAAGGAACAAAAAGGTTCATGTACCTGTGCAAGTATCCATAATTCATTTCTCCTAGCCTCCCAACTCCATCAATCCATGTTACATAAGCCACCTGCATAAATGAAAACATGAGCCACATAAGATGATCTTATCTGTGGCTGGGGAAAGTTCGATTTTCTGTTGATTCGGAAGCGGGTAAATCACTGTCCGTGGTGCCTATGTAGGCCCTAGGTAGGTGGCTCGAGGGTGGATAGCTGGGTGAAGTTGAACAAATATACACCTAGGTACCTAGGTAGGTACACCACCTGCAGTAGTAATCAACAATTGAAAATCGCCTGTGATCACTTCAAGCAGCGCATCCAAAAGCCTCTTGTTTGGCTTCATTCTTCATTTTCCTTCATTTCCTTCGCTTCCTCGATTCCTCGTTTCCTCATTTTCTCGTTCATCGAAAAGTACTATCCATATGTCCGATGAATATGTACGACGAATACGATGAGATGAACAGCTTCCAAGATTCCTCTCCTTTCCTTTCCTCTCCTTTCCTTTAGTACTCAAAACGAACATTTGATTTGATGCCTTGGTGTCATGATCACATGTGTAAAGCGACCGACGTACGTAGTATTTTCCGCTTATCATTAAAATTTCAATGGCCCCCCTCCCCCCCGCGAATGCCCAATGACTAGGAGGTACTCACCTATGAGTATGCTGGTATGGTGTCACTACATTGCTCTAGAAAACTCTGGGCTGCAGATATATGTATGTCCCATGTTCCTCCTGCCATCTTGAGCTCCCTACATGAATATCCGGATTTATCCGCTAGAGTAAGGGTGGACATGCGATGCGGGATTGAACAAAACTCATTCTTTGCATTCCCGTTTAAGTGATGAGATAAATATCCCTGACCGCATCTCCCGTCTTCCATTTGATGGAATGATGGGTGAAAGACGGAACGAGACCCTTTGGAGGAAATAGAAGAAAGAGTTTTGTGGAGTGCCGATTGATGGCTAAAAGTCTCGTGTAGTACATAGCTCGATTGTATTGAATTGCTTGCGTTGGTTGTGAAGATGTAAGATCTTACATTTTGGGGGAGAGTTACTTAAGCTTTTACTCTTCACGATGGTGGATCAATCATTTCAAATCATGTATGATGTCTGATTTCATTGCCAATGCCAACGCCAGCGAATGAATTGTGGAAGCACCACCGAATCGTGCCACTTACCGAGATGGAATCCAGCAGACTTCCCCAAATTCCCCCAAGTTTTTGGTCGTACAATACCAAGTTGTCCCCCTTCCCCCCGATAGCTTATTAGCACCAAGCTTTCTTCCAAGGCATGTCACCGTTACTTGGCGATGAGATGAAGAAAAGCCACGCTTTCTCTGCCATTCCACGCTTCTTCGGAGGACGTTTAAGACACAATCAGTTTAGCATTTCTCTGGAAGGTTAAAAGTATAAAGTTCACATTGAATTTCCCACCGTGGTGAAAGGACAGAAGATCCTGAATGAGAATAGAATGCGAATGGGGTGGAATGTGCACGTCAATGTGATTCCGAGCATGGTACGAAACTTTGGGTTCTCTGATACCGAATGTAACCCCATGAGGAATAAAACGAAACGACCCGAGTGAAATTTTCAAGCCCTCGCAAAGTTTTACCGGCCACGATGGAACCATCCATCCTCACTTCCCAATACCACGAGTGTCTCGTTCTAGCTTTGGCTTGAGATTTGCTGGCTTACCCATGTATGATCGGTGGTGCTTTGGCCCATGGCCAGTTGCAACATGAGGGTAAAGGGTAAAGAGTGAAGGAAGAGTAGCACCGGGCAATACAAAGTGCAAGACAGACACAGGGTCAAGCTAGATAATGTGAGCTGATGCGAAAAGTAAATTGGTCAAGTAGCATAGGACTAGGTGTGTACATGATCTTATTGACGACACTGGGACATGACCACGTCCGAGGCTGTTACAATCTAGAGTTCTGATCAATCGGTTTCCATGACCACTCTGGCTGCGTCTGGCTGCGTCTGGCTGGTGTCGTGAATCTAGTATCACCTAGGTAGGAACTTGGAAGGGGGGAGGGAGGGTTGTACCGATACGAATTTGAGTTCGAAATGGAAACATGTAACAGGTGTTTCCGAGAAAGATATATCGGCTACCTAGGTGTTAGTTGGGGGGTTGGAAAGTATAATAAATGGAATGGTGTATTGAATGGTGTATTAAATGGTGTATTGAATGGTGTATTGAACGGTGTATTGAATGGTGTATTGAATGGTGGATTGAATGCTGGTGAAAGGAGAGAACGAAAGGGAAAAGAAGAGACAAGGAAGGAAAAGGAAAGCAACTGCAGTCGAGAATGGAGGATCAATAGGTTGAACATCATATCATACATATCATACATATCATACATATCATACATATCATACATATCATACATATCATATCATATTCATATTATAAATCCGGAGAGCAACCCTGGAAGAAATGAAATGCATATACCTCCCTCCCTAGTAGGTATGTGTGGTATGTACTCGATACGATGAGCGATCCGTCAGCACATTCACACTACTCTCCATCCAGGATTCCTTCCTTTTAATTGACTCTTATCATAATAATACATACCCTTCTCCTCCTTCCCTTCTCCTTCTACCCTTCTACCCTTCTTGTGAGTTGAGACCTTCTCATACCGGTGCGGACATAATTATATCTTACATCCATTCTATCCCATTCTATCCCTAGTTGCTCACGACTCGCCACCAATTTAATCAGATTCAATGAAACTGATCTCGAACATTTCATGAATCCAAACTCATAAACACCCAGCAACACCTTTTTGCCTTCTCTTCCCTTTCTTCCCTTTGGACCCCAAAATAACTTCAATCTCTTTTTACTTTGCTCCCTGCTTCTACTGTATACATTGATTGATTGCACCGTTCATAAAATTCCAAAGTGGAAGTGTGAATAATCTATTATTCTTTGCATTCTAATTGTGATTTTCATTCTCTCTTGGAACTTGTCTTGTCTTTCTCTCCTGGCTTCTGATAATTATTACTCGAAAGACGCACCGCCCCGTACCCTACCGTACTATTCAACGAAGCCTGAGCGACTCGAACACCACTACCTACCTACCTACTACCTACTACCTACTACCTACCAGCTTTTTAAATTGATCTTCAATTCACCACTTCACGACCAACACAACGCAACCCAATTATATATATCGCAATCGTTCAAACAAGACGAAAATATTCCATATCGATTATTGATCAAAGCCGTCGAAATATTATTAACATGTCGATAACTTCACATTGAGTTTGTATGAACGATTAGCGGCAGGGCCGCCCCCCCGACAGATGAAAATGGACCGAAGACAATTAATCAACAATTTGAAGCCTTCCTCGACTTCAGTGGCTACAACCGCTACTCACCCTCATTGCACGCCTTTCACCCTTCCTTCCAACGGAGTTATTAATCTGGGCGCATCCGAGTATTTCACTCTCACAACCAATGCCATCTTCAGTCCCGAATGCACAGGTACGGCCGATATTGTCCTCACCAATGCAGGCACTCCCACTTCGTTCGTCGATCTTCGCGATCCCTTCTACGCTTCCACGATACCGGCATGTTACGCACTCGCCGCCACGACTGTGATTGCATATATGCTAGTCATAATGCTTTTGATTACCCCAAGGACATTTCTCGTCCAAGGCGCCGTGGTTTTAGGACGGCGCGGATTCACCAATGGTCCTTCCGGGAGTGATGCTGGGATTGGCATCGGTGGACGACCTTGGTTACAAAAGGTTGCAGCATTAACAGTTGCAATCTCTTTAACTATTGCGACAGCAAACACATTCCGTGTCGCGGAACAACAATACGAGCTTGGACTCATGAATGCGACGGCCCTACAAGAAGAAGTCGAGGGGGGCAGGGAACTCAAGATCATTCGCATCATCTCGGATACCTTCCTGTGGCTAGCGCAAGCCCAAACTCTGATAAGATTGTTTCCACGACAGCGGGAGAAAATTATAATCAAATGGACCGGATTTGCTCTGATTACACTGGATGTTTTATTCAGTCTCCTCAACAATTTTGTCTACAACGGCAATTCGCGACCCCGCCTTTTTACAGATGCTGTGCCCGCCTTAGCTTACCTCTTTCAACTTGCCCTAAGTCTGCTGTACTGCGCTTGGGTCATATACTATGCTATTTCCAAGAAGCGCTACGCCTTTTATCATCCGCAAATGCGGAACATATGTTTGGTGGCATTATTATCATTGGTATCAGTGCTAGTGCCTGTGGTCTTCTTCGTTCTCGATATATCCAAGCCAACGCTTGCTGCATGGGGTGATTACGTACGATGGGTTGGAGCTGCAGCAGCAAGTGTAGTGGTATGGGAGTGGGTGGAGCGAATTGAAGCTCTGGAAAGGGACGAGAAGAAGGATGGAGTGCTCGGAAGGGAAGTTTTTGATGGGGATGAAATGCTAGAAGTTACTCCAACATCAGATTGGACAAAGCGTTTCCGTAAAGATAACGATGACAAGGGAGGGACTTCTACGGGTTCGGCTTGGCCAGCAATGTCTGGGCTGGCTAATCGCTATAGATCCCATGCCACGAACGATCTCGAGACTGGATCTGGTCCTGGTCCTGGTCAACGCACTGGCAGGCATTTATTAACTGTCCGTCCTCCACTTTGGCCCACTCGACCCCAGCCTGCTGCTACACCTATTAATAGGGCGGATACAGCCAGCGCCGAGAGCACTGCATATACAGTGAGATATCATCCTATAAGTGAAGCAACTCCGCCAATAGTTGCTAGGGATACAACACTCTCGAGAAGTAATAGTGAAGCTATATCCATTAGCAGGTCCATTAGTAATGAAGAAGTTGACTCGGATAAGCCAGTCATTCTGGAGCAGAGGAATCAAGCCCCTGTAGTCGCGGCGGGGGCTCATAATTGGCAGTGGAACTCCTTTAATCCATTTAAGCATCGAGTCCAAGGGCCTCCAGCAGAAGTTTCGTTGCATACTGCGAAGCCTCCAACACCTTTTGGTAGTCATGAATCTTCGAATAAGTGGGATGTGCGTGCTCGAATTGAAGGTTTCGTGGCAACCCAGGCAGAAAGGTTCCGTGAAAAAGCACGTCCTACAGTAGATACAGACCCGCTTCCTCTGACGGTGATTCCAGCACCAACTCGAAGACGTTTTACCGCGAGGGAATTGGGGGAATCGGATACAGATTCAATCAGTCCTACGCCTGATGAATCTTCTCACATAGAGATTACTACCTCGAGGCAAGATAGACCTGCCAGAACAACCGATCCTTACACTCCAGATAGCCTTAACCAACATTCAATTACGCATCGCGGGAGTATATCATTTGCAACTGCAGTGCAACCGGAACTAGATCAACGAGTTGAAAATGCCACTGCTTCCCCAACTCTTGTAGGGAGCCGTCAAACCCCTACATTTTCGAGTTCACGAAGTAGTCCTGTTCAAGCTCGAAGTCCTGTCACACCGTCTCTTCCTCCAATTATAGATGGTTTACCAGTAACGACTATACCGGCACCGCCGCGACGGCCAAGGGTGGAAAATCCTTGACATAGCAATTCTGGTATGATTCTGATTTGAGCATGAGCATAAGCGTGGCGTTAGGATTTGAGCATTTGTACATTGATGTATAGGGACACCCAAAAAGGAGTTTCCCCAAAATTTACGGCTGGACTTTGGGAGGAGGGAAAAGGATATGGATATAGATACCACAGCACAATGTATACGAACTACGATTACGTTATACATATAGTAGTAATCAAAGCATGAGACCACGAATATCATAATGGAGTATTGTTTCAAGCATAGTGAAGAATTAGCAACGTGGTTTGATGTGAATTCCAAAGATACCCCTTTTTATTTTTGGATCGATAATTGCGCCAAGAATATCTACGTAATTCAATTGACATTTGCGATTTGTGAAGGAGTCTGAAAACTACGAGGCCAAAAACTACGAGCCAAAAACTACGACTAGACCAATGAGTAGCATTTTGGGAACACAAGTGGATGCTCCTTTCATGAGGACATCCGGCTCATAAGCAGTAGCATTTTTTGATTAGAGGAACTAGTACCCTTTTGGGTGTCGATTTCAAGCATATGCATGCATGTTCAAGATTCAAAGTCCCGTTTGCGATTTAGACATGACCGAATATGAAGACAATTATGGCATTGATGATGTAAAATCGCTAGAGGTGCATTGTTCTGTTGAAATATCCTTTGATGAACGATAACAGGGGAATGCCCAAAGTGATGTCGGATGGTGGAGATGGATGTCCGAGGATCCTAGACGAATTTGTAAGTGAGCATGTTGTACGTACCGAGTGGTAGTTCGGGATGCTCATAAAAAAGTTGTATCGTCCCCCAAGTTATCGATTCATTGAAGTTTCTACATTTCTTTCAAAACCATTGCATGTTTCTTAAGATTGGTTGAACCATTGCACATACTTCTTTTGTAATTGACCACTTTTTTCTGGTATTCGGGAAGTTGTAAATCAGATAGGTCTACAGGGAGAGGAAAGTTCATTGATTCATAAAGATTACTTGGGTTGTTCATCGTCTTCCCAAATATGCCTTCTACGACGGAATCTTTCCCGCAGCTGGTATCGTCAGCGAAGCAAGATAAATTGACACCGCTCAATGCGCCGAGCAGTATTGAATCTCCGAGAATAAGACGGCGTTCTAGTGGGTTAGGTGGTGAAATTAGAGCTGGAGATACTGGTGCGCCGGCTTTTGCTACAGTCGATGTTAGACCACCCTCTCCCGGGACAATTAAGGTCAGTACTTTCTCTTCTCTGTCTTCTCTTCTGCGGATGATTGCAGACACTGATGGATGTATTGGTATTTAGGCACAGGCAGATAGAGATCGAAAGAAACCATACTCGAAAAGGCGCAAAGCAAAGACACTGTTGCAACAATATAAAAGATATGCATTGAAGCATACTTGGGTTACACCTCTCGCTATCATCGCCGCTGTCCTCTCCTTATACGCCATCAATCCTTCGAAATCCAATCCCCTACACTATTTCATTTTTCCAGCTTACGAACTTCCTCGCGAGGAAGGGTCGGACCCGGGAGCACCAATTCAATACGGCAAAGGACCGTGGGATTTCGCTTTGGTTTCTTTCTACATTGTGGTTTTATCCTTCACTCGCGAATTCATCATGCAGAAATTCCTCAGACCATTGGCTCGCAAGAGTGGATTGAAGAGTAGGGCTAAACAATCAAGATTCATGGAACAGATGTACACTGCGATCTATTTTGGGTTCCTCGGTCCCTGTGGTTTGTACGTCATGAGTCGAACCCCGGTTTGGTATTTCAATACACATGGAATGTATGAGGGATTCCCGCACAAGACACACGAGGCGATATTCAAATTCTATTACTTGTTCCAGGCTGCATACTGGGCGCAACAGGCTCTAGTTTTATGCTTGGGTTTGGAGAAGCCTAGGAAGGATTATAGGGAATTGGTGGGACATCACATTGTGTCTTTGTTCCTTATTGGGTTGAGCTACCGTTTTCATTTCACATATATGGGTTTGGCTGTTTATGTCACTCATGATATTAGTGATTTCTTCCTAGCGGTATGTTTACAATTCTCTCATGTCCTAAAACGTACGACATGGACTAACAATTTTTTAGACATCCAAAACTCTCAATTACTTGGATCACCCTCTTGTAGGACCTTACTTCGCATTCTTCATTGCTGCTTGGGTCTACCTCCGTCATTATCTCAACCTCAGAATTCTCTACTCGGAATTCAATGAATTTAAAACCGTCGGTCCTTATGAATTGAACTGGGAAACCGAACAATACAAATGCCTACTCTCACAAGTAATCTCAACCGCTCTTCTCGCTAGTTTACAAGCTCTCAATCTTTTCTGGCTCTTCTATATTCTGCGTATCGCCTACAGATTCGTTTTCATGAGTATAGTAGAAGATGACAGATCGGATAATGATGAGAATGAACTGGCAGAAGAAATGAAATTAGATGCATTGGCAAAGGAGGGGCTTGATGTCGTGGCTGCTAAGAAGGTCTTAGAGGAGACCCCTCAACCAAAGATCAAGCTGAATGGAAATTCTATTAATGGGAGGGGTACCGGGGTGGAATTGAAGACGGATGGAGTTACAAATAGGAAGGAGAATGTTAGATTGGATTCTTGAGGTGGATTGGAGGGTGGTGTTGGAAGAGAATATGATTTGACCAGAGTAGGAGAAATAAGAGGTTTGAAACCAGAAATTGGGCCAAGCTGGAGGAAACTGAGGATAGGTGGAAATGGTCGAAATCGAAAGAGTCGGACATCCATGGGAATCTCATCTCAGGATTGTGGACTTGGAGGAGAAAATATGATATGAGTATACGATACTCATGATTAATGCTAACGTTCAACTACCACGCAAATGAATCCATCACCACTCTTTACGGTGGTACGTGGTCGCTTATGGGTATAGGCGGTGGCAGGGGCTTATGTATATATTAGCTACTGAATGACTTATCGCTGTATGGATATTTTCGTGTACACAATCGCTTTTTGGGAGAACTTCTTGTGTTGGTTTTTTTTTTGGATTTTGGAAGGTGGAAGGGGGGTTGGAGAGGATATTTTTGAGGGAGGATGTTGTTGTTATTGTTGTTGTTGTGTTGATGTTGATGATGATGGTGGTGGAATGAATAGATGAATAAATATATATATAGGTAGTTTTAATTATATTATGATATTATGGTATGGTATGGTATGGTATAGTATGGTATAGTATGGTATAGTATGGTATAGTATGATGTATGATGTATGATGTTCTTTTCTGAATGATTTTGGTGGTGATTCTTTGTTTAGTGGTTTTTTGGGAAGGGGGAGTGAGAGAGTGAGAGGGTGAGAGGGTGAGAGGGTGAGAGGGTGAGAGGGTGAGAGGGTGAGAGGGTGAGAGGGTGAGAGGGTGAGAGGGTGAGAGGGTGAGAGGGTGAGAGGGTGAGAGGGTGAGAGGGTGAGAGGGTGAGAGGGTGAGAGGGTGAGAGGGTGAGAGAATAGAATTGGGATTTGGAAAGTTGTTGGTATATAGGTATATAGGTATGTAGGTATGTAGGTATGTAGGTATGTAGGTATGTAGGTATGTAGGTATGTAGGTATGTAGGTATGTAGGTATGTAGGTATGTAGGTATGTAGGTATGTAGGTATGTAGGTATGTAGGTATATAGGTATATAGGTATATAGATATATAGATATATAGGTATATAGATATATAGGTATATAGGTATTTTATAGAGGAGTGGGGTGGGAATGGAGGAGTGGGAATGTGTTTTTTTTTTGTATAGGTAGTTGAGTAGTTGGATATGTGGGTAGATGGGTAGATAGGTAGATGTATGGGAGGAGATTTGTGGGAGGAGATTTGTGGGAGGATATATGTGAAAAGGAGGTGGATGGGAGGTGGATAGTAGGTGGAAGGGTGTGAGTGGGAGGGAAGGAGATAGATAGGGTGGGATGGGATGAGATGGATAAGATGGATGAGATAGATGAAATGAATAAGATGAATGAGATGAATAAAATAGATAAAATGGATGAGATAAATAAAATAGATGAAATGAATAAAATGAATAAGATAAATAAGATAAATAAGATAAATAAGATAAATAAGATAAATAAGATAAATAAGATGAATGAGATAAATGAAATGGATGAGATGAATGAGATGAATGAGATGAATGAGATAGAAAGAAATAGGTTAGAAAGAAATAGGATAGAATAAAATAGATTATTTAAATTCTAGAATTATAATATACCAGAACTGAATTTTCTATATTAGAGAAAAGAGAAAAGAGGGGGAGGGGAGAGTTATTCGGGTATATGGTGTGAAGATGGTATGATTGGTGCTGGTGTTGGTGCTGGTGTTGGTGCTGGTGTTGGTATTTGGAAAAGGGGAGATTGGGGATGGGAGATTGGGATGGGAGATTGGGATGGGGTTAGTGTATAACCTGGAGAATAAAATCATGTATGCGCAGTTTTATGTAGAGGTAGGTATGTGTATATGTATTGTATATATATAAAGGAGAAAATTACTAGGTAGTCGTTGTATGTGGATCTTGATGTGGTTTAATAATGTTGAGAGTTTGAATGGAAATGGGAAATGGGAAATGGGAAATGGGAAATGGGAAATGGGAAATGGGAAATGGGAAATGGGAAATGGGAAATGGGAAATGGGAAATGGGAAGTGAGAACTGAGAAGTGGGGATTTGGAAAGTATGGGGGGGAGAAGGGGAAGGGGGAGAGGGGGAGATTTATGAGGAGTGAATCTTGGAGGTGGTTTGGTGGGTGGTTTGGTAGCTTGTTTGTTCCTTTTTATATTTGTGGTAGAATGGATGGATGGGTGGTAGCTTTGGATTTGGATTTGGATTTGGATTATCTGTTGGTGTGTTTGTGTCTTTGTATAGAGAGAGAGCTGTTGGATGAATTTGGGTAGACAAGGAATAGGGATAGGGAATGTGAGGGGTGTAAATGGGCTGGAGTGTTAGAGCGGAATGGATGATTGAGGATATGGACTTTGATGGGTTCGTGGTTGTGGTTGTGAGATTGGGATTGTAGATTGTGGATTGTAGATAGTGGATTGTAGGTATTGTTTTGGTGTATGAGGAGAATGTTCAGGTTGTGGATAATTCTTTTGGGGTATGGGGAGGATGTGTAGGTAGGTGGTGGGCTTTGTGATGATGATGATGATGATGATATATGAAGAGGATTTGTGTAGTTATTCATTTATCTTGTATATGATATTGTGAGTACGAGGTTCTAATATCGTTTAGAGGGGAGAAGGGAGAAAGGCGGGAGTAGATGGAAGTGTCATGAAAAGTTTGTTTGTTGTTGTAGTGTTGTGCTTTGTATAGTTCTATGATTTTTGTAGAGAATGGAGAGTGGGAAATTTAGGGGTAGAAAAGGGATGGTGTGAGCGAGGTGAGGAGAGGAAAGAATACACATAGGTAGGCAAACCAAGATATTTTCACGAGAAATCGAAACAGACTCGCTTCGTAGAATTTGTAAACTGTCGATTTCTTTTCGACCGAGTTTCCTGGGGAGAATGCTGGGGCAACTGTGGTTTGAGTGATGGTGAGATGGATTTGTAGGTAGGCAAGAGATTGTGATGGGGTTTGTGAGGATGATGTTGGATGTTCATGCTTGGAGTAATCTACGTGTCGATATCAAGTGTCTCTAAATAGATTTATGTTCTTATTGCAATGGTGGTGAGTGGCACTATTGATGTAGGTATGCAGATATATTTGATTACTTCCCAGCTTACATGAGGTTAATGTATCTTGTCATCCATATTGTATTGCTGAATCCGAGTCTGGAAAATTATAGTGAGAGATTTCCGTTGAATGGCTACGTTGTTGTTCCTCATACGTATCCGGCATCAGATATAGGAAGGAGATAGATGGTGGGGAGATGAAGGAAAATAGATGATGAGATGAGAGATGTGAACGAGAATTAACGGATCATCAGTATTCGTTTTTCGTCTTCTTTTCAATTCGAAAGTCTCTATTGGAACATCTGGGGCCGGCTTTAAACTTTTGAAAGGATGGAGATCACTCACGTCTCAGCAGATGGAGGGGAGAGGGTGTGTCTTTGAATAGGAGAAGATCGATGATGGGAATAATAGTGATATATGGTGATGTCAGACGTGCAAAGATTCGTTATTCCAGAGTGACTTTCTTTGCAAACTTTGAGTGTGTTCAGCTGAACATCTGATAGGTAAGTTGTATTCAAGTGTCTTGAAATCAGATCTTTTAGTTCACATGTACTATTATATCCGATGATCATTAATGACAGATTTTGAGACTACATCCTTCGCCATGAAAAGAACAAATTGAAGCAAATTGAAGCATGGCTAAACAGTGTCAATTTTCAAGACACTCGTTACAAAAGCCCAGGTCTCAAAGATATCAAAGGATCGTTCATTCCACTACAATGAAGTGTTCTCAGTCCTCCTCGCCACAACGATCTACCTATTCGGAAACATTCCATGCACCCAATTGTCGATGCTATGAATTTCTGCATTGCTATGCGGCTCAACCTTTCACCTAACATTGAACGCTGCAGCTGAATACAAAATTCGCAAAACCTGCAAACCTTTGAAACGGCGGTAAAGATATCAGAAATGTAAGAAAAGGCTTTATGGATTTGATCGCACTTGCACAATCAGGTGGTTTTTCTGCACTCAGCAAGCGAAGGAAGACTTTGCAGCGACATGTGAAAAGACTCGAGTGATGGCGGATTTGAGAGGATAGTGTAAATGAGCGAACTTCTATGTGGAGGACACGAGAGCATATGACAGGACGCTGGGAGATATAAAACGATATTGTGGCTTCTGTCGAGATGACATGCTTGCATGGATACCTCTCGAGGATGTCCCACAAGATAAAGTACATGGGGACACCGAAGTGGGAGTTTTAGCGGTTTTTGGCGCTGCTTTGCGAGATAACCATGCAAGTCGTTTCGCGATTCCTGGTGTAACCTTACTCGTGTTGCCTGAGTGATTCAGATGTCGTACGAGAGAAGTGTGAGTATCGGCAATTCGCCGGGTAGCTGGAAGGATTGCAACGGTTGGCCGAGATGTCGTGTGTTCTGCCTCGTTCTTGCAATGCCTTTCTCTGTGGACCGTAGGGCCTGAACTTGTGGTACCGATTCTCGGGCAAAAGAACCGTGTGATTTATGTGCATGGCGCGCAAACTATATGCCGGTAGCTTGGCAATTCCAAAATCCATTAACGATGAGTTTTCCTCAATTGTTGAGCCCTATCTGAACAATGGGAGGCCTTTGGGTTTCGGTCGGCTTCTCAAACTGGGTACTGCCATGCCCGGTTTCTGGGTTTATACGAACTGTTCATTATAATATTTCGTGCAGCAAAGTAACCTTCTCCTCATCTCTTTTCATGTATGATGAGGAATGCGGATGCGAACCAAGAATTGAAAGTTGAGGCTAAATGAGACGAATATATATGCAGGGACAGATCGCGAAAATTTGTGGTTCGCGGGGAGGATGGGGGCTTCGTAATATGTATGCGCTGATGTCAGCATGGAGCGCTGTGAAAAAGGTGTGGAGTTTAGGGTAACATTTGGAGCTGTATGCAGCAGAATATGTTCCTGAAGAAAAATATGTAATGCATTGAGAGATTTCACACTCTCTCGTCCAATGAAGTTTTGGAATTATTTCAACAACTTCGCGGTGGGATCCATTGGGAGCACAATTCAAGCAAAACTTGCTATATTTCGACCTGTCAGACTCGAAGGACAAGTTCGACCATGGTAGAGGTAGGGATTATGGGCCTGTGAAGACCTAGAATCAACTGATTATGAACTATTCCCCTTGAGGGTATTCTTTATAACTAGGATACTGATTTTGAAGAGGAAAGCCAATTCTTCAGATGGGATAGGTTTCTGTCTAGAAGCAGTGTGCAGTGTTGAAAATGTGATAGCGACGGAAATGCAAGAAGGATGGCTAGCCGCTAGCATATGAGTGAGCGGCAAAGCCGACAAGATGAGGAACATGTATAGTGATGAAAGATCAATTGATCAGATCCGATCTCTTGATCAAGTGCGATCAGCATACATTGATCACACATTGATCGCCGAATGAATGTTGTCTTTCTCCGGCCAGAAATCGGCGAGGTAGAGCCAGCCGAAAGATGGCTTTAGAAAAGCAATGATCCTCACTCGCCTTGTTTCGAAACCCCTCCCCTTTCTTTACCTCATACTTACGAGATAGATGGACTTGGAGTTTTCAGCACTCGTGAGTCGTGAAAAGTCAAAAATTAGTTCACCGGTTCGTTGTTGCAAATAAAATAGACGATATATATGAGGTAGCAGGCATACTGTGGCTAATGGGAAACGATAATGTTTTCCCGTACCCCACAATAGTCTTCTTTTCCTTCTCGAAGATAACATCTACCTCCGGCTAGACGAAGTATACCCAGCACCGCTTAGATACTTTTCAAGGTATATCGTCTAGCACACTCGAAATGATAACATTGTACATGGAGTTAAAAGAAGGAAAAGGAACCTAACGAGGAAAGTCCACTCACACCATCTCTACTCGGCCATTTCACAAGCCTCCGAAACGCCTCTCTCACCGCCAATCTCGATCAAACCTGAGGTAAAGTGGCATGCCGTTCGTTATTGATTACTTTATGTCCACGGAAGGGTTGTTGACAATCACAATCACACCTCCACTCGCATTATTGGAGGGTATCCATACATCCATATATTATTAAAGTACTGTATGGGATGTAAGTTAATGGATTAGAACATGTATTTGTAAGTTGTTACGCATCTGCGCGGTCGGCCCGAGTGTCACGGCAGCTCTGCCCAATTCCGCGAATATGTGTGATATGTATGATATCTGCCCGACGGCAGTAATGCATCATATCGAAATCATAGTCTCTTGACATATTGGCAATGAAAGAGGTACGAGAGTACATAAGGAGATGTCTGCCATCTCTTTGGTGCTTTGACGAGAGACGACGAGGGGTACGGAACGCCAATGTTCGGAGAGGGTGTTGCCGTAAGCCAGATCGAAATTCGCTACCAGACTTATCACTGTCCTGTGCAGTGCCGTACTTTGACAGTAATACACATGTGCGATACCGATGCTTAATGCCTGAAAGATGCAGATATTCACATGTATGACTCGGATCCGACAGTACTTTGTTTGGATATAAATTATCGTGCTGTTCACGGCTTCGTTTCCCCGGCTGGATAAGTAGGCTTGAAGAATCGCATAGGCATTGAAGGTGTATTCTACAGTAGCATAGCAGAGTAGTAACCATGTAGTCGTCCGTGTAATAGCAACTACCTGGGCCCGATAGATATTATACATCGATTATAGATTACACCGTTACTTCCCAAAGACTTTAAGTAAACCGGCAACATGTAGATACCAATGTAGAACTACTCCACTCTCAACAGTACATGGATACATCTAGGCCATGACCTACCACGTGTCAGTAACCTAGTATCTGACATGCAGTCGATCCTGATTCATTCTCGAGTACTTTAGCGGAAATTCTAGTGTCAGGGATGAAGTGGGGTTTTCCTGCAGAGTATGAAAAATTTGGGAGCTTGCCCAGGTGAGGATAAGTAGATGAACGCTCGGACCTCTGTGGCTTCGGGTTGTGTGCCAATTGTGGTGCCATTGGATCGTAAAGGTCTAGGCCTCATCCATACTGGGGGTTGATGTAATATTACCGGTAGAGAAATTTGTAGGGATAAGAGAATATCCTTGGGCAGTAGACGGTAGACTGTCGATGTCACCGGTACGGAGTAGGTTGCAACCCACTAGACAGACACAATTAGACGGGAATTAGACACAACTCACATGTTGCAGATAGACTTCCAGTGTATAGATGAGAATGGTTTTGGAAGTTCGTGCTCTTGTATCACTGTAAGACAATCAAGCAACGAAACAGACGGCAGGCAAGAGCACTTACCGAGACTTACCGAGACTTTGCTTCATCATAGCGTTGGTGTACAAAGTACCTCTGTAACTAATGAATGCTTCCGTAACGTTGTCGGCCCCCCTTATAATATGAAGCTGCTAGCCCCCATACTCATGAAGTAGGAAAGTTTAAAGCCCAACCTAATAGACCATCACTGCTTGTTTTTCTTCCCGCAATTAAACCCCTTCTATCTCAATTATTATCAGGGTCCAAGAACGCTTGTGAAGTAGCGAAATATCGAGTGCCTAGTAGTTTCAGCTCATATATCTGGGCAATAGTAAGAACATCTCGACTATTCGTATTTGTTACACGAGTCGTCAACCACATATATCGGTGCATGATACATATATTGCATACTTTCACAATTGATGATGTATGGGTTGCATGCTTGAGAGGAATGGTAGGTAGGCGAATTATGCAGTGTATAATACTCAAATCACGACTTAAACTCCATGTGGAGTGAATTCTAGCCTGTCTCCTAGCTTTTACTTTCCATCTTTCAAGTCCCAACGCAACCTTCATCGTCCAGGAAACTTTTCCTCTTTGAACATTTGATGGAGCATATCCAAAGCGCATAGGAACCCTCATCAAGCCAGTTCCCACAGCACCTCCTAACCCCCATTGGTGGACATTATACCGGTACCGACGCTCTAATTGATTTGGATCCGAAGCACACTATGCCTTGATTGAATATCATGCCTGTGCTCTGCTGGCGGTCAAAGAAATGAGGAGGCTCTCATGATTCATCAACCATTAGAAGCATAGTACGAAACAACCGACAGAGATGAAAATACGAGAAGAAACAGAAACAAGCCAAAAGAAGCGGAACGCGAAAGTCTAAAGGAGATTATATTTGGCATTGCACTCCGTACATTCTTACCGCACCTACGAAACAGCTACCCTACGTACGTACGATACGTACTATACACACCTACCTACGTGGTTTATTATTAGTACAACAAATATCATACCCACAAGAACAATCACATTGACATATTCAGATCAGTACCCAACGCCATTCACTGACTGCACTGCAATATAAGAAATTGCAACCCCTTCAACCCCTTCACCCCCTCCCGCTCCCCTCACCCAATCATTGAACATACCAAACAAAGTTTAAATCGATGCGGGAGAAATCGAAGGACTGAATCGCCCTTTTGTTTTATTTTCGTTCTTCTTTCGTCCAAACTTTGTTGTAGTTGATTGACATAGGATACCCAATATTCAAGGCTTTGGCTTTGGCTTTGACTCTGGCTTTATTTTATTATTTTTATATGCTGCATGTGCCTCTCCATCCAAGTCCCTGCACACCCTTTTACCACTCACACACCTCTGCCTACGTACCGTATCTACACCTACACTTACACTTACACCTGCATCCACACCTTTGCATCGAACCTGGCGCATCTATTGTCGGCAATCACACTCCCGAAGACAGGTATCCGGGTCCCCATCATTGGATCGATCAAAAAAAAGTTGAGAAGATTTGATTGAGTTCGAGATCTGGGATATAAAAGCCAGCCAAGAAGCATTGAGAAAGACAGCCAGCCAGCCAGCCAGCCAGACAGACAACTTACAACTTGTTGAGAAGGGTACATTGAGAAGTTGATTTGTGCCCAGAGTGGAAGGAAGCTCAAAGAGAGTATAAAGGTTTTGGAAAGTGCAAGAGCCAAAGGTAAGATAAAAAAAATGTTTATATTTCTTTGAAGTTTGGCTATTTAGATCAACAACACCGCCCCCTCCCCGATACAAAGTATCAACCAGCATCAGAATTACCTACCTCCCTCCCTCGAGCCTACCTACCTACCTACCTACCTATCTATTCTCACTCTCATTCTCAATCTCAACCTCACTCATACTTTGGGAATTTCATGTCTTTTATACTTTTCTTAATATAAATTTCAACATTCAGAAAGCCACAGAATTACAATACGTACTACATACATACATACATACATTCATACATACATACATACCGTGCATATTAGTACCTGATATCTTGCTTGACCTTCCAACAAGTTGTCATATACTGATAATTCACTACTTCACTACTTCACTACCTCACTACCTCACTACCTCACTACCTCACTCCCTCATACCTCTTGTATAATTCATCTCATCTCATCTCATCTCGTCTTATCTCGTCAATCTTCTTCTACTTCCACTTCTACTTCTGGTTCTACGTCTAGTTCTACTTCAAGTTTCACATCTAGTCCTACTTCTAGTTTTATTAGCACTGTCAACCGATCATTCATTCTTCTTCGTCTCAATTCGTCTCAATTCATCTCAGAAACTGTCTTCCTCTTCCTCTTCCTCTCCTTCCTCTACCTCGTCTCCTTTCTCTTCCCATTCCCATACCTCTTCCTCTCTCATCTCATCTTCTCATCTCCTCATCTTCTTCACCTACTTTTGATCCTCACTTTATGGTCCAGAAACACAAAGTAGGTATTCAGTATTTAAGTTAGTACACGAAACTATTTAAAGTATTTTTTTTGAGTGAAGATTCCCCACCACCATCTCCGCCACCATCACTTATTTACAACTCCACACTCACATCTACTATTTGTTGAAGCCCATCCATCATCTCCTTCTAAACTCGACAACTGCGTTTGTTGGTTACACCGCAAATCGCAGATGAACTACTTTAACTCGAACTCCTCTCGCTGATCATTCCTCTTTTAATTCCTTTTTAGGTATCAAGTCCAATTTCAATCGTTTTATACCTCGGTATCGCCACACAGCCAGCCACAGCTACTTTGACATCGCGCTTTCTCGACATAGGTACAAACTTCCTCCCCCAAAATTAAGCTCGCCCCAATCGAAAGGGTCATGAGCCGTCCACGATCGCTTTCAAATCCGGCATACTGATGAGGGAAGGAAGGAAGGAAGGGGAAGTCTTTCAAACATAATATAACTTGTAATGGCGGGCGTCGATGAATACTCGAGCTTAAGCTCCAGCATGTATTCAAATGGAACTGGTACTTATACCACAGCGACAATATTGAACCTCACGCACTTCAATTATCCATGGGTTCTTCTAGTCGTCTTTCTTATATCATTCATCACACACAGCATTTTAACTGCGGAATCTTCCGATGAGACTGGACCGATGCTCACAGGTCCTGGGGGAAAACCTTTACCGCGGTCTGCCAGGAGGACAAAACAAGATAAGGATAAGCTCAAGCTGCAGGATTTCACTCCTGTTCAGAAATTGTTATTTCTTTGGCTTTCAGCTGGCATTCTAGTAACGTTTCTCGGCAATGCGATCAACATCGTCGTACACGCTCTTGATAAACGGGAGAATGGTTGGTGGTGTGGCGAGGCAACTGCTGTGAGCATTCACTTTTTCGACTTACCATTGTGGATGAAATAGATACTGATCATTGTTTCATGCAGATATACGTCTGCGCCTCTCTTTTTTTCTATAGTGTCTTTCTCATTTCGTTGGTCGACACAACTCCCTCACCTTCGATTGCACATCAGGTTACATGGTTAGTTGCGCTGGTCGGCGAGATTGTACTTCTTGCCGCTTCGCTATCCTTATACACCTCAGCTCACCGGGAACTCAACTCGCTTTTCAACTTCAATCCGGACTTTCACAAATACGCAACTCAATGGGAAATTGTTGAGCTGGTACTCGATGCAATTCGGGTAGTTCTACTTTTCTTCTGTGTCGCTTTTTATTGCATCTTCACTTTGGGACGTTCAATTAAAGGCAAAAATAGAAGCCGGCAGAGCAGCAGTGAGCCTGATGAGAACAGTCCCCTTCTTTTCAATGGCCGAGCGAATGGAAACGGCCATGTCTCTGGAAATGGCTCAATTGCAAATGCGTCTGCTTCCGACTCCTTATCTTTGAATGGACATGCGACTGCGAATGGTTCTGCAGCACAGGGCGTTGACATTCAAGGAAGACCGATTGGTCAGCAGCGTGTGGACGAAGTGCCTGCGTTTTATAAACCCACAACAGCTACAACCAAAACATGGTGGGAGTATTTGAAAGGATATTCACTCTTCTTTCCATACCTCTGGCCAGCTAGATCCGTTCGCTTGCAAATAGTAGTTGTTGTTTGCTTCCTTCTTGTCGTCATGCAGCGAATAGTGAACATCGCGGTTCCTTTGCAAGTCGGAAGGGTCACTGATGCGCTTACTGGCGATGATGATCACGAGGTTACAATGCCATGGCTGTCCATTTCTCTTCTCATTGCTTTCAAGTTTCTTCAAGGATCTTCTGGAATCCTAGGGGCTGCTAGATCGGTTCTGTGGATTCCAATTTCTCAGTATTCATACAAGGCCTTGACCACAGCCTCATTTGAGCATGTTCATGGTCTGAGTTTGGATTTCCATCTCGGAAAGCGCACTGGAGAAGTCCTATCAGCACTTAGTAAGGGTAACGCCATCAATAATTTCCTAGAGCAAGTGACCTTCCAGGTTCTTCCAATGATATTCGATCTTGGAGTTGCTATCGGTTATTTCGCATATGCCTTTGACGCATACTACGCTCTCGTGGTTAGCATCATCACCTTTTCCTATCTTTATCTGACCATTCGGATGGCAAGATGGCGATCGGATCAACGTCGACAAATGCAGAACCTCAGCCGCGAGGAGGATGCTGTCAAGAATGACTCTTTAACATCTTATGAGACTGTTAAATACTTCAACGCTGAGACTTATGAATTTGATCGTTACCGACAAGCGGTTTCGGCATTTCAAAAGATGGAATTCAAAGTGACCATTTCTTTGAATATTCTCAACATTAGTCAAAACTTGGTCTTTATGGCTGGACTTCTTGTAACTTCATTCATCGCTGCATACCAAGTCACAACTGGTAAACGTCAAGTGGGACAGTTTGTGACTCTCATCACATATATGGGCCAACTTCAACAGCCTCTGAATTTCTTTGGTTCTTTCTATCGGGGGGTCCAAAGCGCTATGATCAGTGGCGAACGTCTCCTTGAATTATTCAAAGAAGAGCCGACTGTCATTGACGAGCCAAGTGCGAAGCCACTGCCAGCATGTGAGGGCCGAATCGACTTCAATCATGTTAAATTCTCTTATGATACCCGTAAGCCTGCACTGGAGGACTTGAGTTTTACCTGCAAACCAGGCACCACTACAGCATTTGTTGGAGAGTCCGGAGGAGGAAAATCCACCGTGTTCCGACTGCTTTTTCGATTTTACAATACCCAGAATGGTAGTATTCAACTGGATGGCCACGACATTAAAGACGTCACCATAGACTCGCTAAGACATCACATTGGTGTTGTACCACAGGACACAATTCTCTTCAATGAGACTCTTATGTATAACCTTCGGTATGCCAACCAAGACGCGACTGATGAAGATATTTACAATGCCTGTCGAGCTGCTTCGATTCACGACAAGATACTTGCATTTCCGGATGGTTACGATACGAAGGTTGGTGAGCGAGGTCTTCGTCTCAGTGGTGGTGAGAAGCAACGAGTAGCCATAGCACGAACCATTATCAAAAATCCTCGAATCATCATGCTTGATGAAGCTACTGCCGCCTTAGATTCTGATACCGAACAACACATCCAAGAAGCATTGAAGACCTTGTCCGAAGGCCGTACCATGCTAGTCATTGCGTAAGAACTCCGACTAATTTTCATTCGCTCTTCACTAATTTTTATAACTATAGCCATCGATTATCCACTATTACTAATGCAGATCAAATATTGGTCCTTCATGCTGGACAAGTTGCTGAAGCTGGAACCCATAGTGAGCTATTACTAAAGAAAGGTCGATATGCGCAGATGTGGAAGAAGCAAATCAGGGCCGAACGAGCAGCTGAGAAAGCATCCGAGATGGTAGCTAGAGCCAGAGCTCTCAGTGAAGCAGCTTCCATTCAGACTCCCAGTCACTCTAGCAAGGTCAAAGGTGGCAACACAGAAGCGAGCGACTTTGAGGCAGACCATCACAGTGATATAAATCTTGTCGCTAAAGTGGAAGCGACGAGAGCTCTTGCTGGTACTCCGGAGAGCCGAATCAATGATGACAGTTCTAGCTCTAAATCTAGTTCCAGTTCAGACACGGATGGCCCAAAATCAGATGAGGAAAAGCAAACAGGAAACGATAAATTTGACGGAAATAAGAGCGCCGACCAAAGTGGCGGTTCGAGGCCACCCTCAAGGAAGCAAAGTCCATCTAACTAAGGAAATACAACAATCAGTCGACAAATGACATTCTGATATTGAGGCCTCAATTCGAATGTCTTCTTTGCCTCAAACTAATACGAAGACATTCTTCTACTATATATTCCTCAACGGCCACCGTTACAAATTGCATGTACTGGTGGCATAGGGGCTTCTTCCATTTCACTTCAGCGCGAATGGATTGGTGTGCTTCTTATCATTGAGTATCGTTGAGCTTTTTTTTTGCCCTTGATTCATCCATGGGTTCATTCACAATACCCCTTAAACAACTTGCAAAATTCTGCATTTGCTGTTCAGCTGTTTATAATGCACATCCACATGGCGACGACGATTCACGACTCAAGCATAAATGAAGCATGTTTGGAGGTTAGCGATTGGGTTTTTTAGTCTTTTTTTTTTATCAACCGGATTATAAATTTGAGCTCGGGAAAGGGCTGGCTTGCGAAATGGAGATGGAAACGTGAGAGCTTGGAGCTAGTTTGCTGGAAATTCGTGGGGTTTGGTTCGCTTCAAAAAAGAATGGGGGGGTGGACAAAATGACACGGAAAATTTGTGCTTTACATAGAAATATTGGAGCAATTCCACACCAAACAAAATAATCGAATGAAAATAAAAGTAGGCAGTTCAAAATTGAAACTTTTAGGTATTGAAAATCGATCATGGAAGCGCACCTTGCATGTAATCAAATCGAGCACGACTAGTGAAAGGTTATGAGAACATGTCAACTTCGCGCTCTACTATTCTACATTCCTACCCTCGTCTAACCTTGTCAACGCACCCGAAACCCCTTCCTTCTCCCTTTATCTGTATTCCGGTTTAACGAAATCAGCAAAGGTCTTTGGCTCTTCGTAGTTGTGGTGTCCATCATCGTGGTGGTCGTGGTGGTGGTCGTGAGCATCTTCTTGTGGACCAACATATTCCATCTTCAAAACGTTTCCGCACTCTGGGCAACGCTCAACGGGGCGGTCGCGGGACATCTGTGGAAGAGTTAGTACTGGAAGGTGGCATGTAGAAAGAAGGAATGAAGAGTTTGTGAGACGTACTGTAAGCCAGATAGTAACATGCGAGTCAACTGGGTATCCAGTACAGCCGGCATATTGTTCATCACCGAAAGACTTGACAATGATTGGGTTATCCAACGTGCCTATACAATCCTCATCGATTAGCAAATCCCTTCTGTTTTAATTTCATCCGTTCCGTTCATCTCACTTCCCAAACCTCATGCACAACAATCCAAGCCGGACATTCACCCTAAGAGACCCACGCAAGCGTACCTTTTCGGGAAGCATCCAAAGGCTTCATATCAAAAATATCAACTCCCTGCATCTTTCCCAAGATCTCAAGACGCTCGAGACCAGTCGCTTGGTCGAGATCGGTAGGGATAGTTCCTGGCGCGGCACCGGGTCCGAGAAGATCGGCTTCGGTCTTGATTTCTACACGTGGTGCGCATTATATATCAGTCCATTTGTCCCCATCTTTCCTTTCTCCATTTTCCCGCGCCCCGGCCTTGCGAATAAACACACCTTCGAACTTCTTAATCTTTCTGTCGCTCGATCCGGCCGGTGGTGCGGCTTCTCCTACGCATAACAATTAGCCCATGAGTCTCTCAAGCCATCCTCTAGCAGTCTATCTTTTTCTCAAGCTTCAAACCCAGGATCTTCGGTACCCGAGGTCGAATAGTTTTCGGGATACAACAAACGAGGATAAACATACTTCTGATGATACTGGACGAGAAGCTGCGTCTCACGACGGGAGAGACGGCTGCTCTGCGAGCAGCAGCAATGGCTGAGCGTTGGAGAAACATGGCGGGTGTGTCAATTGGAGATGCGGTAGTGGTACGATTTGTAGGTATTTTTGGAGATTTCGTGATGTTGCTTGGAGTGAGCCGCTAGTGGGCATGATTAGTAAGCTAGGCTGTTGATACACAAATGGGATGAGAGGTATTGATGATCACGTGTGTGGTGTAATCAAATGGGAAGGTGGGGATTGGTGATGGTGATGTGCGGCTTGGATTGATTTTTTTGGGTGTTTGGAATGAGATTTTGAAATTGCTGTGTAAAATCTACCATCACCACTTTGGTTTGTTTTTCTAATGGAAGATTGCCTCCCCTCTTCAATTCTCTTCAATTCGTACCTTTCTTTTTGCAAGTTAACGAAGTTCCAGATAGTATATGGAATTGCCTACCAATGCTGAAAAGTAGTCTTCAAGGACCCAGAGGTCGGTGAGGAGAACTCATCAAGTTTTTCATTTATATTCATTGCAAGATCTTGCAACCAAGCTATTATTGGCACTTTTCTCTGCATTACACAGACAAAAGTGCTTTAATAATTACTTTCATCCGATGGCATAATCCTCCGGAGTTACACCATCACCCAGAAGCTCTTGAGCGTTGTAAGTGTTCTCATCAAAGTCCATCAATGGAGTTAGTCAATACTTTTCAGAATTTCTGACATTCTACATCATCAACGATCTTGATAGATCTCATCTTGCTCTACAGGAGAAGCCTAAGAGGTTATCTTTTGATAGAGCTTCTCCAAAGTGTCCATAGTTCAATCGTTCAAAGGCACTCTCTTCACAAAATCTACAAAATCTCTCAACACTTCATTGTTTTTCAATTCTTTTTCTTGAGACGATGAGCAGAGAAAGTAGTTGTTTTCCTTCTCATCAAAAAGAATCGTTTCCCATTCCTTTCTGGTGCTATGATCGAAGTCCTGAAGAGCAATATATTCGGAATCAAATGTACGACATGAGTCATGTTCAGTTTTTAGTGAAAGTCGCTTCTCAGATTCTTGTCACCTCCCCTATAGCAATATTTCCTGTTGTTGTTATACGTACCTAGCATGTCAAATATAGAGCATAGTCTACACATTCAGACACAAGTGGACTAAAGAGGAACACTCTCATAGGATCTTTGCTAGGTGGAAATGGCAGATCGCTGACCGCACGTTCGTCATTCAAGATATTAGATGATTATGGAAATTCTCCGGCTCACAAATAAAGTTTATGCCGTGGTCCGTTCGAGAAAAAGTCTGTCAATCTATAGAATGCTGCTCTAGTCAAATAGCTGCAAAACGAAAAGATCATTTGGAAGTGCGGATGTATACACTCGCCTATACCACTTCAAATCGCCCATTATCTGATCTATGTTAGACTAACCGTGCTCATATGAAGAGACATTAACCTTAGGCTTCTGATCTATACCCACATAGAAATCCGCCGAAGACTTTTGCCGCGCAGAAGGTTGTTCACGATTTCAGTACATCTACTTCGAAGTACCTGATTTTATACTCTAAGTTTCCGTTTCTTGACTCTTGGTTGCCCATGTTCTTACCTGGTGGCTACATGATACTGAAATCGAAATGATAGTGATTGAAAGATCGGAAAGTCTCCCCCCCCCTTCCTTCATCACGCATGTTCTACTAGTGGCTCATTAGGTGCGAGTAACATACTAAGTATGCTTCATCTAAGCACGGGGCTAGCATCACAGACCACTTGGTCAAGTGGGTTTCACAAGATCATCCCCTCATCTACCCTGACATAGAATCGTGAGACACGTTACCATTCATCTTGACAACTACTTGGCTGGCTAATGAACGGGGGTTTCGAGACATAAACTCGATTCTGAACCACATGATCGTTAATTTCTACAAGGTAATGGCACAAGCAAGAGCTATTCATTGACTAATCACTTCTTCTCTCACTTATCAGGATCCATGGTAAACCAAATCACCACCAGTCACCCCACCATTGCATTTCGAGTCTCGAATTGGAACAAAAGAGACCCAATGTGAAAAGGATTGATAACCCTGGAAAGAATATTATAGTGAGAGTAATACGATCATTTATCATGATACACCGAAAAACACTTACATAGAAGGATTCTCCTAGGTTTACGGGCTTACACTATGCGTGCATACAGCCTAAATATGCCGCAATATCAAGTATCTCGGGCTTACGGTCGCATTCGGTCGCAAGATGCTCCTAGATAGCTTTGGGAGCCTGTACTCGAAAATTTGCATTGGGCGCATTCACCAAAACAAATTCTCTAGTAGTGAGTAATAGAGGACAAATGACCATAACCCTCGCTAAAAGGGTTCGGAGGCTTCATTGTGCCCTGGAGGTAGCAGCTAAGATATGTCAGCTCAAGATTCGAGAAGAATCGTAGATTTTCCGGATGTAACCAAAATCAAGCTATCGGCATCAATGGCGTGTGTATTTTTAATTTCGCTGGGCTTATTGCATACCCATATCTACTTTTATTTGTCTCCCTTGCAACCTTGTCAGAAATACGGTATTCTCATTTGCTACCGGAACACGGCAGGGATTCAAATACATGACAGCCATGTGGGATTTAGAGCCACGCTCCATAATATCGCCACACGCCTGCATACTTCTAAATGCTGGATCGTTTATTTGAATATTAGCAAAGGCTACTCAAGATCGTTCATCTTTGTACAAGCACAAGTACAAGTATAAGTTCCTGGCTCAGTACTTCAAATTTTTATTTGGTTATACAAGAGTCGTCTTTTGGGGTCGAGAAACATCTCCAAACCTCATTTGAAATGCTCTTCGCCGACTTCATCACCCAAGCCACAACTTTGCTCGTGGCAAGCTTGTCTCAACTTCAGACCAATGGCTTGTCATTATGGGGGACGCTCGATGCACCACAATTACCTCTCTATAACTTAACAAATGTATGTTCTCTAGATGCCATCTTAGCCGTCTACCGAGATTAATGATAGTATTCCAGGCGCCACAGACATCGCTGCAGAACACTTATGGAGCGATTCCAAATACAGGGCGTACCGTATATTATGACTGGACCATAACTAGAGGATATATAGCTCCTGACGGAGTGAACAAAAGGTACTTCGAGACAGATATTCATACGGCAAACATTTTTTGCTAACGAGATTGTAAAATAGCGTCATCCTCATTAACGGGCAGTTCCCTGGGCCGCTTCTTGATGCCAATTGGGGTGACATGATCCAAGTCACTGTTCGAAACCATATCAAAGACGAAGGAACTACAATTCACTGGCACGGGCTTCTGCAGAATGGCACACCTTGGATGGATGGCGTCCCTGGAATTAGCCAGTGTCCCATTAGTCCTGGCAGCCAATTCACGTATCGCTTTAGAGTATGTTCAGCTTCATATGTGTCTTTGTAGCCCTTCCTAACAAACTTGCAGGCAGATCAATATGGCACTGTAAGTGATGAACTTTCCAATACAATTCCAGTCTAATTAAAAAATTCAAGTCATGGTATCACAGTCATTACAGTGGTCAATACGGCGCTGGTCTTTTCGGACCATTAGTCATATACGGGTTCGTTCGCTCCCAATCTTTCCTAAGGTCCTATCATTAAAGTTCAAACAGCCCTCAGAACGTTCATTATGATATTGATATCGGCCCGGTTATGCTCGTAAGTAATTCTTAATAGATCATCCGTGTTCTTGGGCTCATTTTTAATTGCAGCATGATTGGTATCATGCCGATTACTACCAAGTGGTGGAACGACTTTTCTCGGTGCCTGCAAATCCACTTGCAGCCAACAATAACCTGATCAACGGAAAGATGGATTTTAATTGTAGCGCGATCACTGTGAATGCCTCTTGTACAGCCAACGCCGGGCTTTCTATGTTTCATTTTCACCCGGGTAAGACGCACCGGCTTCGTCTCATAAACCCAGGCACAGAAGGGAACCAGAAATTCAGTATCGATGGGCATGTATTGACAGTTATTGCTGTTGATTTCGTTCCAGTCGTACCATATGACACGAATGTGGTAACTGTAGGAGTTGGACAGCGCACAGACGTGATAGTTAAAGCTATTGGCAAGGTGGGATCATCATATTGGATGCGTTCCAACTTTAGCCAGCTGTGCGCATCTAGCCCCAGTCTACAGCCGAACGCTCTAGCTGTAGTATTGTACGACGGCGCCAATCCAAACAGCAGGCCCAAGTCCACACCATTTCCTTACAACGAAACGAATTGCTTGAACGTAAGCGGCCCACTCTTAAGGCCATACATGAAAGTACCATCTCTAACCAGACATTCAGGATCCCCTTAATACAACTACCCCATATGTCAAGAGTACTCCGCCAGTCACACCACAAGTCACCCAAACAATAGACATAAATTATGTTATCAATGGCTCCGGCATGTTTCTATTCACCTTCGGTGGCAGCTCTTTCCGGGCGGATTACAACCAGCCAGTTCTTCTTACAGCCGCAACAGCAAAAACCTCAACATCGAACAGCGGTACATATACCAACAGCACATCGCTCTATCCAACTACTATGAACGTTCAAGATTTTGGAACGCCTGCCTCTGTTCGTCTAATCATTACAAACAGCGTGCCAGTCTCTCATCCTATGCATCTTCATGGTCATAACTTTTGGATACTGGCCGAAGGAGTTGGCACATGGGATGGAACCATAACTAATCCATCCAATCCGATCAGAAGAGATACCTTCATGATGGCAGCAGCTCTTAGAACAGGCCCAAAGGCATACACTGTCATCGAATATGTTGCTGATAATCCTGGTGTATGGCCGTTTCACTGCCACGTCGCTGGACATGTCTCAACTGGGCTGTTAATAAATGTATTGGTGCGTACCTTAACCTGGAAACGAATCCATGGCCTCTATATTTCATTCACTGACTTTCTCCAGGAACAACCGGGTGTGTTAGCAAATAACTCCCAGGCTTTGAAATCAATATTGCCGACGTGTGAAAGTTGGCAGAAATGGACGAAATCTCATTTGGTGGATGAAATCGATTCGGGAGAATAGCTTGCCAGTCTTCGTTGAAATAGATTAGAATATGAACGGGAAATGATATGTGGCGATTTCGCACCACCGTTCTTTTTTTAGATGAACACTGTCACAATATTCGGCGGACAATGATCATTTCTGCGACTCATGATGAGAAATGAGCGAATCGCACAGGTAGACGCGGCAGCTATTTGGAATCAATCTTGGAGTTAGTAGAGTTGATTGGCAATTTACACATACGATACATTGTTATTTTCCATAAATAATGTGAGAATTTGGAAAGTCATGTATTTTGAATTGGAAGACATATAGCTATCATTGAGATATCTAGCTTCACTGACGATAGGTCTCAGGCAGACAATCCGACTTCCTTATCATGTCTCACGACAGGAACCATTTCTAGAACGTACGGCTCCTTGACCCACAAGCCGTATGTCTTTTGCTCCACCCACAACTTCTTGTAACAAAGTTCCCCTTCCCTTCCTTCCGGAATGCGGAAATCAAAATTCCACAACAAACGACCTAGTATGAGCTTCATCTCGGCATGAGCTAAAACTTGTGCAATGCAGTTTCGTGGTCCAACACTAAACGGCTGCACAATCTTGAAGTTATCATCTTTGAAGGTTTCCTTGTCGAAGTATGGATCGGAGGTAGTTGGTTCGAACAGAGAAGATGAGGTTGACGATAGCCAGCGTTCTGGTATAAAGCGGTCGGCATGGGCAAAGTGATCATGGTAGCGATATGCAGCGATTTGAGGAAGTCCGACGAATGTCTTCAGAGAGGTGGAGGAATTAGTTGTGTTTCAATTTTATTAGGGATGTTAAGACTTGACTGAACTCACGCCTCCTGGATACATATCTCCAGCAATTGTGTCACCACCATCCGGCACAGTACGTGGTATAGAGCACGGCACTGGCGGGGTATATCGAAAATTTTCTTGGAATACGGCTGTGAGATAAGGGAGGTTCTCGAGAGCCTTCAGGGTAATTTCAGACTCGTCCGAGAACGTCTCTCTAATCTCTTTCTTCAACTTTTTCATCTTCTCAGGCTGCAACATTAGGTTTCTCGTTGTTGAAAGTAGCACTGTCGAAGTGGTTTCACTTCCTGCAATGACCAATGTTCCTGCTGTTGCTTCTATTTCCGGCATGGTCATTGTATTCTTCGTATTAGCGCCAACGATATATGACATGAAGTCATTGCGACCAGTCTCTAGATTGAGACGTTTTTGTACCCATTCTACACTACGGCGAAAATGATATATACGTTCGTTGAAGGCTGATTTGGGGATACAGTACCATAAAATCTTATCAATTACCGGGTAAAAAGTTATACTGGCTAGGAGGCACGATGCTTTGAGATGGGCAAAGAGGAACGATACCCAGCGATGATATCTTCCTTTCGCGAGACATTCAAACGACTGTCCAAATGTCAAGTCACCCTGTGTTTCCTGTTGTCAGAATCTAACACAATTACACACGAAGATTACACTTGCCGTAATATCAAAGGTAGTAAAATTGTACCAATCTTTCAGATCCAGGAATCTTCGTGTTCGAGCTTCTTGTATCAACAGGCCCGTATACTTCTGCAAGAATGGCTCTTGGGCTTTCAGAGCGCTAGGAGAGAAGGCATGATTCAAGATCTTCCTTTGCCTTGTGTGATCATCCTCGAAAGAATCCAGAATTGAGAAGACTCCATTTGGAGCTGGTCTAATCCAAGCGGGATTTTTGGTAAATTCAGCATGCCCACGACCTCGCGCTCCATAGATGTCATGCCATGCTTGGCCATCGATGAAAGATAGTTCGTCTGGTGCCAATCGTACAACCTTGCCATATTTGGTGTGAATGGCCCAAGTGTCATGGACCAGGTTACCGCGAGACAGAGATATTGCGTATGGAAGACGGGAAATCCTCCAGAGCAGTGGGCCTGGGTACTTAGACAGCGGGTGGAAGAAGTGGTTGTAGAAACATCGGAAAGTATTATACTAGAGACGTTTCAGTACGAAACAGAGAAAGTAGGCACGCAAAATTTAAGGCAACAAAGAGGACTACAACTGTAACTCACTGCTAGAAAAAAAGCCACAAAGTACAGACTGACAGCCTTTAGGCCAAACTCATTAGAAAAATAGTGATCCATTATTCTCCCTATACATGGTGGTGGAGAGCACGGGGAAACGGCAGACTATGTCTGTGTTCAACAGTTCTAATGGGAATGCCCTACTACCCGGAAACCATTCCAGATTTTTCCACATCGTCAGGAGACAGCAATCGGCATGAAAGCATTGTTGCGACTCGCGTAGGCGTCGTGAATGCCATGTAGCAATATCTCCTGCAGAACCCCAGGATTGAGAACCTGGAAAAATTACTCCGGAATAAAGCACGGAAAAGATCTACAAGCTTGACTTAAGCAATGTAACATCTGACGGACATACAGGACCTCCACCACCATCCGTAAAAATAACGTTCCCGTGTTTTGTGTAATCTCAAATTATGGAGGCAGTGACATATGCCTAGGATCTTATTGGGCTGATTTCTGAGGAAGTCTTGGTCACTAATCATAGATAAAATCCCTCAGCTTTGAGACTTAGGGATTGTATATCAATCACCCTATTCAACCTGTAAGTATGTGCTCACTTGCATAAGCAGCATTAGTCTTGCAACTCTCTTGTTTACTCGGGGCAAGAAAGGCTAGCGTCACCAGCCCCCCTAGCATGCTGACCCACCTGCCGAGCTAACGCCTAAAGCTTAATAAGACCATAACGTTTGACAAGACAAACGAGACAAGCTAATGAATGCCTAAACAGAAGGTACCTATCGTACAGTAGTATTAGTTACGCCTCGCCACACGTGTTCATCTGCGAAGTGGAAAGTCGAGATTGATTATCATGACATCTTTTTCATCAGGTGCGCATCACACGATCACACTTTAGTCTCTAAATTCCTTGTTCCATCTCATCAACTACACGATACCAACCTATTCACTCGGAAATTGATATGTATGCATCAGGGCTGATCGACTTGAAGAATCAACAGCTCAAACAGACTGAGATGATTGTCAATTCAAACCAGCCAAGTCACGTGCCTAAACACAAGCGCTCGTCTGGCCAAGAAAGAACGCAACACAAAAAGGACATACTCTCTTCAATATTCAAATCCAATATTTTCATAGATTTTCTGAAAACGCCACTGTGATTCAATATAGGCAAATCTCAGTATCCTCAGTGTAAGAGTTGGCAGCCCACATTTCACGTGTACAAGATTCTTCGGGTTGAATTATTTTAAGATTACAGAAGAGCTCCACCAGTACACGCCACTGATGATACGCTGAGAGCGAGTATTCTACACGACGGTCTGATCTACCGTTCTAGTTTCTCTAATGGCACCATCAGGTATCTCATCAGAAAAACTCCTAGCACTCTTTCTATCAAGCTCAATCTCACTATCTTGTGGTAAATAGTGTTTGGACCGTGGGCCTCGTCGATTAAATCCGGATAAAGAGCCTCTGCTTGCAGAACTTTGAGTTGTACGGGTTGAGCCGAAAAGACTTCGTAAAGACTGTCCAACTTTTGTGTTGGTCAAGACATAGCGGAAAAGTTGTGGACAGACAAGCAGACACGAACAGATGATTGTTACGTTCAACTCGATGGATCTGATGCTTGTTAGTTCAGTATCATTCGCCGCGATTGCAGAATTGCTTACATCCATACGGCCTCGTACATAACGTCCCAGGTTTGATCTGCGTCACTATCCTTAAGTTTCACAGCTATTTCAACGTTTCGAGCCAGAGTAGCTCCCACAGCACTGTTTTCCTGGTCAGAATAATGTTTTTCTCATAGAATGTATCCACTCACAATCCACCAATAGCAAATATTGCTGCCAGTCCCAACTTTCGTCCCCGACTTAGCTGTAATCTGTACAGCATGGGCATGGGCAGAACAAGAATAATGATATCCGTGAGTAGATTTAGGGCACCAATTGCAAGGTCAGTCACATAGCCGTCTAGGCAGACAGCTTTTTTGCCGGGGGTTTTGATTCCGAACGCCGCAGCGACGGGATTGCACCAAAAGATCTGCACCAATGTTGATGCGACGAGGTAACAAATCGTGAATACCAGAGTTCCATAAACAGTCCAGCGAAAGGCTTTGCTTGGTCTGAAAATCGACAAATAATACATCAAGATGGATACTTTGGCGCAAAGGATTCCGGGGGGCCACATTATATCCCCAATTCTATGAAGCTATCGTTCCGTTAATTTGGAGCGCCCTTCTTAATCATCTCTGAAACTTACCAGCCAAGTATTTCGATTAAGTGGGAGACGAAGGTCCCAAACATGATGCGCAATCCCATAATGTTCGATGTCTAAATATTCTGAGCTATTATGCGAATCAACGAAGGATCGAGTGGTACTGACCAACAATGAAGCAGGTGGCTCTGGCAATCGAAAAGGCCTACATGATGTAAGCAAGAAATTCGCATTTGCTCTTGTTGGTAGTCATACCAGCGCAAAAACGATCAGAACTGGAGACACATTAGTATTGTCTGAAGAATGCCTAGTATTACAATGACACTTACCATCATCCCATCCTAGCTTTCTTCCTGCCATAGACACTTTGGTCGTCAGACGAAGTACCACAAAGATGAATGCAACGCATAGTGTTGTGAGAGTTCCTGCCATGTACATTCCGCCATTGCTTTCGGGGTGGTCGAAATTTGGTGTCACTCCTGGTGGAGCCGGTGCTGCAACGAAGCCTTCTCTACCGATGAGGTCAAAAATTGCCATTGTAAGGAACGCACGGGCTCTGCTAGTCCAAAGAAAGTTGTGGAGAAGTGGACTCAATCAGCTTGTTGTAGATGTCTTGATGGCTCCAGTGCGTATATTATACAGAGTTCATTAGATCCAATTTCTCATTCTTGATTGCATAAATAAAGACTTCAAAATTCAAATGTAGAGATCCTTCCTCTCAAATCTTTCGCCATGGTTTCAAAAAGGCCCCCTTCAAATGCTGATGGAGGGTGGTAGTTGGACATACAACTTCGGAAATTCGTGAAACCGTAAGATCCAGTCATCTTGAATGTATCTAAGCAGAAAGATACGATATTGATCCATGAAGTCCTCCAATAGTAACACGCGTGAGAAAATAGCTAGTGGCTAAGCCATAAGTTTTAGTAATGGTAGCAACAGTGGGTGGTATCGTGTCTATCCAATGATGAGATAATGACCCTGGAAATCAGCCTGTGTAATCATATGCCTCCTGTTTCCGCTTACAGTAAATGGGATGTCTGGATGGCAGTAATTACTTGAGCTGACAATAGATCATATCTGACCATATTATTAGCCACCTTGTAATATAGTCATGTATATGTTAAGGGATCTACCGTTCAGGCGGTTAAACTTCAACAGCGCAGTACATGCATCTATTTGCTGTTTTAAGTTGAATACATCCGACGGCGCAGTGCATGTATCTAGTAGAAAAATTAACTCATAAACATACATACTAGGAGGTCGAAATACGTACTTCGATAGTCTATGCATTAGTGCTTATGTACTATAGCATCGTTATTAGTATGTCACCCATCCTGGTATATAGTTTATTGCTGAAGAACTACTACTATAGTATAGATGAACCCCCGAGGTAAGGAAGGGCACATTTTAAGCGCCAATTTTGTCCGGGGCGGGCTGTTTCCAGGTTCAACTATGCGAGGCCGGACCGACAAGGTAGTAATTGTGATAGGATTCGAATGATTTGGATATAGACGAGGTCAAATGCTGAGGGTTGTGATTGAGTGTTTCATTTGTCCAATCCCTACTCCCACTTCCTGCAATTTTGTAAGGAAGCACGATGTGATTGTTCATATCGACTTTGTTTGAATCTCCGATTTCCTGATTATGCACTTTTGAGAACTTGCATAGGCACATTTCTTAAATCTCTTATTCCGCTTGGAAAATACTTGGAATTGTGGTCTAAGACGTTCCGGATGTATTTGAAAGCATCAAGAGACAGAGGTCTGCCCTTGTTCAAGGCTCAATGCTCAACCCCATACCCAACCCCACCCCCACCCCCCTTCATAGGCGAAATCCCGGTATACTAAATCACTTAAATAGAACCATATATTAGAACACGTGTATTTCGATATCTTCCCAAAATGTCAATCTTTATGTTATACTATACTTTGAAACCTCTTAAACATACGAAACTTCTCAAATTTCATTTCAAATAAATGATTGCTCAATTTGATGTCGAATATTGAAAAGAGCGAAACGTTTTGGATCGTCTGGGTTTTTTGTCCTGCCTCCCGTGCATTATCCTAGCCAGCAAAACTTTCAGAAAGGATCTACATGGATCGTCGGATAACAGATTAAAATCTCACATAAGATTTCTCAATTTATCCTTACGCTGGGGTCTCGAAAAAATTTGACTGCTTAGACATCCTATTGTTCGATGTCGGCTTGAGAAAGCCTCGTTTAGTCTTCTGGGGTAATTCCTCGAAAGTTGTTTCAGTCTTTCAGGAAAGAGTTCTTAGTGGTTATCATTTTCCGATTTTAAATGCCTTCCTATTCATGTCCACCTTCATGATGTAGTCGATGAAATAGGAAGGTAAAGCCGTTAGAACTGCCTCTCCAAGCAGACCCCGACAGATTTGAAGTGGTTAATATTGACAATCAAGGGTTGTTATTCGCCATCAAATATGCCTTTAATGTAGATGTGTGAGCGAGAAGGCACAAATAAAAATGCTTCATTCTTCTCAAAGTTGAGTTGGACCGAGTTCCAGAAAACATTAAAATGGGTTTCTAAGTATATAAATTTCAATTCTGAATAGAAGAATTAGGAGCATTCGATTGTAAGAATCAGTTCACCCCCCAAACGTATGCAAACGGCAAGAGAATTTCGGTATGGCAATTAAAAATGAGACACCATTATATACTCCAGGGGCTGTCTCGTTCCTTCATCAAAATATGTGCTGTAGGGTCTGGGAAACAATACTCATGAGCTAACAAATTTCCTGGTCGCGATTTGCCTTCTGGAAATTTGAAATCGTAGTTGAGAATAAGATGAGCAATCAGGATTTTAATAGCATGTGCTGCAAAGAATCTGCCTGGACAGGAGTATTTTCCATGACCAAAATGCATGTTATTCTTATCAGTCATGGCGAATTGATGAAGGTTGCTTTGTCCAGGCTTTTGCCTCTCGTGATAGAAGCGAAAGCCTTGGAAAACACCAGGATCGGGAGTTACAGACTCGAGAGCAATCGGCACGACAGGTACTACCATATGTACACCCTTTGGAAGTATTGTGCCGTCGGAAAGCTGTATGTCTTCCATTGCAGCACGTTTGAAACCAACTAAGCGCGTTAGGAACGTGTCTGTATAAAGCAACTACAATAAAACTTACTAAGACTTGGACCGTTTAGTCGTTGTGACTCTTTCATGAAACTATCAAGCTTTCTCATTTTTGTGAGCGTCGTCTTCTGCCAACCTCCATCCTCCTTTAGAGCCTGCAAGATCTCTTCTCGAAGCGGCTCGAGGTATTCTGGATGAGCAATAATATCATACAGAACCTGAGTTGCTGTCATAGAAGTTGTATGAACAGACGCCAACGCCAAGACAAGTAGTCTATGAACCAGCTCTGCCGCCTGACCATCCCGCTCGTTCCACGCCTCATCCATCAACCATTGCAGGAAATCATTTGGTGGTTTGTAATCTGGATCATTGACTGTTTCCATTCGCCTGCGCTCTTCCACAATGGGTGTGATGAGTCTTTGTGCGTTGTGAAGATTCCGAGAGACGGCCCAAGTAGCTGGCATGAAATATGATGAGATTCGTTTGAGGTAGGGCGGAATGACTCTCATTTGAATTGCAACTCGGAAGACATTCTCCGGGAACATCCTTTGGATTTCCATCCATTCTTTGTTGCGCTCCAATGAGGCAACTGATATTCGTGCGAAATCATGCACAACCAACCTTACTACGGTATCAAACCCAAGTATGGAAACCCAATTATCTGGCAAACGTTAGTTTCTGATAGCTGCCGAGGTGAAAGTGGTTTATAGAAGCCGGACCTTTGCACGGAGGTATCTCTTGCGTCAATGCCCATTTCATTTCTTCACATATCAAAGGCACAAAGAGACCAAGCTTGGGGGTAAGTCGCGTGTGAATGGCATGAGTGTGTAGGTTACCACGCAGCAAGATATCGATAGTGTTATAATTGCCTTGGAAATTCTACATGCAGGTCAGTATGAAGCTTCCAATAGTTAAAAGCGGTGTACTATTCGAAGCCAATTTGATATTTCAAACAATTTGAATCATCTTATTGGTTCCCGACAGTGAAAACTTGTGATTGTAGGACTGCAGTCCGGACTACTAAAAATTCCATGGGTGACTTGCCTCAATATTTGCAACCATAGAGCTGAGTTTTTCTTCCGGGATCGCTCGAAGCTCATTGATGTACTTGTTAGGTACAACTAACATATCATTTCCATTTATTTTGAAGAATTGATCTTTGTACTAAGTACTTATCAGAACAATTGTTTATGGAGTCATCGATGGAGCAGATGAAGGCTTTACCTGATGATATCCTTCTTGAAGGAGGTTCATTGCATTGTTGAGATACTGAACCCTCGCGGGGTAGGCCCATCTCAGGCCAACAATAGGAGCTTTCACTGCAGCATTGCCATGGGGAAAGAGCACAGCCCTGAGCCACGAACCGAATAGAATGGAACAGATTGCGACCAGAGCAAATAACGGTTTTGTTATTGAAGCCTCTCCATAACCCGTGATCTCTATGAGGGACATTTTAATCGAAATTCGTCAACTCTCTGATCGGTTTGTATCTCAGGAATTCCAATAATTCCACTCAGTAGCATATAAACGGATCTTCACCTCTAATGCCCTCCCCCGCACTTTCTACATCTCTTAGCTAGCAATATCTTCGATCCTAAGGTCTCTATCCTTACTATCTCAATCTAGCACTTGCTCCATAGCTTTGCTGCCAATGCACGAATCCTTCGCAATGTGATATAATGAGGCGCAAATAAGACATGTACATATGCACTCATCTCCTGCAGTGACAGTAGTATCTTCATGCGCGACTAACAAGGATACTTCCAGGTTCTCATGAATCAGAATTTGTCATGTGTCGGTGTTATTTGGATATGTACTCCGTTTGCGAAAGTGACTACTCACCTAGCTTAGCGTGTATACCTGGTTATAGAAGTTTGATGGCTTCCTGGGGTCAACAAAGAGATACATCAAGTTACTCAATAGAACCAAATGCCGAAAATACTCATATTTCAATACTTATATGATCATATCACTTTGTGTCGTAATTGTTTAATTTGGTACAAAATATTGAAAATACAATGAATGGGCACAGTAGAGACAGTGCGGAATTCGGTAAATGTAATACATACATGTACCGAGATACATACGGTATAACGTCATCATAGTGTCATCACGGAGTATTTCGCAAGATCCGATTGGCTAAAAAGAAATACATGAATCTTACAACCGAAAGTCTCCTTGCTAGTGCTCACCTTGTACAGTAATAAGACATGATCATTTTAAGTGCAGTGGATATAAACGAACTTGCGAGCGATCAAGGGATACATCGACCCAAAATTACCCCATGTCGTGTTCTACAAATTCTGTTGGACCGCGACCCCAACACTTTCCAACATGCTTCCAAGTTGGTGCTACCTACTAGAAATGGAATAGATAGAAAGAGGCGGTGTCTATAGAAACAAAAAGCCCAAAATGACTGCGGCCACACCTCAAGTGAGTTGCCAGTACTTTCACTGACTTCTCTTACCCTGTACAATCACCAGTCTAGAGATTATGGAATCCAATCCAACGGGCGCGCCGAGAGATTCTAGTGCCGTCAAAGATAACGGTCAATCGGTTATGATGACAGCCGACGAAGAAAAAGCAGCAGCAACAGTGCCTACGGGAGATGAAAACCAGGACCACGATGCAAAACTCGAGACCGGGTCAAGTCAGCCTGTGAAATTGCCGGAAAGACAAAGAACTATACATGGCATCAAAGTATTGTCAAGTCATTTCCTTCAAACTGGCTCTATGGTCATACCTAAACAATAGTGCAGGGACTGACGAGAGTATACCTTTTAGTGGGTCCTTTTAGTTGTCGCCATTCTCTCGAATCTTTGCTTCTATGCCATCGATAATACAATAGTAGCTGTGATTCAACCTGTATGTCCTGCCAAAGCGAACAGGTACCGTGTGTCAAACTTACACCATATTGTGTAGGTCATCGTCAAAGATTTCGGTGAAGTCCAAAATTTACCATGGATTTCCGTCGGGTAATATGAGTCCTTTGCAACCTCCAAAAATGGGCTATCTGACATTTTTTTGAGTTTCTTGATGGCTGGAACAGCCACGGCATTAGTTAATGGGAAGCTCTTTGCGTCCTTCAACGCCAAGATCTTGTACATAGCGGTTTGTACCTTGACGATGACGCTCTTCCACTATAAATTTCTGACACTGAAAGTTCTCGTTACTTTTCGTCGTCGGCTCCATCATATGTGGTGCAGCTCCAAATATGACAGCACTGATTTTTGGTCGTGTGATAGGAGGAGTTGGTGTATGTAACACATCATTCTCCTACTAGCCATCACTGACCATGTCAAAAGGGCACTGGAATGTATCTTGGGGCTCTCACGTTGATATCGGTCAACACTAGTCCCAAGGAAACAACAGAATATATGGGATATCTGTAGGTGTTTCTAGAGATGCTTTAGGTTTCAACTAACGATTCGCAAAGTGCTTTGGTCTGGGGATTCGGATCTGTTATTGGACCCCTCATTGGAGGTGCCTTTACGGATAGTTCTGCAACTTGGAGATGGGTAGGTTTCGTTGATTAGACTTTTTGCTAGGCTCACATTTTCTAGGGATTCTATATCAATGCACCCGTGATTTGCATTTTTATTCCAGTGTATCTCTTCATAATACCATCGTACACTCCTCGTCCAACAGAATCCTTTCTTTCCAAAATTCAAACCATAGATTGGGTGGGCAGCGTACTGAGCTGCGGTGCTTTCGTTGCTGGTATCATAGCTATCAATTTTGGAGGCACACTATATCCTTGGCACAGCTGGCAAATCATCGTTTTGTTTGTAGTTTCTGGAGCATTTTTCATCGCCCTCTTCCTGCAGCAGCACTTCAATTTCTTGACTACTCAGGCGCTTCGTGTGCTACCGATTCATCTTCTCAAGACAAAGGATATGATCATATGCTGCGTGTGTCAAGGTAAAGATATTTTAGATACATTCGAGACAATCACTTACACCTCGCAGTTGCCGTTGCACTTATAGTGCCTGTTCCGTTATACTATATCCCGGTTTTCTTCCAATTAGCTAAGGTATATTGCAAACCCTCACCTCTAATCTTGTATCTTTCCACTAATGTTAGTACTCGCAAAGGGAGATTCTGCTCTCCGAGCCGGAGTCAAAACACTTCCTTTGATATGCTTCTGGGTGACCTCGAGTGCCATTCGTGGACGTCTTATGGGGAAGCTAGGATGGTATCAGCCCTGGTATATCGCCGGAAGTATTTTGAACATTCTCGCTGGTGTATTTCTGAGTATGATTTGTTCTAATTTCTTCTCTTGATATACAAATGGAAGCAATGTTGACTTGTATGTTAGGTCGTATCAACATCACCACATCAGATGCTGTCATATACGGACTTCAGGTCCTATCTGGAGTAGGGACGGGCTGCTATGGCCAAGCAGGTTTTGCAGTAGCACAACGATTAGTGCCCCCAGCCGATATTCATCGCGCAATATCCCTCATGCTAATCGGTACGAAAATTCCCTCATTGCTGACCAATTGTGCTGATCACCCTTCCAATATAGCACAACTCACTGGAACCACACTCGGTCTTGCAATTGCTGGAGCCATATTTCAGAATGTTTCACTACCTCGAGTGCGGCAAGTAGTGCCATCCTTCTCAGCTTCGCAATTGAGTAATCTAATCACACAAATTGGTGGTGGTCTTGATGATCAGCTGAATGAAGTGCAGACTAAGGAGGTTCTCGCCATCATTGTTGATGCTCTGACAGATACGTGAGTATAAACTTCTTTGTGTTTGATCATTTTCGAAGCTAAAACCATTTAGATATATCCTCATTTACGCAGCAGCAGCTCTGTCCCTAGTACTCTCAATATTCTTCACCGTATGTTTGCTTTATCTCCATCGGATGTTTCCCACATATCTATAGGCTGTCCTTTTGCTGATGACTACAATGTAGCCTAAGAAGCTTTGGTAGATTGAAGAAGTATACATGGTAATTGTCAGGCCATTATTCACGTCTTCTTGATGAATGTCGAGGCGTGCTAGCTTACCAGGATACAGTTCAGGTAAAAGGATGTTGAGAGAAAACCATCATATGCCCAGCGACCCCCTTTAAAAGTAACATTTTCTTTTTTGATATTGTGCGGCGTTCAAAATTATAAAGGCCCATTTCCTCCAATTGATTCCCTCGATATTCACTTTTTGCTTTCATCCACCATTCATTTGTGATAGCCATAGAGCAATATAATTACATGCCTTTCAATTTTTCCTTCTCAAAAGAATTTGCTGACTCAAACTGACTTGGTTCTTTTCGCCTTTGACTACATTATGTGGGCGTTCCGTTTGCCCCTCCGGATAGCCAATCTCAAACTCGTTTAAGAGAACCATCAGCAATAACTTAATTTGAGCACTAGCCCAGAAACGACCTGGGCAAGCAAACTTTCCTACGCCCCAAGACGGATTCTCTGAGCTCAAAGAAGAGAATTGGTATCGCTCCTCTTGGCCTGGTTCTTGCCGTTGTATGTAAAATCTCAAAGGGTCAAACGTGTTTGGAGAGGGGTATATCTCGGGGTCCTTGTTGATGAGGTAATGGGTCATCGAGATATATGTGTTTTTGGGCAGAGTCACTCCATTTGAGAGCGTTACAGGTACTGCAAGTTGACGATTGAAAGTCACTGGACAAGAAACATATGTTAGACATTGCGACTTGTATAGTTGTGTTGGTGGTCATACTTAAGCCAAGAGTATTTACGCGATGTGATTCCTTTATGAAGCTATCCATCTTCTTAAGAGATGATAGCGTCCGAATAGTGACATCGGCTTCTTCAGATTCTTCGGTTACGATTGTCAATTCCTCCTTCAAAGTTTTGAGGTCCTCCGGTCTAGCACATAGATCTAGTATGGCGTTTGTCGCGACCTCTGCCGTTGTATGTATGGCAGCTGCGTTGAGAAAAAGCATCCGTGTTACTAGTTTGTCTATCTCTGCATCAGGTCCACGAGCAGAGTCGATTAGCCATTGTACCATATCCGGATGCTCTTTTGAGGTGGTTGACCTGCGCTCCTGTATGAGTGGAAGTAGAAGCTTGCGGGCCACAGAAAACCGATTGCGGATCTGTTTATAGGATTTAAGGAAAGGAGCAATGATAGGGTGGAGAAGTCTATAGTGCTTCTTGAGATCGGTAGCTACATTTCCGGAGCTATAAATGGCATGAATTAGTAGGCAAGCGAGACAGACGATGTTCAACTCACTCTACAGTATAGCCGGTTGCGGTAGCCAACCATTCTGGATCTCTACATAGCTCCGGTCCAACAAAAGCACGAGCATTGGCGCTGGTAATAAGTTCAATGGCGAGACGAAACAGCGGAAAGCTATAAATGCCTGGCAGTCTGTCAATCAAGCTGACCACTAGATATGTTATACATGAAAAATAAACTCTACTCACCATCTTTGCTCTCAGTCTTCTCGAGTTTTGAGTTTATTGTAAATAGTATCTCATCGTATGTAGGCTGAGCAAGACGACCTTTCAATTGTAAGCGAGCTATACATACCTAGCTCAATGAGATCTATCATCCAATACCTATATTTTGAGATAGTTGCCCTGCACAAACAAGGAATTGCAGGTCACTTTCCTCCGCAATGTCGAAGCCAGTATATGGACCAGCGTGTCGAACCGATGCAGTAAGACGCACTTGTTTTCTTGGAAGAACACTGAAATCTTTCATGAACTTTCGAGAAACAATGACTCGATCCATATCTGTCGTCCATAATGAATACACAGAGTCTTTGTACTATTCACGTGTCAGAAACATGGATGGAAATAATACTCAAAGGATCAGCCGATACCTTTGAATAACCCTCTTCAATGAGCTCCAAGCTATGTTTGAAGAAATGGCTATCGGATGTGTTGCCCAAAAGTCCTGGTTTCTTGCCAATGCGAGGTATCTGACCCTGTTGCTTTGTGGGTCGAATGACGAGTAAATACAATGAAGTAAAGGTCGTGACCAAGGTGGCCACTAAAATCATCGACAGCATCTTTTGTCTTCCTTATCAATGAAGGATTCAAGCCATCTCACAAAACAACAGAATTAGAAGTAAAAAGCTTGAGGTGTTAGGTGCCGGAGTGTTGGTGTACCGAAAGGTTACATTGAGATTCAGGGGTGTCCATATCGATCGATACTATATGCACACCATGGGATCCGTGCCGAAAGCCCGCACTACCCCCTCTCCCCCTGAAATTAACAATTGGACTTTCCTCATTCTCACTCATCAGTTTGCTTAGTAAATCTGTGCCTCCGGCATAAATGGAGGACATATAGGCTCTATGTAAGCAAAAAAACAGGCGGGAATTGATCACTATTCGAAAGACCTTCAACAATTAATATCTCTTTTCGATATAATATTAAATAATAAAAACACTTAATCTCAATACAAAGAAGACTCAAATTTTCGTTTGCTTTTTTCAAACTTCAATATTTAATTTGAAATGAATTTATAATTTATTAAAAAAGACCTTTGAAAGAATACTCAATTTCCGCCTGTTTTTTCGCTTACGTAGAGATAGGTACCTACCTATGCAGTGAGAGTCACGTCACATTATGTTCTATGCTGCAAAGCTCTCGTCTTACTTACATTGTTTCGCATTTCATCCGAATCTTCATCCACTCCACCTGTCGCCCGTCGTTCTCCATTGCAATCATGCGAGAGTGATAGGAGAGCTTGCCACGAAAGGAATGGGCATGAAAGAAAGCAACAAGCAGTATCATACCCATAGCCTTGCAAACCTTACCCCGCAAGTTGCCACAGTCGAGGATTAATTGCCCCGCTCCGACCTTCTGGGGTTTGCAATCAACATGCCTCGATTGTGCAAAAACGCTCTTGGCTATTTTCAAGGAGCTTTTGCCATTTATGGTGTCTATTTCCCATGAGATCGGAAATCATCGCTGGTCTAAACTTATCAGCTTGCATTTGTAACGGATAAGCCGACCGTAGTCTCAAGCCAAAGATGATTGTCAGCAGGTCACCAGTGTACATGCAATTGGACTTGATATAGAGGACATCTGGGTGTGCCCTTTCCGGTATGCATTACTTTACCTTGCTTCAATTAGATTCCTGCATACTTTGTGTACATTATTTCTCCCGTTCCAAACAGTACAAATGGATCACTTCGATGTATTAGAAGCCAAGTTTCTAGTCGGCAGTCTAGCCAATGAGTCTTTCCGAGCAGGTGGCTCTGGATCGATGTCTACATCTATCTATGACACGGCATGGGTATCTATGGTATCGAAGGATGTTGACGGGGTTAGACATTGGCTCTTTCCAGAAGCCTTCCAGCACATAGTCGATGCCCAGGCCAAAGATGGCTCCTGGGAATCTTATTCGTCGCAGGTGGATGGAATCTTGAATACAATGGCGGCTCTGTTGGCCTTTGTATCTCATCAAAGTGCTAACAATTCCTCCTACTCCATTTTGCCCCCTGACATTGATGCACGAATACTCAAAGCACAAGGTAGTCTTAGACATCAATTGCAGGCGTGGGATGTCAGATCTTGTGTTCATGTTGGATTTGAGATTCTTGTCCCTGCGCTTTTAGGAATGCTAGAGCAACACAATGTCGTCTGTGAATTTCCTGGTAAAACGCATCTACTCCAACTGAACCAGGAGAAGCTCTCGATATTCCAGCCAGAAATATTCTATCAGAATATACAAGTGACTGCCCTACATTCCTTGGAAGCATTCATTGGCACAATAGATTTCAATCGAATCAAGCACCACTTAAAGAATGGGAGTATTATGGCCTCTCCGTCTTCAACAGCGGCATATCTAATGAATACTTCAATCTGGGATAACGAATCAGAAATATATCTCAGAAACACCATCATTGAAGGTGCTGGAAAAGGCAACGGAAGCGTCCCTTGTGCGTTCCCGACGACGTTTTTCGAGTTCACATGGGTACGATACATCCGTTATTCAATCTAAACTTGTACTGATCAAGCTGATGATTTATCTAGGTTGTCTCTACGCTTCTGAAAGCAGGTTATACCCCAGAAGAATTAGGAGAGTATAATCTTAGCATATTGGTGGACCATCTCCAGCAAGAATTAAGCCACAGACAAGGGGTCATTGGTTTTGGTAGGTCGGAATCGCCCGGAAACAGTCCTTTATAATAACTCTGATAGCTCCTTCATTAATTCCCGATGCTGATGACACTGCGAAATGTATTCTTACGCTGTGCCTGGTCGGAAGATCCGTTTCGGCAGAGCAAATGATAGCAAACTTTGAAGTCAAAAATCATTTTCAGACATACGCGCTTGAGAGGAATGGAAGCATCAGTGCAAATTGTAATGTACTCAATGCTTTGTTGCATATCAACGAGCCCAACAAGTATGTCGGGCAGATCCTCAGCACAACTGAGTTTTTGTGCAATTCATGGTCGGCTGGAAAGATCGATGACAAATGGGTAAGCATATTTATTAGCTTGCTGTGATCGATAAACTTTGTCAGTATGCTAACAGAATGGATAAGAATCTCTCCCGGCAGTATTCGATGATGCTCTTAGCTCAAACATTCAGAAAGCTTGTGATGGTTTGGGACAGTGGAGCATTACCCGACCTTCCAGAAGAACAATTGAAAGATAAGATTCCTGTAATTTTATTACAGATTCTACATCGCACATTGCATACTCAAAATAGCAATGGTTCTTGGGGTACTTCAGGCTCGTGCGAGATAACTGCTTATGGCATCCTAACTTTGATTGATGCGACTTTCTTTCCCTGGGCCGGAGAGCTTGACAAGCAAGTGCTTAGAGCCATTCGTACAGGTCGAACTTATTTGAATCGGAACCGAGATAGTTGGGATAAAGTTACTTATACCTGGGTTGAAAAAGTCAGTTACGGATCAAGCATTTTGTCCAAAACATATTGTATAGCAGCGACCCATGCAGCGAAGAATTACCCTACGAACTCAGCACAATGGAAACCACTTCCAAACATCCTCGGTATTCCCTTTGATAGAGTTGCGAGGTTCGCCAAGTTTTTCTCTGCAATTCCTCTCTTCGCGAGTGAGAGCTCATGGAAGCTTACTGCCTCTATTATGGAAGGATATCTCTTTCTTCCACGACTACGTCGAATTCGCTTGAATATCTTCCCCCGCCAGAACATGGCAGAGGATAAATATCTAGAGTACATTCCCTTCACGTGGACTGGTTGTAATAATAAAGGGATATTCCTTGAGACCGACCTAATTTGGGATATGATGGTCATCTCAATGTTGAATTATCAGGCAGACGAATTCATGGAAGCTGTGCTTGGACACAACGGCTCTGCGAAGCACTTAATCCGAGGCCTGTTTTCCAAGACAAATCTTCGAAGTGATCCTCTATCGGATCAGGAGAGTTCTTCGTTGAATCATGGCGTCATCACACCAGTGAACTCCGATGATGGTTTGCCAGATGACTCCACAAATGATGACAGAGACACTCTCATCCGCTTCAAAGACCACGTTCTAAACCATCCTTCCATCCAAAAAGCTTCAGAATCATCTTTAGCTCATCTGAGCAAACAACTGGAAGCTTTCCTACTCGCCCATCTCACTCATTCAACCGACAATTCTTGGTTCGCGCAACTTTCAGGACACGACTCCGATGCTCCCGTCACATTCCCAGCATCAAGAACCTATTGGGATTGGGTACGCAATATCTCGGCCGTCCACACATCATGTCCCTATTCATGGGACTGGATATCGTGTCGAATGACATCAGAACGAGGAGACGAACCGTTCCCCACCGCGCTCACAAAGTATCTTTCCGCGGAGCTGGGCCAGCATCTCGCAGTCATGTGTCGCATGTACAACGATTATGGCTCGTTGGCACGCGACAAGGCGGAAAAGAACCTTAATAGCGTGAATTTCCCCGAGTTTGAAAAGTGCGCCGGAAGTTCAACGTCTTCTGATGCAACGGAAAAGCAGACTACGGCGGAACTGCAAGAGAGGAAAAGCGCATTGATGGAAATGGCAGAATATGAGCGTGAATGTCTGCTTATCGTCAAAGCGAGATTGAGACCTTTGGTTGATGAGAAGGTAAGAGGCGTGCTGGATGTCTTTGTCAATGTGACGGATTTGTATGGGCAGATCTATGTTGCGAGAGATATTGCTAGTAGGATGTCGTAGACATTTGTCTTTTCTAAACTTTGGATGGCTGATTTATTTCTGTAATATTTTCTCCGGTTAGTTGTGTACTATGTTGCTCTCATTAGTAAATCACTCGCTCGTTGTCGCTCAGATATATGTTATCCTTTTCCTCTCTCAAGTAGCATCCTGAAATAAAAATCAAAGAAAATTGACACAAAAAACAAGAATTACAGCGAGGCCTATCACTACCTAGGTCTGTTGACATGGAAACCCCCCTCACACTCTCTCACCAGGTTCTCTCAAACTCAAGCATACATTCTCACAATCCATTCTATAACTAGAGTCCAATCAGGAAGATATAAATGAATTTCACGATTACTTAGGTACCTATAAAAGAGTTTCTATATATCTATCGTATATACAACGGATATCTGCAATCCCATCCCATCCCCTAACCCTCACCCCTCCTCCTACCTCTCCCTCTCTCCCTCTCTCCCTCTCTCCCCCTCCCTCCGACCAAAACTCCCAAACTCCCCAATTCCAAAACACAACACCCCCCTCCCCCTCCCCTCCCCTCCCCTCTCTCGCCTCGTCTCGTCTCCCGACTTTCCCCCGACGACCACCCCCACCCATCCATAGTAACTTCCATACGCCCCACCCACTTCTTACCGTTACACATATCATATATATCACACATCACACATACATCACACATACATCACACACATACATACATCACAAACCTTCCTAGGTACATATATATCCATATCCATCCCCTTCCATCTACCTAATACATCATCTACCTAATACACTAGGTACACAATACACAAACCCAATATATCACAAACATCATAAATATACAAGAAACATATCTACCTACCTACCTGGTGACCTAGATATTCAATTCCGCTCACTCCCCGCTTCTAGATTTTTTAATCCTCATTCTCATCCTCATTCTCATTCTCATCCTCACCCTCCTCCAATTACAACGAAATAAGTACGAATTTCTCATCCTCCTCCTTTGATTTTTTAAATTCTAAAGAGTTATCTAAATAAATAAATAAATATGTAGAAATAATCAATCAATCAATTAATCAATCAATCAATCAATCATATAAACAAACAACTTACATCCCGCGATAAATACTAGATAAGATTATATATATAGTACCTAGGCTCCTAGGTACTTAAATCGAATCAAATCAAATCAAATCAAATCAAATCAATTCAACTCAATTCAACTCAACTCAATTCATCAAAGACGATTAATTATGATTATGATTATGATTATGATTACTACTCTACCTAGATAGTTTTCCATTTTCCATTTCCCCCCCCTCTCTCTCTCTCTCTCTCTTCAAAATCGCGAATAGGTTATTTACGATATGCTACGATACGATACGATACGATACGATACAATACGATATATATTATACTATCTAATACCTTCGCTCGCTCACCAGCTCCTCTCCCCCCTCAAACTCCCTCCTCAGGCAACACTAGCAACACTAGTAACACCCGCCAAAAAGTCAAGTCAAGTCAAGTCATCCAAATAACCTTCGATAATTTAATTTAATATAATACAATACAATACAATACAATATAACCCCCCCAGAAAAAGATAAAAGAGATCAGATCAGATGAGAATCGAATACCTAGAATACAATACAATAGAATAAAATCGAATACAACAAAAGACCCAGACCCAGAAACCCTGAATCACCACCATGGATCCATAACATAAGCCAGCCCTTCCTTCTATCTCTCTCTAGGTATTCAAAACAAGTTCAAATCTTCAATTCACTATATCGCAAACACACATACATACCTACCTAGTACATCTATCACACCCCTCTCATCTACTCGTATACGCCCCCCTTACATCATGTGTCATTTCCTCACACAACCCCGCTTATCCATTCATTCTCAAACATACTCTTGAATCTTCACCCCTCTTTACCATCATCATCACCATCATCATTATCATCATCATTATCATCATCATAATCCTCACCATCACAGAAATCAAAAACAAAAACAAGAAAAAAATAACACGAAAAATAAAACTCGCTACTAAAATGTATATTCCAAAAAAAATCCATTATTCCATCCAAAACCCTGCCTTGGCCCATCATCCATCATCACATCAAAATAAGGGGTATATGAAATTTTTATAAAAAAAAAAGACCATGTCCAACATGATAAGCAGTCATCCAGAAGATATACCCCCCTCGTCTCCCTCGTCTCACCCCTCTCACCCCTCTCACTCCATCAGCCATCTACCCTATGTAACCCCAACCCACCAATTGTACAATTACAACTTCCTCTCGCCCCTTCCATTTCTCATCATGAATGGTATTTTTTTGTGTATTCGAATCTCGAAAGTTTCCATGTATATATGTGCTCCTCCTTTCTCTCTTTTATTCTTCCTGACTGAAACGAAATATAAGGAAATGGGAATGTAGTTGACCATTAAAGTCCAGAAATAAGCAATGAATAGATAGATGAATGAGACAAAAAGCGATCCAGCCGCTTTTATCCGGTATTAGTTTGTGAACTTCTTGCTTTCGGATTTTCAAATAGGAAATGTTGTATGCTGGGTATGTGTAAATGTGTGTAGTGCAACAAATGAAAATATAATGCGAAATCTGAGTCGCGTCGGTAGTCTAGTCGGCTGTGCTGGCTGAGGGAGTATTGTGTATGCAATGTCTGTGCTTATGGGTAGGTGAGATGCAAAAGAAACTTGACAAAAATTGGTCCGCGTGAAGTTAATATTCTGAATCTTCGGGTAGATTTTCAGGTTCTGGTGATTGTAATTCGGAATCATCGGGGTGCATCTAAGTTGTGAGAAGAAATGGTTAGCCTTTTGTGTGTTTGTGTTACGGAAGCTGAAAAGAAAAGGAATATTAGGTTGTGACAAGCGCATTGATGATGCCACCCAACTTAGGTGACCAATGGACCAATGACTTTTGCTTTTGACATTGCTTTTGGGCAGGGTTTCAAGTAGTCTGGATTGCAGTCCAACAATCAGACTTTCCCAATGTTTAAAAGCAATACGATCTTCAAAATAGATCTGGCATCTCAAACTATTGGAATAGTTTATTTGGATTCAGACATTCAAAACCTCCGATTGTTGGACTGCAGTCTGGACTGTTGGGCATCTTGATTCTAGGAAACTCACCAGTTCAGTCCATTTATCTTTGCAAGCCGTAGATGTAAACCCGGTCCCAACTTTCTGTGCCACAATGCGCCATTTTTCTTGTTCGTAATCATGGACCGCTGTTCGAAGTTTTTGAACCTAAAAGTTTAATCAATTATTGATTCTCAAAATACAAGGTTCAAATATCTTACCGTCTCGTCAGTCCATTGAGTTGTCTTAGCCTTCAATTTTGTGCAGTAGCGGACCTGTAATGTCCCTGAAGAGCGCCCTGGGAAAAACTCCGCAATCTGCTTCCAAGTCAAAGCCTTATTCTCTTTCAAATCTACTAGTAACTGATCATCCTCGGGAGTGAACTTTAACTTTGGACCTCGCGGTCTTTCTGCAGGCATCGGCATTCCGGCAGTGCCAACTACACTAGGTGCACCTTGCGACATCATACTTGAATCCGGACCTTCGCCAAGACGAGGAATCTTCGTACCTCGAGGTCCTTGATTAGGCAATGCATGACTGTGAAAAGCCTGAGGGCCACCACCATAACCACCCATCGTTTGTTGAGCCATTTGTGAAGACATGCCTTGCATCTGCCCATGCATTTGACCTTCTGACACCCTTCCCATCCCAATTTCCAAGTCGTCATGAGTTCTTGGCCTTTTTCCTACACTAGATGGTTGTTGTATTTGCGCACCCATATACCCGATGTGTTGCCCACCTCCATATTGAGGAGACTGGTGGTGGGCCATGCCGTGTGAATCTAGCAATACTTGGTGGTGGTGGTGATGTTGTTGCTGTTGCTGTTGATGATGCCCTCCCAGTTGAAGGGATTCGAGACTTTGCGCACCAACTTGCTGGAGCTCTGGGTGATGCGACCCGTAAACGCGCTCTGGATGTTCTTCGGATTGAGCAGCATAATCGATATAAGGATCGTGCCCTGGATTGTGGCGTGAATAGCCAGACATACATGGATTCCTCCACAGCGAACTGCTCTCGCAGGTCGCTGGGGGTAATTCTAAAAGGTGTTGAAGTATTGCCGCAGCGCGTTAGGTTTCCAGAACGCTTGTTGTGGTTTTGTTGACCGTTGTTTACAAAGCAGATGCGACTGTGCGCGTTTCGAAAACTTATCTATATAATGCCGTTATATAGGTGAGAGCCGAATAATGCATACCTTGGTAATATGCGATTTACCAACGACCAAAATGTTTCCAAACTTTTTCGGCAACTTGTTGTATGAATGAACCACTGCAGATTAGAGCCGTTGATGAAATGGTAAAAGGAAGGAGAAATGTTAAAGAGAGAGGGGGTGCATCTGCATTTATCTATCGTCTGATCTTTTAAGTAAAGCTTGCATAGACATCAATGGCGTAGGGCAGTAGCAGTAATTAAAATGACCAAAGCGTTCCAGCGATTCGCATCGAACGAGACAGCTTCCGTGTTGCGCAATGCAAATGATGCATGTTGGCAGAACTTTAGCAACGTTCTCTGCCGGGGAGATGGGAATTCGATTATGCCTGGCGTCCCAATTAGGGTTCCAAGGTGAGAAGATCCCGAGCGAATGCTTGTAACGCTCAAAGCATGGTTATCCAAAGAAGGCTTGACAATGTTGAGATACAAGGAAGGGGGTGATGAGTAGACCCGCCAAGAAGATTTGGTATCGAAAGTTAGGCAGAGTGGAGGTGGACAGCCATGGGAAGAATGTTGGGTTCTCACTGCTCAGGGCATTAGAGCTCTGGAAGAAGTATAGAAGCTTTTGAAACAAGAAATGGATTGTGGCGAGAATAAGAAACCGGCAACAGGGATTTAGGCCCACTTCACCCAACCATCTTAACTCCTGGATGAACTTTACTTCCCGAGCCAAGTTAAAAAAAACCCCTCGTCCCTATTGAAGTGTGGAGAAGTAAGGCCATGTTCCACCGGCGCTGCGACCTCTTTCTGGGTTTGAAGCATGAATAATAACAAAATTTGTTTTAATGCTCAGGGATTATGGGATTAAAAATAGTATCGAGGCAGGATGTGATAGGATCATGACGATTGAAGAACGGAGATGAATTAAATGGCAAAATAATGCGTTGATTTGTCAAATTGGCTTCTTAACCTTACTCGAGGAGACATGCAAGAATAGTCAGGCGCAATAGGACTTTTGGCCGAATGGTGTGGGAGGGGCGCATAGGGACTGATCAATAACCCTTGAGTAGGTAGGCAACGAAGATACCTATCTAGGTAGCTAACACACGCTGGCTCGAGAGTGGTTCCCAAGTCTCAATTCCCAATTGTAGATTCCCGTCGATGCTTGAAGGTCCCATTTAACCATTTAGCCATTTAACCTCCACGCTATTCCTCTCCCATCCATATCAAATTCAAGGGTTATAAATATAAAATCTCCGAGAGTGACTGCTGGGAATTCCCCTTTTTTCCCACCCCTTGTACGCACTTACTTAAGTCGTGGGAGATTTTCTAATTGATCCATTCATCGGATGATTCCCATTGAAAAGCAATAAGAAACTGAAATGACGCGCGAGATGAGGGCATATGGGTAGCAGCTAACGGAGATTTGAAGTCGTAAAGACCACCATTTCAGCAAATAGGATAATAAATTGATTCTTGGAGTGGAATGACGGATGAGCCGGCTTGGGCTGGCTGGCCTTATCGACAGTGACCCTGTTCCTCAACCTTAACCCCAGTGAAGAAGGCTGAAGAACAATGTCAGAAGGTTCTTCAAAGATCCCAATGATGATCCAGATCCACCTTGCAGATTTCTATACTTAACTTCTTCGTATTTGAGGCTTTGTATGTAACGTACCTACCTAGGCAGTGTAGGTGTTTTCTTTTGGTTTGGTCTGTCTGCCGGTAGTGACATTCAATGTGTAATAGAAGAAAGAGATCATAGCCATGTCCCCGTCCCCTAGATGCCGAAGGAAAAAAGACTCGATTGTGTATTTGTCCAAGGGGGCATTCAAATCGAGCCATGAATGGAGACGTGAAAGCCCTGCTTAGCTTTCCAATTGGTGACATTGATGGAGTTATTCGCGACATTGCCCGTTCATGCTTTTTTGATTGTCGCACCTACACTTTTTTTTTTTTTTTGCTTTCTTTCTTTAAGGCATTGATGTTGACAACCAGGGTCTGTAACCCATTCCCAAAAGCAATATAATTCAAATGACATGATTTCGACTTCTTTGCTCAAAACCCTAGGTAAGCATAAATGATCGGAGCAAGGGGAAAAGACTAATATGGACCAAGCTGAGTATTGGTTTTCTCGAAGAGGGAATATGTAATTGAAGAGCTGTACGGATTTCCATGGTGACAAGGTTTGCTGTGTCGATTGTTGCTTCTCCTGACACCATTTTGTCCGTATGCTTCCAGTATAGTCGCAGTACGTGGGCATGCTATACCGATTGATCAATTGAAGGTATGGATCAATTGGATCAAAGGGAGCGAAACCAAAGGGGGAATGCATGCCGACTGGATATATTGATAATGGAATTACACGTCGATGGAAAGCGAAAGAAGAAGAAGAGGAGGAGGAGGAGGAGGAGGAGAAGAGAGATGAAGAATTATTGAATGAATGAATGAATGAATGAATGAAGGAAGGAAGAGAAGTTTAATTCTGATTTCAATAAAATACTCGACTTATTATTGCCTAGGTACCGGTATTGATTTACACTTTCGGAGAAAAGCGAAGGAGCCACTCTTGACTCTTATGTCTATACTGAGTATACGTACCTAGGTGCCTACATATATTGATTCAAATTGCATCGAATCATTTGAATCATCTCTATGTCCTTCAAACCTAATCTCTGTATCTCCTTCTCCTTTCACAATCTTCCTGTGTGTCCATTGTACACATCTAGAGTGGCCAGCATGACATGAACAGTATGTATGTGCTGGGCAGGTGTCTCGGCGTGCTAGGCTCAGGTACTGACTGGTAGGTAGGCTGGTACAGTAGGCATATATCCCACGGTACTTGATTGAATCCAGTCCAGTGAACCGACGAGTATCCAAGGTCAGTACTGTAGTATCGCAACCTTGCTTGCCACTGCCCGAAAAAAGAAAACATACCAGTAGGTACCGATAAAAACGTTGGAATGGTAATTAATTGGCGTGCATACGGCAGATGTAAAATGTGTGTCCTACAGTCTACAAGGTCAGATACGACCATCACTCATCACTGGCTGGCGTAATTGTACAGATTTTCCTGCAGGTCCCGCCCAAGGAAAAAAGTGACAATGTCACAATGGTCGGTCGGCTCAAGCCTTACGTTCCTAATCCAGCGACAGACCCCCGAACCAAGATTTGGGTGGATCGACACATTGTGATAGGTAAGCCCTTACTCATCTACCTATTGGTATGATCTTTCCACATTCGAATCTGGCCATGCATCCATTTCAAGTTTTGCATCTGGCTCGTTTGATGCTCCGTTCTATAAATACCCACTTCACTGGCAGCGAATGCATTGATGATGTAGCGGTGATTCGTACCCACTGTCGATCATACATGTGATATGTAAGGCGCAGCAGCAAGGAGGCGAACATCGAACGAGAGCGTTGTGTAACCGTAGACAGTCGACTAGACTCCGGTTTCTAGAGATGGCGGTATGGAAGTGAACAGGCTGTAGACACTAGATGGGCGAGCTGGCAGAGGGTACACACAAAGAGTGAAGGGTGGGTTTCGTATTTGTGACGCATACATGGAACAAGAAAGATATGGAGTCCAGCTGTATCATCCGAGTTGCAAGCTAAAAGGCCGTGGGGGTTCAATGGCCTACTAGGTACTCAGATGAAGATAGGATATTCATCCAGTGTTGAATCTTGAGATTATTTGGAATTCCATGACAATCTGAATGTTGAATACAATTTGAACAATTCAAGCAATTTAAACATCCAAAGCAATTTAAATAATCAAAATAATTCAAACGAACATTGAAAACAATCTGAATATTGATATTAATTCGAATACTAAAGACAATCTAAAAGCCCGTTCGGATCGATTTTTTTTAACGATATTGATAACAAATGTAGCCTAAATAAGCCGCTTGTTTACCGAACGCGAATGTAGCTCAACAATTTATATTGATAATAAAATTGAAAAAAAGTGATTTGTTGAATGCTGATGTTGAGCTACAAAAAGCTACAAAATGTAGGTCAACAAAATTTAAAATTTGTATGGTAAATTCGTCAAATCTGTAATACAACTTTGACCAGCATTTGTCAACATACTGTCACTCTGTAAACCTTTAACAATAAATTAAAAAAACAATCCGAAGGGCTCTAAGCAATCAAAAAAAGTCGAACATTGGGAACAATTTGAATACTCAAAGCATATTATACATCCAAGGCATTTTGAGCAATAAAAGCAATTTAAGCATTCAAAGTAATTCGAATCTCGAGAACAATTTAAAATCCTCAAAGCGAATTGACTCTACATCCAAAGAATTTTGAACAATCAAAATAATAATACCCACATTCATCAAAGCATTTCGAGTATTGAAAGCAATTTGAACATTCAAAATGATTTGAGCACTCGAAGAAAAATGAAACAATAGGATGCCACAACTGAAACATTCATAGAGGGTTTGAAAGTTCAAAATTAACACATCATCGTGGCATGATCAAATTCATTTCATTTTGCTACCATATTATTCATCTACAAAAAAATACATTGTTACAATGCGTGTTCGCATCAAACGCCCATTGCCCAGCCCAATTTGATACAGATGCACGCTGATTAATTCATCCTTCCAGTTCCAATCTTCCTTCCCATATTGTTCTGCTTCTCCTTTTTTCAACCCCCTCCCCTATATCATTAATCTAAGCAAGCTTGTCCTCATTGTCAACCCAAATATCCTCCAATTCAGCAAAGTTCTGGAAATGCAATGGTCTGTGTAGGTCGTTGTAGAAAGGCGTAGGTGTATCGACCTTCACGTGTATTGGCTTCTTCTCCAAGCTTCCAAAAGCACTTCCCATAAAACTGTAGTTCCATGAATTGGTCTCGGGTACCAAGAAGTATCCGCGGATCTTGTCACTAAGCAGAAGTTGACATTTCTCACCCATGTTCGTGCTGAACCCTTGTGGCTGGTCGCTACCGAGATCTTTATTCTCCGCACCCCATTTATAACCATGAGGCGTGAGCGCCCATGATGCTAGTGAGACACTTCCGGGAGTGAATGAAACAGTCATAGTAACCGTCTTTTTGTCCCATGATTTATGCGCATTCATGAGACGTGCATGTTGGGTGACATCCATGGCTGTCATATATGGTGGTTCGTTACCAGAAACGGTGTGAATAATTCCGAGAGGTTCCATTTGGTCTAGATACTCGTGTTGTGGTAACTGCTGAGGCAATTGTACATCACGTGTACTACCAATTTGAGGTACCATTACGATACAGCGGATTTCCTTTACTTGGTCATTATCTGGGGGAGATGAACCATACAGATATCCAGCCACTTGAACTCGCAAATCCGCAATTGTGATGAAGCGCTTCAAGATGTTCTTTGGCATGATATAAGTGTAGTGATCATCCTCTTTGACGTCATCCGAAGAGATATAGATGTTGTTAGATCGTGTCCTCAAGTTCGAAGTTGCAATCGCTCTAGTTCTCCATTCAGTCTTCGATGCAAAGGTTTGTTGTTCGAATTGCGAGGTAGTGGTGACAATAATATCCTCTCCGTGAACGTTTTGAGTCTTGGTCGTGACAGCTGTAAGCTGCTGTTGTTCTTGTTGTTGCTTTTCAATTTCGGCCGCTTGCTGGCGTTGCATTGATGGAGCACTGATTTCCATACCCAAAATAATATCACGTACTTCACTACTGGTAAGACTGGAAGTGTTGACATTGTTTTTCTTGCCGTAATCATTCAAGATGAGATCACGCAGTTGGGTTTCAACCTTGATCCAATCTTCATCCGATAACGTGGGCCAAATATGATGCTCTTGAGTGATCACAGTCTTGTCGGGTCGAAGGAGTAACTTTGTCTTATCCTGATTTACGTGCAAAGCACGCAAGATAAGGATCAAACGAGAGAATGCAGTGTACGATGAAATTGACTTTAGCCATTCGTCGTAAAGATTGAAGAGAACCATCTGAGGTTCAGTGGCACGAAGAATCATATCACCGAGCTTCTCGACCTTCATGGCGGCCTGGAAGGGTAATTGCAGCTCAGAGGCACGGATTGATATATTAGGGAAGTCAAGCAAATGTACTTCAAGTGGATCAAGAAGACCCTTTCTCGTAACGATGAGCTGTTTCGGTTGCTCTTCGATAGGCAATGATCGAATGAGAGCGGCAACTTCTTCAGCAGTCTTCCACTTAGCTAATTGTCCCAGACGTTTCTGACCTGCCCAGACACTTGTATGAATGATCTTCAAGAAGAGTTGTCCAGTACGAGGATTGAAGATGAAAATTGCTCCGTTGATTGGTTTGGTTGTCAAGTTACCTTCAAAAGTCTTGTGGATAGTAACACGGTAAACATTTGTGTCGTCAATGAAGAGCTGAATTTGGTTGCTGAAAAGTTCAGAGTAATTTTGAGAATTCAAAAACTCTTGGTTACTTTCGGACGCATACAATTGAAGACCCTTCCTAATACGTTCGCGCAAGACGTACAGAGCTGGGTTTGCCTTCATGATTTTGGCCATAGCTTGCTGTACCAATTGCTTGAGACCGGGGAAGTATTGTCCATATGCCGAGTAGAGATTGTAAGCAAGATCGATACCAATCATTAGACCAGTGGCCGAAGGATAAATACTCATACTATCGGTTGTATAATCAAGGTATTTCGCGCGGACGTATCGTTCAATGTCGTGAGAATCATAATCTCCGTAACGAAGTTGAACATCTACCCAGAACTTGTTCGTTGTGGTAGCTTCAATTACGTCTTTTGTGTCAAAGAGAATGGATGGGCGAGTGACGTTCCATTTGTGGCTCGCGAACAACAGAATATCAGCACAAGAGCTGTTCATCTTGTAAGACTTTCTGGGATGAATAGTCTCCTTCTGTACGGTCTCGATGCCAAGCTGCTCCAATTCTTGATCAAACACTTGTGCCAGATCCATGACTACACTCTCATGTATTCTATAAGATGAGGTTAGTGATGAAGGAAAAACTAGTGGACATGTTAAACTTACTTCTGCCAAAGATGGGCGCGGAAGATTTGGATGAGAGAAATCTTCAAAGTTGGAATTTTTCCGTGCAAGAAAATACCAGTAAGATCTAATTGGACTTGGAAACCAACGTAAACGTTGGCTCTGTTGATAGTCTGAATTTTAACTAGATGTCAGCTTGTGTTCACGACTTCAAATGAATAGGACATTATAAAGTAAATTTTGCCTCAGAAGGCTTTTCGTTATTTCAAATTGGATAGAATATTTTAAAGCAAACTTTGCTTGAGAATATTTTCAATATTCTAAATTGAATAGAATGTTGTAAAACAAATTATGCTTGAGAATACTTCTCAATGTCTCAAATTGAGCTTGACAATCAAATACCCTCTCAGGCAAGATAGGGATTGGAATAATATAACTTACAGGTGACCACCAAAGAGTAAATCGTCGATTAGGAATCTGGTTGAGACCCGATCTTTGAGCGTTAGTCAACTTTTTGAACTTCATAGACCTAAAAATCAAAAGTTAGCCAATTTTGGTATGTATTTCAGGGTAAAAAGGTTCTACTGACTCTTCAAACCCGCTATTATGGAGTACAAGGTAATCGTGACGGAGATACAGCTGGTCTTTATCGACTCGGAACCCAGCCCACTTCGTTGCCTCGGATTCAAGGGAGATGTCTTTGATCTTGAAGCTGTGCGTTTGCGGAATATAACGCTCAGATCCCTTCTTGCGTAGGAGTAAACAGGGCACTTCTTTCACGTTGCCAGATATCTGGGCTACGAGTTCAGGAGTTTTTCGTGAATGGCTCGGATCCCACTTCATACATTTCGTGGTCCAGACGCTGAGACCCAATGATCTTGCCAGGGCAACAACGTCCCAAAAGAGAGTCTTATGCCTCTGTGCGAACCCAAGCATATTTTCGGGATATACGTACCAGCCGTCAGAATCAATCAGACCAGCAAGAACAGCGAGACGAACTTCGCGCGTGTTCTTCATGTAAATCGACGGGATGTGCTTCTTGTGAGCCTCGGGTCCAGTAGTTTTACAAGACACACCAAGCTGTTGGAGGGCACGTAGAAGGGTATTAACACCTGTTTTACGACCGACCGAAGGATCGAACGAACCGGCTGGAGAATCGACCGTGTCGATTATCTGACTCAGGAGCTGGTCTTGCTCTTCAGGCTGCAAGTCACCGTATGCTCGACGTCCACTTTGTAAGCGATGGATTCGTCGTTGAGAGACAGAGTCATCCGAGAGATTAATATTCCCAGTTCGGTCGCTGGGTTCTTCGTCATTTTCGGCTTGGTACTCAGTGATATCATCCTCGTCGTCGCTAATTGTCTCGATAAGTTCCATATCGAGCTCATCTTCCTCATCTTCGGACATATCATTGACATCTACAGGTTCTTCGGGGACTATAGACGGGCCAGCCATTTCCATAATGCCTCTATCGGATCTAAGCTGTGGCAGAGCTTCAGTTGGAATCGAGTCAGCTGGAATAACGGGTGGTGATGAAGGAATAGGCGATGAAGTTAAGTTATCCATGCCATCGACAAGCTTCTGCACATCGACGACGTCGATATTGGCTTTTGGCAAGGGTCTGTTAGCAATGCGAGTACTGGCAACAGTCGGATATGAGAGGCTTCCGTGCCAAACAAGGTGAAGGTCTAACTCCGCAGCATGAGAAACGAGAAACTCCCTGACTTCGTGCTCGTGATTACTGAAGATTGTGGTCGAGCTACGGCTGCCATCTCCTAACCAGAGACCAAGAAAGTAGGGGTTGACCGGGACATCTTGCTCGGGCAACTCGAACCCAGGAGAACGAAAGAGCCTGTGCTTAGATCTCTCATTTTCGTCCAATTCTGCGAACTGGGTTGCTGTCATTAGAACTGTGTCGTAGCGTTCGGTGGAGGAAACGTCTCGGGATGCGGTAATTTGGAAATTCTGGAGAGTCAGTGTATTTTCTCCCTCGTCGTTGCCATCCTCGATCTCTTCTTCTCCTTTCTCCCGGTGGAGGATTAGAATATGGTTTCCCGTGACAACGAGGTCTTCTTTACGTGAACCGACCTTGATTCGGTAAAGCCTGTCTTTGCCACTGACGATATTGAAGGCTCGACGGGGTTCGCCGTCCGGACCGAGAAGTAGATCCCCTTCCTTAACGTCCTGAACGACGACGTCGCTACCGTCGTATCGTAAGACTCTCGTATCCCAAGCAAGACACGCTTTTTCCCAAAATAGGCCCTCCCAGGATGGAAATGCTGTCGCCTTAAAGAGTGTGTGTTCAAGAATGGTTTCGACACCACCAAGCGCTTGAATAACGTCGGTACGATAGGCGTTAAGGTTCCACAATTTACCATCATGACGTTGACTAGTCCACCAGAATGGATTACTCTTCATAAGTTGGTATGTCTTGAACTCGGTACGCGCGCGGAATCCTTTGTCGAAACTCAAAGTGCTCCTATCCTTTTGGAAAAGAGTGTTAATACGAGGTAATCCACGATCCCAACTATCTTCAAGATCCTCCAGTGTCAATCTTCGGTTTTGTTGATTTGCCTCTTGACGTTTCTGAGAGTATTCAGTCCACACACGCTGAGAGTCAATGAATTCTGCTTCCCATGGTATGATGTATCTGAAAATATTAGGAATAAGAGTGTCTTCGTCATGAGTCATGCCTGCACGATAATGCGTAACACCAACATCGGTTTGCTTGGACCATCTTTTATCACTTGTAGGAATGAGGATATGTGATCCAGATATCATACCGAGACCGCCAAGTTCCTTAGGGGTGTAGAAAACCGCAGGAGGGAAACGAGAAGGCATCTTAGAATTAAGACCGATCTTAACTCTGGTCTGAATCTTCGTTTCACATTTCACAATGGTATCTAGCAAGTTGACCGTGGATACAGCTGCTTCACGATAGTATGTGAAGAGGGCGATCAAAGTAGTGTTCCACTTATTAGCGATCTTCGTGAATGTAGTCGAACCTGAGGACATCAGAATTTGACGAATGCGATTGTTGAATTTGGCAATGTCCTCCTCGGTTACCTGCAAGAATGCATGCGCCGTTCTCTCCTTGCTGGTATTATCGACCAAGGACCAGACGCTGTCCTTGACCGGGAATTCGTCATTTTGGTTACGAATCTTAGGGAGAATTCGAACTTCGAAACCGCACATAGAGAAAAGTAAATTAGGGTTATCTCGGCTGTATACACTTGAAAAAGTATCATCCCATTCGATTGTAGTAACAGATCTTGGTAAGCGGTTCTTCAAGTCCCAAAAGACAGCACGTCCCAGGTTGACATCGTGTCTCATAAGACGCATTCTAGAATCTCTTGGCCAACATTTCTTGTTCTTGTAGCCGATTACATTTTCGAAATTAGGATCCGGTTGCTCTGTAAGGAAACGCTGGATGAGATCGCGTGATTCATCAGCCGAGAAGCGGAAGAATACCCAAATGCGATCAATATATCTAGTATATAGACGAATGGGATGTCTCGTTTCCGTCTCGCGGTCGCGGAATTGAAGGAAGTCGTTAGGACCTGCTGGTGGACCGGCAATTTCACTAGCGCGCTGTAGACCAAGTAATAAGAGATCGAGAACAAGTCCATAGTACTGGAAAACGAAAGCCGAGAATTGAAGACCTCTGATCATTCCGTAGCTGTTCACGTGATTCATGTCTTTGTAGGTCAGTTGAACGTTATTTTTAGATGATATGTAATCAGCCAGATTGTGATCCATAATGAGTCGAAGTAGACGATTAAGAAGAGTCAGATCGATCTTCTCATACACCTTAGATAGTTGTGTTTCGATCATGACGTTGCACTCTCCATCTGCAGTCTCCCAAACTTTGTCGAGGTTGTTGATACCTTGAGCCCATTTGTAGGTTAACAAGGGTGGGACTTCGGAATCGGAAGGCTTGATCCAGGCTGGGAAAAGATGGCGTTGATCGGCTTGATACCAGAGGTATTGGTCTAGATAGGCATCACTGATCTTCTCCACGGGTTCGATATCATACACAGGGTTAATCGTGCTATAATTGTCGTTCATATCAATTCCGACTTCCTTAAAAGCTCTCTGTGTTAGTAGGAAGCGCTTGATTCTCTCCAAAGTAGTTCCAGGACTATCATAAGCTTGCTCAATCAAGGCCAATTCCTCACGCTGGCTCTGGTTTAGTCGTCCCTTGACAGAGTATGCTTCACGAAGTCGTTCCAACGCAAGGATAAGGATTTTGGTGTCGTGCTTGTATGAAACACTGGGGAATGGAATGGGCGAGAATTTTCGTGACTCCAGCCAATGAACAGTGGTTGTATAGATGGCGACAGCTTCTTCAGAAGAGACGTATGGGCCGTCCTTCATATAATTGTGTTGTCTCTCTTGTTCGGCCTTGAGCCAAAGTCTCGTGAGACGACCAAGGTTCTTCTTTGCAACTGTTTTATCGACAGTTGCTCCCCGGCGAATACGCTCACGATTGTAGTGAGCGACGGAAATCCACCAATCCGCCTTACTCTTCACATAACGAAGAATGATATTCTCGATAGGTGCTGGTAAACCCGGAACCTTCCAAGGAATATTACTCTTCCAGCATCTCCATGCCTCTGAAAGATGTTGAAGTACAGTCTGAACCTTGTTTTGCTTAATACCCTCCGGCATCATATCAAGAAGATCGGCCATAACCGATGCTCGCAATTCAAGATCAAAGTGCGACTCTACACGTTGTTTTGTAACTGTCTTTGCAACACCTTTACTGTGACGTCCTTCAAATTGCCTAGAAAGGAGGTTTCCAAGCCATCTTTCAAGTAATGGAATTATACCACGCATGAAAAAGAGCCAAACTCTCCAAGCAGGTGCCCAGAAGCCGCAACCAGGTCCTTTGCCTACTGGCCCAGAGTTGAATCGATAATAGATTAAATGCTTCAAATCTTTACACGAACGAATTTGATGCATCAGCTTATACTTATAGCGGTACATTCCAGTCAGCTGACCGACGTGATTGAAAGCGTATAAAATACCATCTGCAAGTTGAAAAGCGTCGATATTGCCAAGACGATACTGAACTTGTGCGTCAACAATCAACTTTGTCATTTTCAGAATCTCACGCATCAGATGGAACGCATTTCCGAATCGAGACTTCTTTCTCTCCTTTGTTGTCAGTGTCTTGACAGGCTTCAAATTGAAATTATAATCAAGATGTAAGTATGTAAGGTTCTTGCGATGAATGAGAAGATTCAACATATTGAAACCCTGCCTGCAGACTTGAAGTCCAGCTTCAACCCAATCAATTGTTGTTTGCTGGAAGAATTTCGTTTGCTTCAACGATTTCATCAAGCTTTGTTTACTTTGTGCTTTTGGCTTCCTCTTATGCAGCTCGTTCAAGACATAAGTCTTCAGAAGCTTCTGGTATGAAACTCGAACCTTTACTGGCTGACCTTGAGGGCAATGCTCAAGATACCACTGCTTAACTAGAGGTACGTCTTGTGCCCGAACCATGCGACCGGATCTTCGATCGAACGGGAAAGGTGCCCACCACAGGGAAATGGCTGAAGCTGTTTCGCTAGTGTATAACTCCTCGTCCGCGAGAAATGGCTCAGCATCGCCTGGTAGTCTGAAAGCGTCTTCTTCTGGCTCTTCATTGCTACCTGGACCAAATATTTCGTCTTCGTGACTGATGGTGATGTTTTTGGGGGCAACAGATCTGGAAGATATTGGGTTGATAACGGGATCGAAATAGAATGCCGGTAAACTTGGATCCTCAGCACGAACATATACCACTTGCGGGTGCGAAAACCAGGAAAGCTTAACGCTACGAGGTAGTGAATTGTATAAGTAAGGAAATGCTACACGATACTCTGTTCGAATTGGAGCTCGGAAGATGATGCGATCGATTGCATTAAACTCTCCGAAATCTTCATCGTTAGGATCCACATCTTTGTACAGAGGTTCAAAACGTGGACCACCAGGAATTGCAACATTCAAAGCTTTGGCTGTTTGAAAGCTCTTCAATTCGAACATGTGAAAGTAGTTCTTGTCGACCAAATCACTCAGTAATTGTCGACTCAATCGATATAAAGTCGCCATTTGAGGTAAAGTAAGGTTCCACTCCTTATAACTCGGGCCGTTGACATGTGGCGTGTCAAGTAGTGGTCGATTTTCGTAGAACCATTCTAAGACAGCAGCATCCTCTCCTTCATCGAGTTCCAGTTGAATTGGTTCCAGTGGTTCGACATCTTCGATATTCTCCGACCACGAAAGGGGTGGTTCTTCGTCATCGAATGGCGGAAATCTCATTCTCTTGAAATGCCGTCTATCACTCTTTTCTCTTCTCATACAAATCCACATCGTAGCCCATTGGGCATGAAACACTGGTTCGATAACTCTTGGTATTTCATTAACCAAAGTCAGACAACCGTTGACGTGGTACAGCACCTTAACCTCCCTCGCAGACTCCCAAGGCATTGGCATGTTCTCCAGCAATTTCATCACGGCATGTGGCATGAATTTGAGTGCACCGAGATAACTTCGTTTATCACTGCTGAATTTCTTTTGTGATACATCTCCAATGTCCTTAACGATCTTTCGCAGATGCTCTGGTGGCATATCAGCTTTCTGAGTTTCTACAAAACCACCCTTTCGTTTTTCGCCGAATCGATTTCGCTGTGTTCGTAACCAATCCTTCTTCTTCTGTGCAAACTTCGCAACATGTGGATCCGCCGGTGGTCGATAACCTGGAGGAGGAGGAGCACCAGGTGGCGCGCCCAAAGGCATGGATGGAGGCGCAGAAGAGCTCCATCCAGGCGGGGGAGGTGGTGGAATTGATGACATTTTTAATGTCTTGGGTACAAAGTCCCAAATTCCATCAACAAGTCGCCTTCTGAATAGAACTTCACTTTGTCGTTGATGGGTATAAAGTTGATAATTGTGTTGTCGCGAGCGCGTTTAGATAAATTTTAACGCTACACGGAGAGCTTAAGGAAATGCCCGCTAGCGCATCCGTTCAATTAATCTTTAATTCTTGTTGCCTGAGTCTTAAGGTGCTGATGTAAGCACAAAGTACAAGGGCTGTCGGATTAGCACGTGAATGATCTAACTATAAGCGTGATAGCTCTAGCGAGTTATCGCGCACGAAGAATTTGTTCAATTTGACAAAACTCAAGATTCAATCGACAACGCCAACGACCTCAATCGACCTCCGAACCAGAAATTCGCCAACATGTCGTCCAACAGATTGACCTACAGACGCCGAAACCCGTGAGTTTCAATTATTCAACGTTGGAAGAAGAGCCAAATATTAATTAAAATAGATACAACACTCGATCCAACAAGGTCAGAGTTGTTAAGACCCCCGGCGGCGAGCTTCGTTATCTCCACATCAAGAAGGCCGGTACTGCACCAAAGTGCGGTGACTGCGGAATCAAATTGCCAGGTGTAAGTTGATATCTTTCGATTAAATTACAAGGGAGGAGGAAAAAGCGAAAACTCGAAAACTCGCTCGCCAAGTTGGAATACAAGCGCGAAGCATCTTTCTACATCGCACCAGTTGTTACTTAGCGATGGCCAATATATGGGCTCCAGGCTCTTGAAAGCAGCGATGGTTGATTACGACGGGCTTTTGATTATAGAAAATTGGTTATGGAAATGCTAATTCATTTCCTGTAGATCCCAGCCCTCCGACCCCGCGAATACTCCCAGATCTCCCGCCCAAAGAAGACTGTTCAACGTGCCTACGGAGGATCAAGATGTGCCAACTGCGTTAGAGATCGTATCGTCAGAGCTTTCTTGATTGAGGAGCAGAAGATTGTCAAGAAGGTCCTCAAGGAGTCCCAACAAAAGAAGCGTTAAGCGGTTGATTAGTTCTGGGTCCTTTGGTGTTTGACTGGGAAGGCTGGAATGAATCGCAGCAGGAAATAGCTGTATAAATCTCAGGGCTTCCACCAATTCATGAGCTTCGACTACACTGAGTGCCCGTCCATTGTGAGGTTGGCGTCAGAATGCATAAAAGTGAATGGGGTTCGATTTGGATCTGTTCACCGGTTAGTGAAGCAGGCAATTAATCGGGGTTTTCGAGCAATTTATGAAGATATTGCAAAGACAATGTTCGCCTTTTCCTACGACTATGTGAGCCGAGTGTATCATCCCATGATGAAATCCATTCGACAAATCAGACAACCGGGAAGATGCACATCTTCAATACCAAACCAGAAAAGTCTTGAATACAGCCCCAGCAGCCTTTTGGAACTATGTATAGGTTTCACCAATGTGTGACGTCGTGACCTCCGCATCGTGATATTTGTTTCATCTCAATTTCCCTTTATTCAAAATTTACGCTGAAAATTCTACCTACCAGCTGCAAATCCATTCATGAATATTGACCAAGCAGAAATCGCTCTTTTCAGATATTTGACAACTAGGTAAAGGCAACAAAATCATGCTCTCTGGTATCAAGAAGTGATTAATCAGTCGCAGTCCCAAATACTTATTCACATAACTTACGCGACCTTGCATTAACGAGTTTTGATACCAAGTGATAACTGACTGTTCTCTAAATTCCATAAATGCTAGGTCTTATCGGTAGGCAGATATCGTTTCTCTCATCAAGTTCTCGGAAGCTCTACTATTGATGTCTGTACTCGAATTGAAAGATTGGTGTGCGTGTTGCGAAGATCTGCCTGACACTTCCTGTACACCGATCTGTTGGTTGCCCAGACAAAATAGCGCCCTGACACTTGCTTGCCGTGCCTAGTGAGCTCTGCTGTCTCAAAACCGGGCTGACATCATTAAGTTACCAACCCCAGTGGTAAGTATCTGTCTGCGAACTCATACCTTTCAACGATAGGTGAATCTTATTCATACATACAACTTGACAACCTCAGCGCAACACCTAATGGCGCCGAATAATAACAGTCCGCTGTTCGCGTCAGGCAGACCCTCTTCCTCCAATTCCGAAGAAAGAGCTGCGGCAGAAGACGATGCGCTTCTTGGTAATCGACGGAAGAATTCCTACGAATCCAAGAGACCTGGATTCTGGAGAGAAATTGGGCTCTTTACCTGGGCTGTTGTTGCTACTGCTGCTGTCATCATCCTAGGCGTTTTATTGTCGCAAAGCCATCAAGCTCCAAAGAAGACAAAGCAAAATGGAAAGCGCAATCTTATTTTCATGGTGAGCGATGGAATGGGCCCGGCATCTTTGAGTTTGACGAGAAGCTTCCGACAATTCCAAGGAGATCTGCCCATCGATGACATTCTTCAACTCGATCAACATTTTATCGGTTCGTCGCGCACGAGATCGAGCAGCAGTCTTGTCACAGATAGTGCGGCGGGAGCTACTGCATTTAGTTGTGGAAGAAAAAGCTATAACGGCGCAATTTCTATGTTGCCTGATCACACCCCATGTGGTACTGTACTCGAAGCTGCGAAGAGAGCTGGTTATACCACAGGCTGTAAGTAAACATCTGCCATGTTCATTCAGACATTGAAGTGCTAACTCCTCCAGTGGTTGTTACAACAGATATAACGGACGCGACTCCAGCTTGCTTTGCCTCACACGTTGATTACCGAATGCAGGAGGACTCGATAGCTTTACAAGAGGTTGGGGAACATCCTCTTGGACATCGAGTTGTTGATTTGATGTTAGGCGGTGGACGCTGTCACTTCCTGCCCAACACATCAGAATCTAGTTGCAGAGCTGATGATCGCGATGTCACAAAATTGGCGCAAGACAAATACGGGTGGACATACATTGATACCAGAGAGGATTTTGACGAGTTGAAGCTTGGAAAGAAGGTTCAGCTGCCACTTTTGGGTCTATTTTCTGATACAGATATCCCTTTCGAGCTTGATCGACGAAACATGAACGATATCTATCCTTCCCTTGATGAAATGGCAAGAACAGCTTTGACCGCACTTGAAGCTGCAACCAAGGATAGTGATAAGGGTTTCTTTCTCATGATTGAGGGAAGTCGAATCGATCATGCCGGCCATGGAAACGACCCAGTAAGTTACTATGGATCACTTGGAGGCGACATAGCAAGTCTCAGTACGAGTAGTATGACTGACTAGTTTTTTTTAGGCTGCCCAAGTTCACGAAGTACTTGCCTATGATCGAGCTTTCCAAAGTGTGGTCGATTTCCTGGACAAGAGCGATACTGAAGGCGCTCTTGTTGCTACAAGTGACCACGAGACTGGAGGCTTAGCTGTTGCAAGACGTAAGATATACCAGCTCACCATACCCATGAGCTATTGCTAATTCATATCCAGAACTTAATCCATCATACCCTCAATATTTATGGTACCCTGAAGTGTTGGCAAATGCTTCCCATTCATCAGAGTATCTTTCTAGGGTTCTAAGGGCTCATGTTGCTTCTTCCGAAGCGATTACCAATGGACGCCCCTTGAGTAGGCGATTCGTGAAAGAAGATCTCATTAAGAAAGGTCTCGGGGTTATGGACGCGAGTGAGGAAGAGATCGATCGCGTACTTGACAATCCGGCACTTTCTGCTTATGCTTTTGCCGATATCATCAGCCGCAGAGCACAGATCGGTTGGTCAACTCACGGCCACTCTGCTGTTGATGTCAACATATATGGCTATGGTGCTGATGTACTTCGTGGAAACCACGAAAATATCGAAGTCGGCAAATTTTTGAGAGATTATCTCAATGTTGATGTTGATGCAATCACAGCAGAACTAAACAGCAAGGCTAATGGTCAAAGTATCTCAGCTGCTTCAACCCCCGATATTCCAGATTTTGGACGATACGAAGAAAGACTCAAGAAGAACTTGCCACAATAGTTTCCAAGTGCCATTTTGTCTTTTCATTATACCCAATCTTATTAGAGCTAGAATCATTGAAAATTTACGAAATTGTTTCAGAAATTTGTTGAGCAGAATCCTAGCTTCCCGTGACCTTCTTTAGCAAACTGTTTCTTCCGATTAGAGTAACACAAAATCTTCTTTGCCCGTATCAATCTTCTCATTCTTCACTTAATACCATGCATGAAACAATCTTCATCACAGTCAGAGATTCAGCAAACAGCTGACGCAGGACCCACTAACTCATCTTTTTGTGTAGCCGTTTGAGGTTTGCAAAATGCCAAACTCAAGCATCAACATCACCTCTTCGCAATCTATATGATGGTGAAGTTCTGATTAGAGGAGTAGCTATCTGCTCGCATCTTTTGCTTGTTGTCGGAGGATTTTCTATGAATAGTGCGCCGTTTGAATAACCGGGGATGATGGCCCGCCTTACAGCGAAGAGTATTCTTTGCGTACAGCAAATGAAGACTCATATTGTAAAGAGCAAGTGTGTCACATTGATCAATGATGGGAGTTTTGAGTTATAGGAGAATAGTGAGAGAGCTTGTGTTTCCGGTATAAGTATACTTCTTGTAGCTTCGTATCCCGAAGTCTTCTTTTGAACAATTTTTGGATTGCAAGTGTGATCATTGATCTTCCTCCCTTCCCGTTCGAATCGATCAACATCTACAATTCATCTAGCTCTCAGTCCTAAGCCCCCAGATTCATACTTGTTAGATCTCTCATCTGAACCAAAACCAATCAAATGTGCAATTACTGGAGCATAGAGCCCCTTTGCGGCCACCGCACTCTCCACGCAGGACCCAACTGTTACCTTCTCTACGCACAATTAGCACGCATCAATGATCCGCGAGAATTAGCACGACCGGGCTTGCCGTTCGAACTTCCAAATGAATGTTTACCGAATCGCTGGAATATTCGGCCGAAATATGTTAATGGGTATTGTTCTTCGGAGTGTAGGAACAATGGGATTTTGTATGCAGGAAGAAGGTGCGGAGAAAGGGATGCGAGATATGGGCCGGGGAGTGAGAGAATTGGGGTAGGGTGGAGGTATTGATGGTGTGATGTTGGACATGGAAAATTCGAAAATTCGAATGTGATCACCTCGTGGATGATGACTTAAGACTGGGCATTGATATGGAATGACTGTGCAGGGACGGCTTCTTGACGCATTGGAGGACGAAGTTCTTGATGGACGTACATAATCAGGGTTGAAATCAGGATTGGGGGTTAGTGTCGAAAATTGGGCTTTAGAACCACATTGCAGGAGTTTTTGATGGTAATGAAAATATGACTTGGATCCGTGGTATCTTCAAATAGCTGGAACTTCAATAAGTGATCATTATGCCACAGACTTTGATGTAACGAGATAGACTAGCCTGCATTTTTGGCTAAAAAATTTGATTGTGAATACTATTACATCAAAGATTTCGTCTAGTATACGCCCAGTATGCCTTGTATGGCAACTTCCATTCTCTTGTCCTGAGCTCTGGCCTGAATACATCAAAATCAAGTTGTTCCAGCTTTTCCAGCCATAATCTCGTAGGGACTGCCTGCATGAATACACCGAATCCTCTCTCTATATCACTGACTTGGGTGTTATCACCTTCTGCATAGTAGTGACCATCCTCACCTTGATGCTCAAACTCGTGACCTGCATCTTTACCCGCTTGGAGGTTCTTCAACATCTCCCTGGCAGTAATCAAATGATCATTTGCTCTGGTCGCCACTGTGAAAATAGCATCTTTCAAACCAGGAGCTTCTGCGCCGTGCCTCAATACATCCTCCTCTTTAACACCGGTTTCGGCCATGACATCTAATGGTAAAACGACTGCTCCTTGTCGCCCACCAGCATTGCCACCCAGAGCGCCACCAAAAGCTGCATTGTTGCTATGATGGTTTGGTGGTGGTGGAAATGCTATCAGTGGCAAACCCCTCAAAACCGCAGCAATTCCAGCCGCTTTACCGATATGACTCGCGACATGATCGGCTGCCATTGATTGTAGAGGTAAAGCTGCTAAAGTCAAGTACATTAATGTTGAATATGTATTCTCCGCGTACATCTCAAGCGCATCCATATTTGTATAAGGTCGATTATCCATGTATTGTTCCCTTGTATTGATCACTTTCATAAACCAACCCTTCATCACACTTGTGCTGATTCCATCATATCGCGATTGAAGAGACGTGAGCGCATGATGTAGGAGAATGGCGACAGGTTCTTTCGGAGGTGTATTCGCAAATGTTCGGTTCAAATTATCTCGCCAGAACTGCATGCGCAATGCTCCAACTGTTGGATTTGATACAATATCTGGTATACGAGCTAATTCGATATTGAGAGCACGAATTGAAAGGTAGGCATCTCTTGTTGAGGGAGGAATAAAGGTTTGAAGAGTATACGATGGCGAATCAAACTTTCTAGACATCAATTAGATATGGGGAATTGAGAAACTCACAGGGCTCGCAGAACTAACTGGATAAGATTGGAACAATATGTCCTGGCTTGATTGATATCTTCTTCAGTCAACCGGGAGGCAAATGGCGCAGGTGTACTGTAGGAGGTAGTAGCATAGGCGCATCTCGAACTGATATATGTCTTGGGACAGCTTTGGAGCCGACGCAGAATTTGGGATTTGTACATTAGAATTATTGTTGTTGCGGGCGACCAGTGAATGAATTGTAAATTGCAAATTCTTTATGATTGTCCCTCTTCGAATGGTTGTATGTACATTGACAAAGCTGTTAACAAAATAATTTACAAGGATAAGATAAGAACCCCCGACGTCACTTCGTAAACATCTTAATTATTTTTTGTCGCGTCCGTCCATCGCGTGACTGCGCGTTTCCATCAAATCAGCAGTGGAATATTACTCAGTTGCCCTTGCTTTTTGTTTTTGTTTTGAAATGACAAATTTAATTCGTGTGAGAATTCCATAGCTTCTGCGGATATGGAGGGGCCTCCAGCAAAGAGAAGAAGGTTCTTTACGGAAACAGCTGAGGGTTTGGAATCTTCACCAGGTGAGGAGGCGACAAATGTACCAGATGAAATCGACGCGCTGCCTCCAGCAATTGCCTGCTCCACAAACGAAATCAGAGACCAGAATCCTCAAGATGATCAAGTTTTGGAGGAAAGAACCCTTGCTGGAGATTCGCAGACTATATTCGACCAGGAAATGTTTGAAAACTTCATTGGCGACAAAGTGACTCCGGAAGAACTGAAAGGGTTACGAGAGGCGTCTGGAAATGATATAGAGAAGGCTGTGAATATGTACTTTGATGGATCTTGGAAACGACCTGCGCTTGTCTCCGGTCTCTCCAGATCTTCGTCAAACTCCAGAAGCGCTTTTGGTTCTTTCGCGAAGTCTGCAAATGGCGGTACTGTTGATGGCCCCAAGGCAAGCTCTCCAAAATCAAACACCTCATCAAGAACAGTCTCGCCTCATCGAACCATGCCAGAATATCGGTATATAGGAGCATTTGGGGTTGGAGGCTGGGCTACGAAGAGTGGAACAAATTTAATCAAACATGGCGAAGTTGTGCGGATAGAGCGTCAAAAGATACAACCACCCAAGACACCGGCCGGAAGGGGGAAAGGCAGAACATCAGCAGCTCAAACATTACCAAAACCTAATAGCGCTGCAGCACGGCGTGTCGATGTCATTGTACGTTTTACCAATTCGAAGGGGTTTGAAGTTGGTCGTCTTCCTCAGGAAACGGCAAATTGGGTTTCTACTTTAATTGATCAAAGAATATGCAAGTTCGAGGGTACATGTGTATATGCGCCTGAAAGAATTCGTACCAATGATACTGTCTTTCTCCAACTCAGGTGCTCATTGTTAAGGACTGCTTTCGATGACCGCAGTTTCCAGGCACCTGATAATCGGGTAACTGGTTTTTTTGAAGAGAAAGAAAGTTCTGAAGAAAAGGGTCTAAGACTCCGTCAGGTCGCGTTAGTTAATTTATTTCAAGAGATTAATCTACTTCCTACGCAAACGAGCGAAGCAACCGCAAAACATAAGCGTCAGGGACTTTTAAGTGCTGCAGAGGCAGCTGAACATTATGATAAAGATGAATCTAAAATTACTGGTTCGGGCACTGCCACTCCCCCATCTGAAGAGGCAGAGGAAGGAAAAGAACTTGAGCAAGACCAACTTGACACGTTATATAGCAAAGCTCAATCCTTTGATTTTAATGCTCCTGAAGCAGAACCAGCAAAAAGTTTTGCAATGGATTTGCGACCATATCAAAAGCAAGCATTGTATTGGATGATGGCGAAAGAGCGCGACGAGCAAGATAATAAGAGGAAAGCCTCGATGCATCCTCTGTGGGAAGAGTACGCTTGGCCTTTGAAGGACATGGATGATAAAGAGGTCATTCAAATTGCTAATCAAGATAAATTCTACGTCAATCCATATTCCGGTGCACTTTCCTTAGACTTCCCTCTTCAGGAGCAGCATTGTCTTGGAGGCATTCTTGCCGATGAGATGGGTCTAGGCAAGACTATTGAGATGATGAGTCTTATCCACTCTAGTAAGTCTGATGTGGCTATGCGGCTCGATGAGAAGCGCTCAAAGGCTACATCAGTAAACAGTTTGCCTCGACTTCCAGCCAATTCATCATCTGTAGAAAGGGCACCCTGTACAACTTTGGTCGTGGCTCCAATGTCCCTTCTTGCTCAATGGCAAAGTGAAGCCGAAAATGCTTCTAAGGATGGAACCATGAAGAGTATTGTTTATTATGGTAGTGATAAAACAGCAAATCTTCAAGCTCTTTGCTGTGAAGCTAACGCTGCATCGGCTCCTAATGTTGTTATTACAAGTTATGGTGTCATTTTGTCCGAGTTCAATCAAGTTACCGCTAGGAATGGTGATAAGGGTGGTCATGGAGGTTTATTTTCGCTCTCATTCTTCCGTGTAATTTTGGATGAAGCTCATTATATCAAGAACCGGCAGTCTAAAACCGCGAAAGCATGTAAGTCAATCTGGATATATTATGGGACCAAAGAATGATAGCGATTGTCTCGTTATTGTTAACATTCTGTGAACCTTGACACTGACTGTCCCAACTTTCTAGGCTATGAGATTGCTGCCGAGCATCGATGGGCACTTACTGGCACGCCCATTGTTAATCGATTAGAAGATCTTTTCAGCTTGGTTCGATTCTTAAGAGTAGAACCTTGGAGCAATTTCTCTTTTTGGAAAACATTTATCACAATACCATTTGAATCCAAAGAATTTATGCGTGCCCTTGATGTCGTTCAAACGGTACTGGAACCTCTAGTGCTCCGTCGAACAAAAGACATGAAGACACCAAATGGTGAAGCACTAGTTCCTTTACCCAAAAAGACCATCGATATTGTCGAAATCGAGCTATCAGAAGCCGAACGCGAAGTCTATGATCACATATTCACGAGAGCCAAACGTACCTTCTCAGCCAACATCGAAGCAGGCACAGTTCTCAAAGCCTATACAAGTATCTTCGCTCAAATCCTCCGACTTCGCCAATCATGCTGTCATCCCATTCTCACCCGTAACCAAAGCCTAGTAGCTGATGAAGAAGATGCTGCTGAAGCCGCAGACGCTGCAAGTGGTCTTTCAGACGACATGGATCTTCAACATCTCATCGAGCGCTTCAAGCTCAACGAAGAATCAATCGACACCAATATCTTCGGGGCACATGTCCTCGAACAAATCCGCGACGAAGCAGAAAATGAATGTCCAATCTGTTCGGAAGAACCAATGATCGAGCAAACTGTCACCGGGTGCTGGCATTCAGCGTGCAAAAAATGTTTACTAGATTACATCAAACATCAAACCGACAGAGGTGAAAGTCCCCGTTGTTTCAGCTGTCGCGAACGCATCAATCCACATGATATTTTCGAAGTGGTAAAAGATGAAGGACATCCCGAGAGTAAAAATGGGAAAATTAAAATAAGTCTTCAGCGAATCGGCTCCAATGGGTCGGCGAAAATCGCAGCTCTGTTATCGAATCTCAAATCCATACGGAAAGAATCTCCGTCTATGAAATCAGTTGTGTTTAGTCAATTCACATCTTTTCTCTCTTTGATCGAACCTGCTTTAACGAGGTCCTCGATCCCATTTTTGAGATTGGATGGTTCGATGCCGCAGAAAGCGAGAGCGGCAGTTCTGGCTCAGTATAAAGATAGTGAGAAGGGAATTGTGCTTCTACTTAGTTTGAGAGCGGGAGGAGTGGGTTTGAATCTGACCATGGCGAAGAGAGTTTTTATGATGGATCCGTGGTGGAGTTTTGCGGTGGAGGCACAGGCGATTGATAGAGTGCATCGGATGGGACAGGTGGGGGAGGTGGTGGTTAAGAGATTTATTGTGAAGGGGAGTGTAGAGGAAAGAATGTTAAGGGTGCAGGAGAGGAAGAAATTTATGTGAGTTTTTGTGATTCTTTTACTTTTGGGGGAGGGGTTGCATTCAGGAATGGGAAGTGGAATATATGCTGATGGTTTATAGTGCGAGTTCACTAGGTATGATGAGTGACGAGGAAAAGAAATTACAAAGAATCGAGGATATCAAGGAACTTCTTTCCTAAACATCATATTTCAGAGTAAAGGATTATAACGGTAACGAGCAAGCTTGCTGAAGTCAAGCGAGGAACCCTGGCATAGGAGATACGAGGTGGGTAGATAAATAAATAGATAGATAGATAGATGGATGGATGGATGAGTAAATAAGTCAAACGACAGACGAAGCAAGACATACTATTCGAAAGATGATACAAGCTTTGTATATAAATACATACCGATTAGGTAGCGTATATTGTATATTTTATTATAACCCTATGGGTATATACATCTACTTATCCAGATCCATATTCATATCCATCCACCAACTCAGCCTCACTCACCTCCACATCATGGAGAGAAGAGAAAGGACAGTCTGAGATGTAGATACACCTACCTACCCACTCACTTAATAGAAAAGCAATGGAAGAGAACAGAATGGAATCGCATCAAGCAAATATCCTTCGTGTATATAATCCTCACCTAGATAGGTGTGCAAATTCACCATCCATCCGTAAAACTACCCACCTTACCTAGATAAATACCTAGATCTATCATCGATCTTCTACTTAGTATTCTCCAAGAATTTTCCCTTTTAAATATCTTCAAACATCCCCTTCTATTATTCAGTAAATATAAAATAGAATCGAATAAAGGAGATGGATAGGTATAAGTAGGTATGTATTTATAAATACATTCCTATAGATATCTATATATATATATCATCTATAAATATAATCTATAATTATCTATTCTTATTATATATTTAACGAGAGAGAGAGAGAGAGCTAGCTACCTACTCACTATATTATACCTACAAGGTACTAAGTAAACTGTTATAGATAAATAGAAATAGAAATAGAAATAGAAAGAAATAGAAATAGAAATAGAAATAGAAGTAGAAATAGAAATGACTCAATTTTTTCAGCTCTCCCCTCTCTCACCCTCTTCGCCCATCTCCCTCCTCTACTCCTCTCTCCCTCTCCTCTCCCTCCTCTCCCTCCTCTCCCTCTCTCCCCTCTCTCCCTCTCTCCCTCTCTCCCTCTCTCCCTCTCTCCCTCTCTCCTTATCTCCCTCTCCTCCCCTCTCTCCCTCTCCTCCCTCTCTCCCTCTCTCCCTCTCTCCCCTCTCTCCCCTCTCCCTCTCTCCCTCTCTCCCTCTCTCCCTCTCTCCCCCTCCCCTACAAAAACAACCTCAAATCTTTCATAACCCCAAACCAACACCAAGCTCTTCAATACCAAACACCCAAACACCCAAACACCCAAACACCCATCCATACCCCATCCAGCCCAGTATCCAGCATCCCCCATCCATCCCCCATCCAGCCCAGCATCCTCCATCCCCCATCCCCCATCCTACCCCATCCAGCAAGTAAGTAAACAACCAAGGTAGGTACCCACTAGACACCACACCTACCTAGTAGATAAATAAACCAAGCGAAATGCGAAATGCGAAATGCGAAGAGTGAGATGAGATGTTTATTTTTATAATATAGAAATATAGATAGATATCTATATCTATATCTATATCTATATCTATATCTATATCTATATCTATATCTATATCTATATCTATATCTATATCTATATCTATATCTATATCTATATCTATATCTATATCTATATCTATATCTATATCTATATCTATATCTATATCTATATCTATATCTACCTATCTACCCATCTACCTACCCACCTACCTACTCACCTACCCACCTATCTACTCACCTACCGACTAAATAACAAGAGAAAATTCAAAGCATCAATTCAATCATAACCACATCACAGAACTCAGAAAACACACAAACAAACAAATAGATAGCTCCCGAAAAGTTGATTCCATTCCAATTCATTCAATTAAACAGCTAATTAAGCAATACCACTTCTATGTATATATAGGTATTTAAACAATTACTAATAACGCTATGTAGGTATATTCTCTTTTCTTCTCATCTCATCTCTTCTCATCTCATCCCATCCACACAAGCAAGAGTAGAATTGTATTCCCTTTGAATTAAAATTAAAAATAAACTCCATTTTTTTTCCATCCCAATTCATTTCAATTCACAAGCATAAACATATGCAAGTGAAGATCCGTCCATAATTTAGGGGGTATATCCGAACAAAGCAAGTACGCCTTTAGCCCAAAGCAAATATCAAATCCTCTTTTTTTCCCCCGGATGCTCTATGCAAATGCATCTAATTTTCCCAAACGCCGATAATTTTCAAAGATTCATGAGTCATGAGATGTATATCTGATTAATGAGCTCCGTGGTCACTTCCATTTGCGCCATCCAAGGCGGGTAACTGTTCATAATCGGGAATGGGGGGTCCGTCATATAATTCCGAATTGACATACGTTGGGGGACTGGCGGGAACATTCTCATATAGAGGAGGTTGTTCCTCATCCCATGAGATGCCCAAGCCCGATCTCTCGGTAACGGTGAGGTTGAAGTGCATTCTTAAAACTCTTGCGCCTCCCGTTGGTGTTACTTGTGTGGGTTTTTTGATAGGTGCGAATTCTTCCGAAACAATCATCTCGACAATGAGAGTGTGGAAGACTTCTGTACCATCCTCAGCTTTCATATCGCAGATTGGTTTTGCATCAGGACGAATCGAGATGGGAAATTCGATTTCAATGGCTCCATCCGCGGTATCGTAATTTGATTTCCATCCAGATTTGATCTCCTCAGTAGCTAGAGTACGGGCATCTTGATGAGCAGCACCTTTCTTGTTCTCACCTTCCTTGGTCACTTTTAAGGCATGTTTGGGGCATGCTGGTGAGATAACTTTGTGAGTTTCATCCAGACGCCATGTCAAACGCTTCAACTTCCAATGGTTCTGTGTCTTTGCGTCCACATTACGGTTGACAACACCATCCATGCGCATGGAGATGTTTGCTTCACCAATTGGATAGATGACGGGAGGAAGTTGACAGTTGGCAGTCAAATTTGTTGGTGGAAAGATTCGGATCGAGTTTCGAGGTGTGTCGGAAGGGATGATGGCACGCTTGATGTTGAGGATGTGGGAGAGTTTCATTGGCTCGCCAGTCTTTGGCACTAATGTAGCTTTGAGGACGTATTCGATGTTGGACAAGCTACCCTTCATACTTGCGGGTAGATGTCCAGGAAGGAGGAAGCTGAATGGAAAGTCATGTTCACCTATAAATTTACATTAGAATTTTTCAACATACATATGAGAATGCAATGTAGTGAAAATTACCTTTGCGGAGTGTAGCTGGACCTTGAAGGAAATTCCAAGTCGTTAAATCCTTTGATTGGTGGGTACATTCCTGGCAATGCGCATGGAATGGTTTCTTTTGCGTGACCTCCAATGCCAATCGCATTTTGAAAGACTCAATTGCAAATTTCTCGTCGTGAATGTGCAACTTTAATTGACCCGAGAGTAATGCGCCGGTACTCGAGCTGGTAGAACCATAGAGAACCAATGGAGGTGACTCAATGGCACAGTCAAGTGTTGCACCATGATATTGGGGAATGGATTTCGACGAAGTCTTGGGTGAGTGAAGACCGGGTATCGAAATACGTTTGTGTGGAAGAGAAAGGTCAGGCATCTTGGCTGCTTTGTCTTCTGCTATAGAAGAGGCTGATGAAGATGGTGTGCGACTTTTCAACGATGGTCTACTACTTGAATTCCTTCGAGAAGTTTTCTTTCCTTCAGTTGGTAAATCAAATGGATGGGAATGAGATCGAAAGAACGACGTAACGTGCTGCATTGTTGCAGGCATTGGTGGGGTCTTTTGGTGGTGGCGTCTTGGACAAGGGAAATAGAGTTTTTTCTTTCTTTCCGTTTGGCAACCGCAGAACAGTATCGATACTGCTTTTAATAGTAAACTTTCATTCGTGTTGGAAGACGTTGAGTTGGAAGTGGTGGTTTGCTTCAAAGTACCCTAGTAAGTAAGAGTGAATGACTGGTGAAAAAGGTGAGAGGCGAGAGGCGAGAGGCGAGACTTGGAGAATTTGAATATCTTTTTGGGGGTGATGTGATGAGTGATGAGTGAGTGAGATATCAAATAGAAGAAGAGGAGGATGATGATGTAATATATAAATCTGTGATATGTAATGTAGGTATGTATTTTGGGAAGATATTTTAGTGATTTTGATATAGAGTTTTTATATTCTCTTTGTTTGTATGGAGATGTGAAAGGGTATATATAGCTTGAGTATCGTGTATATATGTCGTATATGTCTGTCGTATATATCGTATGTCTGTATGTATGTATATATATGAATGAATGAAGCAGTGACGGAAATATTATATTTTGATATTGAATCTTGGGACGAGTATCAAGCACCTTGTTGGAAGAGAGCAGGAAAGGACTGGAGCTACCTACTATACATATTATAGTATTGTATATAAAAATTGCACATGTAAAAGACGACTAAACTACTAAACTACTAAACTACTAAACTACTAAACTACTAAACTACTAAACTACTAAACTACTAAACTACTAAACTACTAAACTACTAAACTACTAAACTACTAAACTACTAGACTACTAGACTACTATAGTATCACCATACATACCCGTGGACGTCTCTTACCTGCTCATTAGACATTCTTCTCCAATTCTCCCATTCTCCCTTCCCTTTCGAGGAATTCTATGTGTCAAATGGATTTCTAGTCCACCAGAATTTGAAGTCTGTGATTTCATCTTTTCCCTGGTTACTAGGTACACATGCCAAAAAAAGATGAGCCATTGCCCCTCAACATGGGAAAATTCGAATTATCCCTGTGAGTTGTTGTGGGTCGTGGACCATGGTGCATTGTTCCTGTTCTGCGGCTGCTCAGACTCAAATACTAAATTTATTATTATTATTATTATTATGGGGAAAAGAAGAAGAAAAAATCGATTTTACCGGTGATGGAGGACGCAGGAATGGTCGTCTGTGTGTGTTATTACTACCTACAGTAGTTGGTCTGTCGTTAGTCTGTACATGGTATGTTTTTGGTCCAGCCGTTTTGTTTGGTGTTTCTAAGTTCTAACTGCTGTGACCGGTCTGATTTCACGCGGTTAAACATCGCACGAGTCGTAGATCATGGGACTAGAAGCATAGAGATTCTACACCGCAGAATGAAGTGTAGATGTAGGTGTAGTATGTGTATGTAGGTACAGTAGTAGGTATGTGTATGTACATGGTCAGGAAACTCTTTGAACCCTTTGAACTCTTTGAGGACTAGGTAGGTAGGTAGGTAGGTAGGTAGGTATGGTCTCGAGGCTAATTCTCTATATTCATCCGTGAAGCTTACTAGGTACCTAGGTATTGAAGGCGTATCATCACCAGAGCTCAATTGGTTTGAATTATACTATTATATGGGAATCTCAAATTCTACGGTAGTGCTAACCGAAGCAGATATTCATACTTGGGTAGATATTCAATGCTGACTACCTACTCAACTCAACTCAAGCAAAAAGAATTGGTATTTCCCTTTTAGACGTCAGGTACCTATAGAGTAGCATTGTAAAGGAGGACCTACATACTCCTAAACACCTCCCTTGTAAGGAATTACGTTTAGCTTCTTCTGGGGTACGCCCTGTGGATCCAGTGCATTCAACGTCAAACTTTTTTTCAAGCCAGTCAAATTCAAAGGTTTAAACAGCTGATGAGCAATCAGATCGATGACTGGTCAAATGTGCGTGAACATTCAACACTGCTATACTGACGACACTTGGGTATGGTCGTTGGTTGAAAGCACGTCAGCAAGTTCATATTCCTTTTGCGATGCATACGATATATCATGTATGAGTCTCGGAGTCTAGGAGTCTATGGATCCAGAAGTCTACTTCGTATACATCTATGACACTACCCCGATGGCCAGCCAGCTACTCGGCCTGTGGCTATTCTAAGATCACGACCGGACCTGAGTCTTCTATCCGAAGAAACGGCCATGTTATGATTGAGACCCTCGCAATTGTTCTTCCTCGCCAATGATGTACTCTACAGTCTGTACTACTATATATTACGATTATTCCAGGCATAATGACGGAAATCCAAGGATTATTTTCAGGATTATCAAGGGGTCGTATGCCAAGCGATGTTGATGGGCGAAGAGACATCGCACTAATTCCTACACAGATGAAGCGTTCATGATATTATTACCTTGTAAACGGTACCTAGTGCTTAGACATTGATATTGAGGATGGCAACTTTCACGAATACGATATTTCTCAATTCCCCATTACTGTACATCGTGTTCGCTCCAAGGAGCTGCACCTCCTGAGTCCTAACATTTCTTCGATTCGTGTTCAACTCCGCCAAAAAAAATCAACCCAAAATTGTGACAGCACGAAGAACACGATGGTGATATCACCACATACCACATGATGTGATTGATGATGGTTGTGGACTCTGGAATAACCCTTAGAATCATATTGAACCAATCTCAAGCCAGTCAACGATCATCACCCATATTATGATATTCTCTTTAGGCCATAAGGCTTGGAGCTCACGCCATCAAATGAAATATGGAGAATCTGGTAGATCATTCACATTATGAAGCGATATGCGAGCATGTCATCCATCCATCCATTAAAACTCCATTTCGGCCCACTCCGATTTTTTTTTTGATCTTCTAGAATCTTTTGGTTGTCAAGGGGATTTGCAATATGCTTCCAGTGTCCACTGTCAGCCATCGACAGCAAGAATTATCATGAAATTACGAATGATTACTAACTCATGGTGCAATCAATTCCAACACATGCGGGGAAATGATACAATTCTCGAGAGTCTACATACAGTCTACACTACAGTCTACAGTCTACAGCCCAATGTGTCAAGCTGTGCAACTTTTGAGAATTGTCTAGTATTTATCCATGAGTCGGTGACTCGTACATTGGGGTTAATTCCCAATCCCCCCACAGAATGGCGTTGCACAATTGAATTTCTCCTCGGAGAGAATCATGTGCTTGACGCATTCCAATTTGATCCTCTCCATCGGATCTATGGCTTCACCTCATGCATACCTAGGGACGGAAGAGAACAAGCGACGACATGGCATTATTTTCCATTCTCACCGTGAATCGTGATACACCGGGAACTTTTATCAACCATTCCAGCAAGAATCCCCCAAATCGGGATATACCTTCCCAATCCGGCTGGATCTGACAATAGCCGCAAAACCCCATCCCATGTGATTCCATCGAGTAAGAAAAATCACATTCGACGACAAACTGGAAACGCATCGTGCAACGAACCTCCATCTTAATTTTCATCGCGCTGTTCACAATTCCAGACCGATCTCTCAGCTGTCCAATGAAACCCGGAAGACCTTCTCAAATCCTATTCGATCATATTCAATACCTGTTACATAACATTAAACCTTATTTTGTCGAATCCTTCACCACTTTTCATGCCCTCATGCCCTCGTCAATATCAAGACTCAAGAGTGGAAGAATCACGGCGAGGTGGGAAGATTTACTCGATGAGATCCACAGGCAGGTACCTTAAGTATCCACCATCGTGTACTGTCGTCGTCGAACTGTTCGAACAGTTGAACGCATACCCAAAAAAAATCAGATCTTCCAAGCTTTCCAGATGATACTAAATTAGTCTGAGAAATTTTTAAAGAAATTTTAGACTTCCCGTCGCTTCGCTCACGGTCCAAGTCGGCTGTATCTCCACTCATGTACCGCATGTACCCTCGATTGCACTTTTCTAGAAATCTGATGTTTTGCGTGCGAGATGAATTCTACCGAGAAAAAGCGAAAGACATGGCGTGACAAAATCTTCCGATTGGATCATACGGATTCGGGGCTGTCCTTCCTTGATCTTTAATGACTCAGGGGGAAGACACGCAAATCCTTCCCCGGTTCGGCGGCTGTCTGTCTCCATATGAAATTTTTCTTTGACCAGCAGGGCAGCAAAATTTGGTGCAAAGCTTGAAGCTTGAGCCGTGAAGCTTCTTCTTCGTTTTTCGCTCACCGATCAAGGCCGATTCTGTGGATCTTCTCTACCTCCACAATTGAAAAGGAGAGCAGGGAGACCCCGAAATAGGAGAGATTCTAGAGCTCCAGAATCTAGATGGTAAAAAGCCTCATCCTTTCATCGTGTTACCATTTGTGCAGGCCTCAGGAATTGAAGATTCATCATCACTGTGGAAACGAACGGTGAAGAATGTATTGTTGGAGAATTGGAGTTTGAACGAATAAATGTGAAGAGTGGAGCCTTTTCTTTTCCTGCTACGTACGGAGTACGTGCATGGTTGTTGCATTGCAAACTTGCAATTGACAGATCATGATGGATGAAACGAAACGTCAAATCTGGGCAGGGGGATGTGGTTCTTGCGAGACGAATGATCATCCTCTGGTGAATTTTCTTCACTGTTTCTTCAATGGTAGGTAGGTGGATATCAGTATGGGTGGGTAATAGGTATGAGAGGTATAGAGTGTCGAGAGTCGAGACGGTTTTGAATGTGATGGGTGCATCAATTAACGTTGCTGGCATGTTACAGATGGCCGAGTATGTGTATCGTTGGCTTTCTCTTCTCCACAAGTGAAAGAGTCCAGATGCATATGGGCAGAGTATCAAAGTCGACAGAAAGTCTATTCAACAATAGCCCTGTGGTCAAATATACACACGCACTGTAATTATTCCAGCAGTAGTGCTGTGGATTTAAGATCATAGAAATCTTCTAACATTCATCGCAACAAGATATCATCCCACGGTTTGGCATCAGGATATCACAGTCTTCATCATTCTTGAAGGGCAAACCTGCATGGCGAGCGCCGGTTTCCGTTATGGTGGTCAACTAAATCATTAGTAGGTAACCTTTCCCACTTCATATCCCACACCCATAACATCATCAACTATTCAATCTCAAACCACCATCTTCTTTCTTGATCTGTATCGAATTTTCTCTCCCTCTTCCCCAGTAATACTAGATGAACATCTTACTTACAATCCATCAATCTACCTACTACGTACATCACTTTACCCTCTCCCCCAAATCTCACATCCCCTCCCCTCCCACAAACCACAAAAAACTAAGCATTCGCACGCACGCACGCTCCCATCCCAATATTCCAAGTCCAAGTCCAACTCCAACTGCAACTCACTAAGCCCTGTCCTGCCCTGCCCTGCCATGCCTAACTAAATTCCCTCACTAAAAAAACCCTTCTAAACTCTCCCCCACCAAACCCAAACAAACCCTCTATCAATCCATCCGCCCCACATGTACAAATAAGTATACCTACCTCAACAACCGAACTAACCAACCGATACATTTCCTCACACCAACTTAATTTTTTTGGTTTTGTCTTCTCCAAAAAAAAAATATAAAAAAATGAATAAATAGGAAAATAAAATAAATGCAAAAATCGATGCAAACACAACCACCTATTTGACCTACGCAGGGATCGAACCTGCAATCTCTTGATTCGTAGTCAAGCGCCTTGCCATTGGGCCAGCAGGCCGGGATTTGGGTGTTTGGATGGTTTGTTGAGGAGTGGTGGGGGAGGGGGATTATGTTGTAATAGTGGGGTGGGAGTATGTGTGGAGGGATGGGAGAGGAGGGGAGGAGAGGTATGTATATATATATATCTTTTTTTAGAGGGATTTTCTGATATATAAGAGGAGTATAGGAGTAGTATAGGAGTATCTAGGTAGGTAGTATAGGAGAGGTAGGAAATATAGGAGAAGTAGGAGAAGTAGGAGAAGTAGGAGAAGTAGGAGAAGTAGGAGAAGTAGGAGAAGTAGGAGAAGTAGGAGAAGTAGGAAAAGTAGGAAATAAATAGATATACTAGGTAGATATTGTGCGAGCGGAATGATAAGGAGCTTGGGAACTTGGAAGGAACTTGGAAGGAAAGGAAGGAAGGGTATGATTTTTCTTTTTTTGGGGGGGGGGGGGGAGGAGGAGGAGGAGTGTTGGGTGAGGAGCTAGGGTAGGGAGGTAGGGAGGTAGATTTAGTGTGTATGTTTATATTTTGATGTTTCTGGTTTGAAATATTGAAATATTTGATTAAGATGGTGCGAGTGTGAGTGTGAATATGAGCATGTATTATATATCATGGATACAATTTCTTCTTTTGAGAGAATAGGAAGGGGAAGAGGGGAGGAGGGGAGGGCGAGGATGGGAATAGCATGTTTTTCTTTAGTTTTTGGATGGATGGATGTGTGGATGTGTATATGGTTAATTTAGTTGGGATTGGAGTTGGAGTTGTTCATTGTGGTGCTGTGGTGCGTGGTGCTGTGATATGTGATATGTGATATGTGATGGTAGGATGGTGGAATAGAGTGGGTATATATGTGTTTCTCTCTTTCTCTTAGTAGAGGAAGAGGAGGAAGAGGAGGAAGAGGAGGAAGAGGAGGAAGAGGAGGAGAGTATAGAAGGAGAGCATAGATTTTTTCTTTCCCGACAAGTTTATCTATGTACTGGCTGGGTTGTTTAGGTGTATACGTGTATGTATCTGGGTGGATCATCATTACTGTTGTTCTTACACGTAAATAGTGATTCGAATCTCCTTCCCTCTCCTCTTTTCACAATACCACACATCTCAATGATCCAACATCAAAATCCTCATTCCCTACTATCCCAAACAACCATTCTTGAAACTTAGGCTCAAATAAAATACCGAAAGCATTCTTTTCCAGAAAAAGAAAAAAGGAAATGTCAAGTGCTCTTTATATTCCATATATCGACATATAAACACCTACAATACCAAATATGAACCCTGGGTTTCATTCTCTCTCAACTCAAAAGTACAAAGATACACCTCCGTCTTCTTCTTCAGAGGTATCGCCAGAATGATAATTCGCTTCGGACATGTTTTGATCTTGCTGATGTGGAGCACCCTCATTCTTTCTATTCGCTTATGATAGATCAGAATGTTCATTTTTGATATAGTGATTGTTGATTATTCGTTTTTCTTCTTCTTCTTTTTCCTCTTCCTCTTCCTCTTCATCAACTTCCCCTACTAGAGATTCACAATTCTCCTCCTCGTCATCATCTACTGCAAACTCAAAAATCCTCATTTTCAATACCATCACCTCCCACTCCACCCATCTCATCCCTCACAAAAGACCCACCATCCCTCCCCCTCTCCTCCGAAATCTCCGTCAAAGAATCCGGTTTCCACCCCCCCGGCCCTCTCATCTCCCTAATCTGCATCAAAACCTCCTCCCTAAAAACCCTCGACATCTCAATCAACACACCCTCTCTAATCTTTTCCCCTTTTCCATCCCCCTCCTCCACATCCGGCGCTCTCCAATTCAAATAATGATTACAATGACTTCCCGGCACTACAAACTTTCCCGGATGCACTCTAATATAATGATAACAGCAATAACACGCCGGCTTACTACACGCGATATTGCGATCCTTGTCTACGAAATGGAGATTCCTTGAGTGGAAATGCTGGAGCAGGAGTAACTCGGCGTGGATTTTGGGACGCCAGTTGGGGTTTGTGCAGTGGGAGGAGAGATGGGTGGAGAGTTGGTATTTGTGGTCCATTTCTGCGAGGGCGGCCCGGTAGGAGCTGATGGCGAGGGGGTCACTCATGGTTTGTCCGATGAGGGCGGAGAGAGTGGGGTTGCGGGCTTGAAGGGGAGGGGGGAAGGACGAAGAGGAGAGGAGGTGGGAAATGGTGAGTTGGGTGAAGAGATGAGGAAGGAGAATGCGGGTGGATAGGAGGATTTGGATGGCTTTGGGGGTATGGTTTAGACGGCCGATGGTGTGGCGGATTTGGGTAAATCGAGTGGCGAATGGAGAGCCGAGTTGGATGAGTAGCTGGAGGTATGTAAATTCTTGTGACACCGTTGTACATATTTTGTGGCAGAAACGGCAGAGTTGAGATGGATACTCGGTGAGACTGAGAAGCCCTTGAAGCCATGTGTGAAGATGAGTCGAGGATTCTAAGAAGTTGATTTTGTCAGATAAGAAGCGAAGACACATGATGCATATGAAACTTCCTACCTTCATCTTGATTATCCTCTTTAATTGTCTTCCATTCTCCCAACACAAACTTGATATCCCGAGCCAAAAAGATGCATAGGAAGAAATTCTCTTCTCAGCATATTTTACCGATAACTCGAATATGTTATCTTCAATCTCTTCCCTCTCTTTCTCGAAATCCTTGATCCCATAATACCCAGCAAATCCTAAAAGTCCCAACACCTTTTTCAAAAACTCCACACCCCTTTCCGGTCGCGAACACTTGTTCCAAGCAACATGATATACAATCTCCCCCGTATCCATCTGCTGCAACGCAATTGCAGTGGTGCTATCGCCTCCTTTTTCATAATCACATAAATAGGCTAGATTTCTTGTAAATGATCTTCTTAGCTTGGTTCGACCCATTTCATCCATTTCGTGCTTCTTATTCGCATCAAGAGCGCTGGTTTTCATATCAATATCCAAAATCTCATCGTCGAAAGTATCGGTTGGGGTTTCTTCCTCTAGAATTCGTGAGCCTCGGTTAGAACCAAAAACGGTGAGGAGAATTAACGCTTCGTAGAATCGCTTGAGAAGTTTGGGGGCAACGGGGATGAGGGATGGGGACGGGGACGGGGACGGGGATGTAAGTGGAAGTAGAAGTGAAGGTGGAAGTGAGGTTGTGAGTGTTAGGGAACGATGTTTTTTGGACTGAGATTGACCTTTTGGCGGGGGTTTGGATAGAAGCTGTGTTGATTTTGGGGGGCACGAGATGAATAGAGGGGGGGAAGTGGTGGGGAAGTGGAATATGGATAAGTTATTCTCATTGAGTCGGTGGGGGGTTGGGATGGTCTTTCGTATACTGTGTTCTTCTGGATCTTTCCCTTTCCCTTTACCCTTTCCTTTCTTTGGGAGGGATTTTAAAGCTACCACACACATAGCTGGAGAGGCGACATTTTTCCCCTGAGAATTTCTGGATTTGGTGTTAGGCGAGTTGACGATACGTTGGCGCTGTATATTTTCTTCGCTTTTTGCTAACTTGTTTTTTGAAGCCTGAGATACTTTGCTTTTCACTCCGCTTTCGACATTTGGGGAAAGCGGTTTAGTGACGATGGGAGAAGAAGCAGTAGAGGAAGAAGTGGATGGTAGAAGAGAATTCAGTTTTGTCTGAACTTCCTCTATAGTCACCCCCTTCTTTAAGGGTCGCGTACTTTTTTGAATAATTGTTGGAGTATCTGTCCCCTGCTTCTTCTTTGTACTGCTTCCTCGCCGATTTAGACTATGCAATGTAGTCACTTGATCGCTATTTCCACCCAATCCAGTTTTTAAAGTAGACTCGGACGTGCTTTTTGACTTTGTTATAGATTTCGTCATCATGGTTAGTATTTATTGATGATAGCTATGAAGAACTATCTCCCTCGAGGTGGAGTGCTAGTAGAGAGCAGTCTTTGTTTTATGTTGCGATAGCCTTGTTCTACAGTCATCCATGCACGTATGCAGGCATCTGCTGGCGCGAGTCTTGACCCCCAGCTTCCCCGTAAGTTGTCCAATGAGTGATATCATTGCGTGCGGGGTTCATGTAGACTTCTACGATATAATTGATTGAAATAGACACCCGAATCGAGAGTTTTGGACGGAGTGCAAAAATCACATATGGGCTCTTTCATACACATCTGATTTGTTACACAAAAATATGTAAAACATCTCATTGGTTCATGTGTAGTTACACTGATCGATAAAGATAAGGATTTACGAACGAAAGATGTATTTAGCTTGGCCTTATCCTGTGGAGTTAAGAATGAGGTGATGGCTTTAACTGTGTAGCGTATATACATGTGCTTCTCATCACATATTGAACTTTCGCGTGCATCTATCGAAATGCTATGTTCTGATACCTAGGAAAAGACGTTTAGGTTTGGTATATGATTTTAGAGTTATTGAAAATACCAATTCCTGGAGCTGTGCAGATATTCAATGTATGTAAAAGATTAAGAATCGGCATATGGATTCTAACACTCCACATAGACCCCCGAGTCTTGCTCTTAGACTGGAGAAGAACCTCTAACCAACCTGACAGCGTAAACAGACCATAGATGATTATGGTATGTATATTTAATGGGAGACATTGGCTTCGAAAGCTACAAACTAAGATACCACTAGACTACAAATTGTAGAACGACCACCCGGCGCTGCGAAGACTCAATTTTCGAGCTTCATCTAAAAATGAACATCATTTTCTGCATTCGAGTTAGGTAAAAATCGGATCAAATCGGATCAAATCGAGCGTCCGAATGTTTACAATATCTTACCAACTCATGGAGGTCCAACAAAAATTACATTAAAATATACCTTGCATAAGTGGTTTTGAAACGATTAAGAACGTATAGTGAGAAGCATAAGATGGATTTTTTTAATGGAGCAGAAATACTCAACAAGTTACGATCTTCTGATGAGTCAATATAACAGCTTCACCAACAGCTTGACTGGACTAAAAGATAACAAGTCCAACTGGGCTTATGTTGAAGGAAAAACGAACACATTGACATGAGTATACATAGAGATACAAGAACATGTTACAAGGGATCGTGCTTCCAGAAATTGCATTACAGAACCCAGGATTAGAGAACAAGGCAGACCAACGCTTTCTAGATATGAAATCTATAAGAATTATCAAAATGACTTCTTTTGAATGAAGTCTGATGGGCCTGGGGACTTTTCGGGCTCAACAAAGACCACACATTGCTCATTTCAGGAAAAATGCTGAGTAGGTGGCCTGCGAAAAATGTGAATCCAGACAAACAGCACATCAATAGAGAGGCTTGAAAACTTCTAGTAACATGTCCCATGAAGTGGTCCATTTGGCCCATATGTGTACGAGTTTAACAATTAGAAAAGTAAGCAATGTTCGAAGAAACATTAGCAAAACTCGAGTGCAATGAAACATGGTCAAAGTGAGACATGGAGATGATGAGGTTTTCACTAGAAAACGGGATGTGATCGTAAGTTCCAAATCGTATAAACAAGCTCACTGTGCTTTCCCAGTGAAGTTCTCCCAAAGAGGCACTCCTGAGGTGCTTTCGAGGTATCCGTTGAATGCTTGAAATTCAAATGGGCAGGCATTTGATCTGCAATTGATTACCTAATCCGAGCCGAGATTCTCCCAATCTAGCTTACGATAACCAAAGCTCCAGAGCTTCATGCCACATTGGAGGTCCATACCCCATTCGACATCATTCATTATGCGACTCCCTCTAAATTTGCTATGTCTGACTCTGTCAATACTTCCCAGAACTTTCGCAGTCTTCGCAGACGAAGCTTACACGGTCGACTACCACCACGAATTACTAGGTCTCCCACAATCAGACACAACCTTCTTCTACAAACCTAGGGAAACTGAACAAGGCGCGCTATTATATACATTAAGTGATCTTGGCGTCCTTGGAGCTATCAATCCAGGCACCGGGGACGTTCGATGGCGACAAATACTGGCGAATGATGATAATCACGGAGAGGGCTTTCTGCGACCAGTTGAGGGAGCTGGTACAATTATTAGTGCTTTGGGCAACAGAGTAGATGCTTGGGATGCGAAGAGTGGAAGGGAAAGATGGGGAAACACTTTCACAGGACAAGCAAAAGATGTGGAGGTAGTTGAAGGTTTTGACAATATCAAGGATGTTTTGACTTTATTCGAAGATGCTGGAAAAGTCGTGGTACGAAAACTTAATGGAGATAATGGAGATGTTGTTTGGGAATATGTTGATGCTAGTGGTGATTTACCTCTACAAGTCAGCACAAATGTTAGAGACATCTTTGTTGTCACTCTTCACGGTGCTTGGGGAGGCTATAGCGTCAAAGTTACCACTCTTGACCATTTGACGGGTGAAAGAGTTACCGAATACACACTCTCCACCAAAGGCGATGTTCATACACCGGAGGATGTTTTACTTGTCGGAGCCAACTCTGCTGCTCCTATCATTGCTTGGACCGATAGATCGCTAAAGAGTCTCAAGGTCAATATCCTGGGCAAACCAAGCGACTTGCAGACATTGCCTCTAAAAGAATCGGATGGCGAGCTTACAAAGGTCTCTATTCACGCGCCTAATTTGGCGCAATCCTTACCACATTTCTTGGTACACAGTCACTCGGCAACTTCAAACAGAGCAGATGTTTATCATATTGATATGAAAAGTGGTAGCATTAGCAAAGCATATGAGATCCCCAAGCTTGCAGGGAGCGGTGCTTTCTCAACCAGCTCGCAAGGTGCCAATGTCTACTTTACTCGTTTTACCGAGGAAGAGACCTTTATATTTTCTTCAATGTCTCATGGAGTTTTGGGCAGATGGCCAATTAAAGCAGAGAAGCAACATGACCGACTTCGATTTCTCCATGGTGCATCGGAGGTAGTCCAGAAAGCACCGGATACTTATGCTGTAAGATCAGCTATGGTGAGTGCGGAACAAGACTGGGTTCTGGTGCGCAATGGTGCTGTAGCTTGGTCTCGTGTCGAGGGTCTTTCTGGTGTTGTGGCTGCCGAATGGGCTGAAATACCAGCCTCTGAATCATTGGCAGAGACGCTCGAGGCAGAAGCGCACAGCAACCCCTTGGAAGCATATATTCACCGAGTCAATCGTCATATCAATGACTTGGAATACCTTCCAGCATACTTGGAAAAGTTACCAACCCGGTTTTTAAGCGCCATCTTACCTGGAGATTTGGTTACACCGAATGAAAGTGTTTTAGAACGAGATAACTTTGGCTTCAACAAGTTAGTTATCGTTGCAACCCAAAGAGGTCGTTTGTATGCACTTGATGCTGGATCTCAAGGGCGCGTTGTATGGAGCTCCAAAGCTTTCGATATACCAGCTGGCAAGAAGTGGGACGTTAAGTCCATATTTGTCAACAATGCTAAAAGTACAACAACCGTTCGAGGTAGTCAAGGAGAATACATCATCGTGAACACTACAACTGGAATGGGACTCGAGGCTATAAACCCTGGGCAGTGGCCACCTGTTCGGAGCGCGGCTATCGTTGACAGTAATCTTGGCAGGTGGGTGTTACCTATTGGTATCGATGGAAATCCTGGCGATATACCAAAAGATTGGGCACCAAAAGAATTGCTCGTGGTTCGGCGCGAGAACGGTGAAGTCAGAGGTTTAAAATTTGACATTCAAGGTGCTGATGCCAAACCTATCTTTACCTGGTCATTTCAACCACCTTCTGGCCAAAGGATCGTCGAGGTAGTCTCCAAACCCGCACATGACCCGGTTGCGTCGATTGGGCGAGTTCTTGGGGATCGTACTGTCATGTACAAATACTTGAATCCCAACACAGTTTTGGTCACTGCCGTCTCAGATGAATCCTCAATCGCCTCCTTCTATCTTCTTGATACAGTTTCTGGCGATGTTCTTTATTCTGCAAACCACGAAGGTGTTGACACTAAGAAACCCATTGCTTCTGTTTTCACCGAGAACTGGTTCGCATATTCTTTATGGAGCGATGAATTATCAACCACCACCTCGCTGCATGGATCAAAAGGATATCAACTTGTCGTCACCGATCTTTACGAGTCTCCTATTCCAAATGATCGTGGAACCCTCGGCTCAAATGCGAATGCATCAAGTCTTGACCCATCAGATGTACCAAATGCTGGTCCAGTTCTTCCCCATGTTATTAGTCAATCATTTGTGGTTCCCGAAGCGATAACCCACATGTCTGTTTCCCAAACCCGCCAAGGTATTACTACACGTCAACTTCTTTGTACTCTGGAATCCAATTCCATCATTGGTATTCCTCGTTATCTTCTCGATCCCCGTCGACCAGTTGGCCGAGATCCTATCCCTGCCGAACAAGAAGAAGGCCTTCTTCGTTACTCGCCTGTCATCGAATTTGATCCAAAACTCATCATCAGTCATAAACGTGAAGTTCTTGGCATCAAAGGTGTCATTACCAGCTCTGCTATACTAGAAAGTACCAGTCTGGTTTTCGCGTATGGAATTGATGTTTTCGGAACAAGAGTTAACCCTAGCGCTGCTTTTGATATTCTCGGCAAAGCGTTCAACAAGCTGAGTTTAGTGGCAACTGTTTTAGCATTGGGAGTTGGTGTTGCAGTTTTGGCACCTATGGTAAGTTATTTTACTTTGTCTATTGTTTCATGAGTGCTGTGCTAATATTATCATAGGTGAGGAGGAAACAAATCAATGGCAGATGGTTGAATGCATGATTATGATAATGTTATAGAATTTTGTAAATTATGATGATATAAGGAGGGTTAAAAGCGTTACTCTCAACAAAGATTAAGGATTTCACTCATGCTATTAGTGAACTCTATGTATGTTTTTTTTGGCATAATTCCATCTTGTTACGGAATTGCTATCAACCATATGAAATGATAAATAATGTTGATGTTTTTGATTTATAATTTTGGCTGACATATATCTTCACCTTGTTTGACTTCGGCAGATTTGTAACCGACTTATATAATCTCTGCCAATGCCTCATCCCCGTTTAACTTTTTGAGATACATACCTATTTATCGTAGGGGCAACGCACATGGCATTAGCAATCCACGAATGAAAATTAACGTTTTCCTTCAGCATTCCTCAATCTCATTATTATTAATTGAAGGTTGTTACCAAGCAAGTATTTACATGTATTGAGATGCTTCTTCATAAATCGTCGTGCTGCGCTTTGACGAGGTGAGGTTCACCAGGTTGAATTGAGGGGATCCATGGATTAGTATAGTAATTCATAGGATGAAGATAGTGTGGAGAACCGTTGACATTCATCTTCGTCATCGATTCTTTTAGTCTCAGAAAAGGTAGGTAGGGTAGGTACCGGTATCTCCACCAAAAATACGGAGTACCCCTCCATTTTTTATTTGTGGAATGGGGAGGGCTGCCGAGTCTTGCTTTATTGATGCATTCGGATTTATCGCTTTTAAGATAGGTATGTCCTCTATACGCGCAAGAGTGTTTTGAGTTTGGTTCGGAATTTGTATTTATATACCATCTATTCGCACTTTGGTTTGGGATTCATTCATCCAGATCCTCTTTCTTCATTCATCTATCTTATTCAATAAAATAGTCGAGTAGCAAACATGCCCGGAAAATACCAAAAGCTCGTTTCCAAACGCGTCCTCGTCGTAGGTGGTTCCTCCGGGATCGGATACTGTGTTGCAGAAGCCTCACTCGAAAGTGGTGCATCCGTTACAATTTCCTCTTCCTCTCCAGATCGCGTCGCCAAGGCAGTTGAGAAACTCAAGAAGAGTTATCCAGATGGAGAAATCAACGGGTTTCCATGCGATCTCTCTAAACCCAGTCTCGAAGCCGATGTTGAGAAATTGTTTGAACAGACGGGGAAAGTCGATCATATAGTTTTCACAGCCGGTGATGCACTATCTCTTATCCCGTTTGAGAAAGTGACGCTTGAGGATATGCAGAAGGCGGGACAAGTGAGATTTTTTGGACAATTGATGGTGGCGAAAGTTGGGAGTAGGTACCTTAGTGAGGGACCACAGGCTTCGATAACGTTTACGACGGGGTCGACGGCCGATAAACCGGTGAAGGGATGGACTGTTGTTACCAGTTTCGCGGCAGGGTTGCATGGGATGGCGAGGGGTTTGGCGGTCGATTTGGCGCCCGTGAGAGTTAATGTCGTGAGTCCTGGTCCGGTGAAGACGGAGTTGTGGAATGGGATGATGGGACAGGAGGAGAGAGAGAAGATGTTTAAGGAGATGGGGGGTAATTTGTTGACGAAACATGTTGCATTACCAGAAGAGGTTGCAGAGTCATATTTGTGGTTGATGAAGGACAGTAATGTAACTGGAACCGTTGTAAGAAGTGATTCTGGTGCGTTGCTTGCTTAGCTGCAGACAATTGTGCTCCGGCAATAGCGCTCAAGCAATACAACCATCGACATTGGATGTATGGTATAATGTCATTGGTATAATTTAGCAATTCTGTTTTTGATAATAAACTGATAAATCTCATCAAAATTATCAGATACCATAGTAATATTGCTGGCATTGATTTTCCAACCAACACCCTCACATGTTTGCCCGTTATTATACCACTTCAATTGTGGAAGCATTTGACTAGCGACCCATCTTGCTGTGGTAGTATGTCGGCTCCCATCCCCAAAAGGTTCGTCCGTACGATCGGGGCGACTTCTTGGATCAGACGAGAGCTCATGTCCCAAAATTGTTGATCGACCATCAGCAAGTGCTTGAAAAATAACCAGTTGATCTTGAAGATACTCATCTACTAAACCTCCCTTTTTGAACTCGGAATCAAGATCTTCAACAACCTTCCCTGCTATCTCGGCCGATATGTCTTCTGGGGTTCTGTCCTTTGTCTTTCTATCGTACAGCCAATCGCGCCCAAATCTTAGTCCGGTAGAAGTGTGAGCTACTAAAAGTGTGTATATCCGATGTGTATTCTCTCTTAGAGCAATATTGATCTTTACTTCAGGAAAGCGTTGCTTAATAGTTGTAGCCAAAGCATTTTCAAGCGGTCCCTGAAGTGTTTCAAGTACTAGGATCGAGATATCTATTTCCTTCACGATTCCGCGTTCAGTTGGCCAATTGGGGACTTTCAGAGACTGGCCGAAAGGTATGGGATGTATCTTGAACTCTGCATGGCCCAGTTTTAATGGACCATGTGACCATCCTCTAACTTTGAGTTCTCGCTCTACACAAATACCGAATCTTTTGAGAGTTGGTAATAGCACTTGATCGAGATACTCATATGATAGAGAGAAACTTCCATTGGTTCCTCCTTTTATGGAAAGACTGATTGGAAGGGCCGCGGCATCATTTGCAAATAGCACGACTGGAAGAATTGCCTGAAGTACAAGTAGGATGCTAGATGCAGAATCTGCATCAATTTTGATATCTCTATCAATAGTATAATGATGGAGAGAGTTGGGCTTAAACTCAATCGTCTTGCTTCCAACAAAACATCCGGTTGTCTCGGCGGATGTAATTTTCGCGAGCCATTTTATAGCAGAAACGTGCTGTGCCTTTAGACCAACATTTCTTTTGCCCAATCTTTATTTATCAGTTAACGTATCGGGTTAAATTTGTAGATAAATGCTTTACCTGTTACCTCTGACATTCGTAATTAGGAGAGGAGTTCCGGTCAGAGCAGCTAGTGAAACCGCTATCCTGACAAGTCTGCCAGAAAGAATCAACAAAGCATGCAAAACTGATATGCTACTTAAACACTCACTGTCCACCGCCTTCGCCAGTTCTCCCATCAAGCTTTACTAATTTTTGTGGTGCCGATTTCGCCATTGTTGCGTCTGTAGACTTTGTCGTGAGAGTAGTAAAGCTATTGATATGCCGTATTGAACGTTTTACTTTCCAACTTACAAGACTCCAAGAACAGCGATGATCTTGAGACCGTTATAAAGGGCACGATCAAACCAAATAATCTGTGAGATCGTTTAATCTTATGCCTCTGGTGTACAAGAATGAGTCATTGACCGAATAAGGAGTCCGGACTGCGGCCATGCTTGTACATGAAGTTCTTCAACAATTTATGACTCGAAAACGATCGATATAACATGCTGTCAAGACACTGCTCTCAGTACCGCGCTTGATGCTTATTCTCGAATTTCTTTTTCATATACCAGGTACATTGCGCTATCGATGGAACACATATTTGTGGCACGAGCACGAGCCAGGTCAACCACATGAACTATTCTCACCCCGCAAACTGATCCGCTCAGCCTCCCCACAGATCTTTGGTCCAGACCTTGGCATTACACTGCCTTAGCAAGAGAATGTCTCGTCAACAGCCTTACATATATTGATACCTCATTGTGATCCTCTACGGCACCGTCCATAATGATCAACAAGAAACTCGACCTCGACACACTGTTCGCAGGAAACCCGACAAGTTCTACATCAAAATGTCGCGAATGGGGCGACAGCAATCGCATGCGAGTGGTTTGAATTCCCACTTGCATCCAAAGCCAGGACGCTTTTCACTCTGGCCCGGGAGGAGAGCAAATGTCACTGCCGCGAGAGAGGAACCTGCTATAACTAGTGGTTCTGGGTTAATGCTTGATGTATGTTCCGAAATATACACCTTCGCGTTCTATCAACCCCTTCATTTCGTTAACATCTCCGCAGCCCCCGCACAGCGATCTAATCGTTAGCTCGCCCGTTATTCTCCCGGAGATCGAATTAACGAAATCCAATATATCGCAAGATCTCTTTATCGGCGCATTGCATGATCCTAATTATATTCAACTGCAAGAAAATGTGCGGAAGGTGCGTCGAGCACTGGTGGGACCGGAACCTAAAAATATAGATGCCGCCTGGGAGGTTTACAAAAGACAGAGAGAGGAATCTCTGGAACATTGTCGAAAGTTGATTGAGAAATCGCGTAAGTCCTTTATTATTTCGGATAATGTACACCCTATTTATAACTTCATTGAATTTGTTCATGAAACTAAATGCAATAATACATTTAGAAGAGCATCATGCTCGAAATCCATCATTCGAATCCAGCATAGGCCCGTTAGATACGCGATCATCTCTCAGCAGTGGATCATTTGACGATGGATCTCTACCATTTCAAATCAATAACTCGTGGCTATCAGCTATTTGTGATTATAAAGCCTTCCAGGAAAAACTTGCCACTACCCTTCGTACTTCTCTTGAAGTAACGTATGCTGCCTACGAGCCCGATGCATCTCAACGCCAGCTTGAAATCTTCTTAGCAGATAAGGAGCATCGGAAAAGTGTTATTACAAAATGGCGAGATACAAGTGTTCGTAGGGTGAAGTCGGAAAAGCCCGAATTCTTCGAAAAGTACAAGATACGATCTTTGAACTTCGATAAATTGAAGCATGATATTGAAGAATCGGAAAGCTTGTTCGACACAGGTCATACACCAAATAGAGTCGTTCGGGAATCTATTATTTATAAGAATGGAGACACAATCTTAGAATTTGCAAATCGCCCTTCGGATAGTCTTCCGGTTATCAGATTTCGTGTGTCGTCCCATTTTTTGAGCCCAGACGATGTTTCACCGTTGTTCTCTCAAATGCTCTGCCCTGGACCAATGATTCCGCCAGATATGATGAAGGATCTCCCCAAAGCACCAACCAAGATATGTGGAAAGGACGGGATTGGAGTAAATGTTTATCGTATGCCACAGATGGAGCCTAACAGCCATGAGGCACTGGCACTTCTCTTTCACGCTATACATGGACACGCCCAAAGGCTTCCACGGGAAGATATTGATTTTCCAGTTTTCGTTAGTATTGCAGATGTATGCTTAAGGTACAGGTGCACATCGCCAGTAGAGTTACAAGTGGAGTATCAATGGCTACCTCAATGGGAGTCTCAAGCTGCTGAAAGCAATCCTGAAGAACTTCTCCTTATCGCGTATACCTTTGGCGCAAGAGATCTGTTCACGCGTATCTCTAGGAGCATCATTTTAAACTCGAAAGATGGCGACGATGAGACTCAAGGTCAAAGACTTTGGCCACAAGCTATCAAGAAGACGATCAAAACACGCAGGGCAATATACATGGAACAAATCCTCGATTATTGTGCGAGTGTTATAAACGAATATCTTCAGCCACCAAGGCAGAGCGCAGAAAGATCTGTTCATGTAGGATCACTTGAGCTCTCCACGGTACGATGCCCAAGGGGATCACATACTTGCGACGCCACAAATTTAGGCTGGCTTATGCTAGTTTACAACGAATTGGGTGTTTCTCCTCTTTCCCCTAAAGCATCATCGAAGCGCAGTCTAAAGGAACTGATTGACTGCTTGAGATTGATGCCTAGTCCACCCCAAACTCATATTGGTGTCTGTGATTTTGCTCCCGACTTTAGGAATAAAATAAATGACATTTCGAATACCATTATAGGTCTTACACTTCACGATGTCTCGGGTCAACATGGATGGGCCTTGAGTAAGGGTGACGATCCACAAGATACGGTCCCAGAAGAGATCTTTGAACTACCCGCACACGTTAGCACAAAAGAGTGTATTGTTGAAGCCGAGAAAGCAAAACAGGCAGCAAAAAGTGCTGTCTGCCTCCGAATTCTCTCCCTTCTCGAGAACCTCGAGGATCTTCATGCGGCAGCAATGATCGATAAGTCATTCTACGGGGCCTATATCAAAAATGAAGGAAGACTACTTCGGAACATAGTAAAAGCCGGATTGAAGCATGCTTCCCGGGTAGCCGAAACACAAATTAGCCCAGCGGATCGGATGGCCGAAGACACTACACAGTCTTTGGAAGCTACCGCTGTTGACCTTATTGATGACTCTGAATCTGCTGTGTCTTCCATTTCGGAGAATGAATCGTTTGATGCTCAAGACGGAGATCTATACGACGTTTCACCACCATTATTACCTATTGATATAACTGCAATGCCTGTACCCACATCAGAAGAGGAGGCACGAGAACTTCTCACACGCAATGTCGAAGCTACCAGTCGAGCCTGGGCGATGAGAGACTCGTTACAGTCTTCCGAAAGGCATGTAAATTTGACACAAAAAGAAAAGTTTCTGGCAGGAGATTTTGCACATATAGAAGACAAAGCTCGGCTAGAGGAAGAAAGCAAACAGTTACAGGCTGAAAGGGATAAGTTTGTAAATCTCAGAGGATAGCGGCATTTCCCCCACCCTTTTATTTCATTTTTGAGGGTTTTCGTCGCGGTGTTTTTGGTCAGATATTGGATACAAACTGCATTTTGATGATTCATGAGGATTTGGTCGGAAAAGTAACAAGGCGCCATATACCCAATTTGAAAGAAAGGTTCAATTTCCACGTCAATTTTTTATAGGGGGGTTTAGATATAGTTAGAGATCCTTCGATATTCATCAATATGTGCCCCATTAGTTCAAGGAAGACGTTAACTTACTCAATCAAATTCCCATCGGGATCTCTACAATAAACACTTCTCAGCTTGCCTTGAGCACCAGTGCGTATCACAATTCCTTCGTCAGTTTTCTCTGGGCTCAAATCGACCATCTCCACACCTGCATCTATTAGACGTTGGCGCACATCCTTAACATTATCATCCGTTATGAAGCACAAATCTGCGCTCCCATCTTTCACATTTTGAGCTTTGGGCTCGAATTCCTAATGAGTTTCAGCGCGGTGAGATCGCATATTCCAAGAAGGGCATCGAAGCAAAGTTACCTTTCCGAGTTGATGTAAATTTATTTTCTGCGAACCAAAAAGAAGCGAATGACGAGTGATATCTGGTGTGGCACTTGAGACGAATTGCTCGGCTTGCATGCCAAGATTCGCCTTATACCATTGGGTGGAGCGGGGTATGGAGGCGACAGTCAAGACGAGATGGTCGAGAGATTTGATATGTGCAGCTGGTGTAGAAGTCATCTTTCGAATGTGTTGAAGATTGGTATGGTTGATCAATTTCGGAATGCTTCTTGTGAACATAGACATAGTGAAATACCGTAATGTTTAGTTGTCATCTCATGAATACGAGTAAAAAGCACAAGACAATTAGCTGAATGATTCACTGTTCCCCATCCGCCCCTCCTTATGTCATATCACACCAATCAACGCCCGGGGCACCCCGCGACGGAAATTGCCGTCAGCCTTTTGTGAATTTCAAAAAAAGTTTCATGTAAACAACGGCGACAATAATATGCGATAAATTCTACAATGGCTTGTGTATAGTTGGGAATAGGCACATACATGACATAGCCTAGTTCCATCATTACGATTACGAAGATTACGAAGACCAACGATTTTGTTACTCTCACGACAGACGATTGTAATCCACCATGTCGAACTTGATCAATCGCGTGGGAAATTCCTCACAAGCACAATTTACAGCCACTGCGCTTGTATCTGGTGCGGTAGTGGCAGGTGCAATTTTTAGTTACCAGGCCCTGAGAAGACAGGAGAAAGTGGAAGATCTAAAGAGCTCGATACCTAGTTTGGGACGGGATCATCATGCTGATTTGGTATGTTTTAGATCTGCCACCCGGCAACCGAGTGAGATTGTACCCAAGTGCTTTTACTGACGAGAGAAGTGAAGCTTACGGATATGGGGATTGCGCCCAAGGGTACGGGCATGAGTAAAGAAGATGAGAGGGGTGCTGCATTGGCGGAGAGAGCGAGAAGGGGCGATTACGACGATGGTACTTTCAATTCTTCTACGAGAAACTATGAGCATCACTGATTTGTGCAGAACTCATTTTAGAACAATTGGCCCGAAATCGAGTCTTCTTGAAAGATGATGGATTACAAAAGTTACGCTCAGCATTTGTGGTTGTGGTTGGTTGTGGAGGTGTTGGATCGCATTGCACGGCAGCTCTTGCGCGCTCAGGGGTTTCACGTATACGTCTTATCGATTTCGACCAAGTTACTCTCTCGTCTCTTAACAGACACGCTGTTGCGACGCTCGCAGATGTTGGTACACCGAAAGTAGGATGTTTGAAGAACCGCCTACAACAAATTGCCCCATGGGTAAATTTCGATTTAAGAAACGAACTTTTCCACGCCAAAGCCGCGGACTCCCTCCTTGAAGAATGGGATGGTAGAAAGCCGGACTATATTGTAGATGCAATTGATAACATCGATAGTAAGGTGGAATTGCTGGAATATTGTTACAAAAACAAATTACCAGTGATTTCGTCCATGGGCGCAGGATGCAAATCAGACCCTACCAGAGTCTTCGTTGGAGATATCTCTGCTAGTACCGATGATCCACTCTCTCGCTCCACTCGAAGAAGACTCCGTTTACTAGGAATTACGTCTGGTATCAATGTAGTATATTCAACAGAAAAGCCCGGACCAGGAAAGGCGCAACTATTACCTTTACCGGAGGAGGAATTCAAGAAAGGCTCAGTTGGCGATCTTGGTGTATTACCTGATTTCCGCGTACGAATATTGCCAGTTTTGGGCACTATGCCTGCTGTCTTTGGATATGTAGTCGCCAACCATTTGATCCTTCAAATCACAGGTTATCCGTGTGAATACGTTCCAGCCAAAGGTCGAGACAAGATGTATGATGGAATACTCGCTCAACTTCAAGGATTTGAAGAAAAGCTAGCACGTGCTACCACTGAACATGAAGATGCACAGGGATTGAAGGTCCCATTAACATCTGCCGATGTGGGATACATAGTTGAGGAAGTTTACAAGGGAAAATCGGCATTGAGTGGGGTATCAACAAGATTGTCGTTGACGAGGTGGAGGAAACCTGAAGAAGGAAGTACTCTAGATTCGAGTGTTGAGGGACAGAAAGTAAGCAAAGTTAGGGCGAGAGACTTGGTCTGTATGACAAGGGAGGAGGCAACAAAGCACGAGAAACTTATATTCAAGGAGGGAAAGAAAGTAGAGGATGTGTATGATAGTACCACGATAGAGAAAGTAGAGGCAAGGATCAGAGAGGAGATTGGGTATGAAAAGTATAGATGAGAACGAAATATAATATCGATATACTATGCCCTAAGAAAATAAATGGTTATAGAAGATGTATAAAAATGCCGTTGAAGATATTCAATTTTACTATACAATATGATAAATAAATAAAGCAAGATTTTGGGTAGAAAAACTGTAAGGAAATTGTGTGAGGAATTGGGCCAAAAATATGCATCTGTTAACGTTGAAAGGGGATGTGTATCTATGACGATTAACCGTTTGAAAGATCGACAAAAAGCGGTAAGGGGGGTAAACGAAGTAGGGAAGATGAAGCTATTCCCAATTTTCGAGTTGATCTGAACTTTAATTTATCATTCATCAATGAATCACTATTTCACATTATGTGTGAATGGGTTGTATTACCATTGAGCAATAAGTACTATAATGTATCTCTCAAAACACTTTTGCTAGTAAAAAGTGTTTACATTTGGAATTTCGAATAAGTTCGAGAAAACATTCCTTTCTACGCCCATCTTCTACCTTTAATTCTTTCAACCTTTTTCGAAATCTTATATCTACATCTATATTCTCTCTGTGAAAGTTTCAATTTCTTTCAAAGTTTGAATATTTCATTCTTTCCCAAGTATTTGTACTGTAAAATCGGTTCGAAGGGGCGCCGGGGGATCAGAAGTCTAAAATAAGGGAGAAAACTCTAATGAATAGGGTTGGTAAACTCTAAAAAGTGGTTTCAGCTGAATGGGAAGAAGGTTAGAATTCAGAGGGATAAGCTTATTCTACTCCTTTCTGTATGGGTTAGAAAATGAAAAAGGGGATGAAATGTTATGATTGAACATCTGGAACGTAGATTTCCATTCAGGATGGGATGGCTGTAGAACTTCTTAGGAGTTCTGATGGTTCGTTCGTTGCTTGCTTTCTCCTGTTGGTATTGACTATACTCTAATTCGTATGGTTGGCGATTCAGTATGTATCACCAGATAATCTACAGCACACAACATGCAGCCATAGATTGAAGATAATGAAGCTATACCTACATATCTACAAGTTGTTGACAGAATTGTTTGTATGATGCGATGGTTCTTACGATGCTATGAGAGCAGGAGTAGCTAGTCCCGGTTAGGGTTAGTGCTAGGAGTGATCTGACACACCAGGACTTGTTTACTTCACCGATTCCTCATTTTTGGATCATTGTACAGTCTGAATGCCTTCATTCTATGAGCTTTATACTTCCCGTCTGTCCTGTGAGGAGTTATAAAGTTACACTTTGATAGAGATATTCCCATACAAACAAAGATCATGATTGGCTATTCTGAAAATTGTGGGAACAGCTTGAAAGATCAGGCACGGCCCGTAAGCCCAATTTTATTCCATGGTATCCAATCATATGGATTTCTCCCACGTTTTTCTCTCGCGTTCGTTTGCTAGCTACTTCAGAAATAGTCAGCGGCATGGATATTATCAACTGCAAAGTCCACTGTATTTCGGACGAACAGGATAGAAGAAGCGAAAGTAATCTGCTTTCAGCTCGCTTATGTGTTTAAATACCTATTTTTGCTATCTCATCGTTCCATTGTGGTACGTGCAGAGTATCGACCTTTCAGTCTTTTCAGATCTAGATTGCTCACAAGTAATCTAACACACTTATCTAGCCCTGCGCGTGGGAAAGCTCTTCAATTGCGTTGATACCAAGGGTAGTTAAGCTTCACGCTACAGTAGTCTGTTTAAGCTCAAATAGATCTAGAGACATGAAGCTGTTTTGCTCGAAGATCTTAGATCAGGGGTTCAATTTCTCCATACCCACTTTCTGACTCTTTCTCCAACGAAGCAAAACTTTGGCCATGGTGTATAGATCTGGGAAACCCTACCAGTACCTTATTTCTATCAAGGTCATCTAAAAATGCACAGCCGCAGAGGCCTCTTCCTCTCCATTCATCTGGATAAGAAAACCTATGCGCTGCTGATTAAGGCCTAGCGCCACGGCTCAGAACTCCACAGTTCAAGCTATTGATATTGACAGCAGCATTCAGCCTTCAACACTGTTTCTCTGCGGTTCAAACTTGATGAGAAGCTCATGGGTCCATCATCCCCGGACATATCCGAATGCAGGAGTTCTTCTGATATGTCCCAACACGGAGGTAGACCTTCGAAAAGTACTTATTTCAGTGGTTTCCCATCTTCCCAAGGGCTTCTCGAATCGACATCGTAGACTCTTGAATCCTTCTTTTATTTCTCGAGTTAAGCACAATAATCTTTATAATGGTTTCCACACTCCTTCCATTAGTTGTCCTTGCGACTCCAGCCGTTTCTGCCATTTTGTCAAATGGCACATACCCAGCTTCAGCACTTGATGATCAATTGTCATGTACCACCTCATTTGCTTCAATAGCACCATACAGTGTTCTTACATCCTCCAAGACAGAGACTTCAACCCGGATCGATACAAGTATAGTCACCTATACTCCCTCCATTTCCTTGACCCTCCAAGCAAGTACTCTTACTGTGGGAGAATTCGCCACCACCACCGAAACAACTATCGTTCCTCAAGTTACCGATACGTTTTACAGTACATCAACTTGTCTCGCCACAACCTCCATCACCAGTGCTATTGTTGAGACAGAGACCGCTGCTGCTACAACGACAATCAGTGCAAGCCCAGAAACTGTTCACATCGCAGCTCCATATGGCTTTACACCAATCGGTTCGGCTGTTCCTGGTGTAGCCAAGCGTAGTGAATGTGGGCCGGCCCAGCCTTCCCAGGCACCACTCACCGTTACAATTACAGTAACATCTACCCTTGTTTATTCAAACGATGTATACTATACTGTCACAAAATCAGGCGAGTGGAATCATCAACGACCAAACACCTTGCAGTCTCTCACGAAAACTACCACCGACTCTCAATCCGCTTCAGAAGCTGAGCAGCAAAGTACAGGAGTGCCTGCGTTAGCTCCGTCTGAATCTTGGTCTAGATATCATTACTATAACACCACATCTCGCTACATCGCTGCCTCTGGATATGCACCATCTGTCAGTAAACCTGTGGACACAGCTACCAGTAGCGACATCAAACCATTTGAAGACCCAAGTGCTTCCATGTACGCACCAACTGGCGTCATTCCTTCCAGTATGGTTAGCTTCACACACGTTATCAGTGCAGACCCAAGTCCTCCAACTGGTGTCATCCCTTCAAACAGAGTCAGCTTCACCCCCGTAAGCAGCGCAAACTCAACTACCAGCTCTACCTCCCCATCCATCTTTGCTCATAGCACATCCTACCCAGCAGCGGTCGAATGTACATCGATATTGAACATTGGGTCTATCACCACAATCACCGAGACGGCAGCAATGGTTACCAATCTTGCAACTCCCTACGTCACAGAGACTTCAACCTCCACTATAACAACAACAACAAGTGTTATGGAAGAGGATTGTTCCACAACCCTCGTAGCTACCGAATATTCAACCATCTCAAGCATTGTCTTGGCCACTTCTACAACAACCCTCACAGCCACTCAAACCGTCAGTGAAGTTTCCGGCGCAACCCCCACCAGCTACGCCGCTTGCGCCGCTAACAACTTGATCTCTTCCGTCAACGGAGCACCCGTCACACAAGTTCAATTCCTCACGAGTGTCCTCTCCGCGTTGAAGACAAACTCCGCTTATGATTGTTGTGTAGCGTGTCAGACCGCCGCAGGCGGTTGCGCTGGTTCCGTCTATTTGAACAGTGGCGCTTGTTACTTGGCCGCACCAGGCGCAACCTGTGGCGTTAACAGTATTATCACGAACAAATTCTACACCTCATCATCGGCAGGTACTGCTGGTGCCTTCACTGTTTCGAATGGACTGTGTGGACAAATGAGCTATAGTGCATATTGAGGGAAGAGGTATTTTTTAGATATGTAATTGTAATTGATATAGTTTAGAATAAATGAAATGTAATCTTACAAAAAATTAATAGATAAAAATCAACTAAGTTTTAGATTTGCAAGATTTGGTGATGAATATTGCGATGTATATTTTGTTTATTCGAATATATACTATATGATAATGAAGTGATTTTTTCGTCGTTCAATAGTTTTATGGAAGACGCCCGATGAGATGAGTATCTACCTCGTTCCTAAATTACAACTTCATTGAAATTTTCATCAGGGTCCATAAAGCTTTGGTATATCGCCATCCCCCAAAGATAAAGACAAAGATAAAAATACGCGAGTTCAAACTCAAGTGAATCCAGTATTTTCATACTTAAGCGATTGGGACCGAAAGAAAATCTAAACGATTTCCTGCTACTAAACAAACTTCCATCCCCTTCCAATAACAAAAAGTCTTGCATACCCTCCTACTTGACTCCCCTCACACACTCTCATACTTTATAACTTTGAGGGGCGCAGATATATTGTATTCCTCGTTTATCAAAAACGAGGAATACGAACGCCTCTTCCCCCAACATGCTAATAATATATACAAAATTGAAAGACTCTCTGTCACATACGACCATAGACTGAAGAGAATTGGGCATCCCGTCCGCTCTGCCATACACAAGCTTCAGATCGGTGGATTAGTAGTTGGGTGGGTGACCACCAGCGAATCCCCACTGTTGTATGTTTTTTTCCTTTTGGATCTTCTATATGTGGTTGGGGCGGAAAGGATGTTGGTCGATGATCTGGATGCCGGTACCTGTTGGGAGATTTTGTGTGAGATGTTCCTTTCAAAAGTTTTTTTTAGCTGGGGTGAGAAGAGAGAAGTTCAATCTTACAGGTCGAGGGTCTTCCTGGGGTTTATCGGCCTCACAAAGACCCAAAGGACACCTAGAACGGGGAAAGCTGTGTTCTTCCAAGGATTGTAAGAGATATCTAGTGGAAGAAGTAAATCACAGTATGATTTGATAATTTAGATGTAAATGATACGTAAACAATCAAACGAAGCGAATAGTTTTCTACCTGCTCTGGTGGTTTCTGGACGCTCAAGTTTTAGATGTTTAAGTCGTCTATGGTCTGTGTCTGTTGAGGAGAAGCGAGAAGGGATATGAATATAGATAAACTTGGCTATACCGGACTGGGATATACCGGAATCTTGAATATGGATACTAAAGTAATTTTCTGATTTGATTACTTTTTATATAAAAATACCGGATTTTGAGCAAAATCAGAATATTGAATTAATTTTTTGTGAATCTGATATAAATTTTAATAGTAGATTTAATTAAATAAGCTTTTTTTATATTAAATAAATAAAACTGATTATTATTATATAATTTTTCATAAAATTATTCAATCTAGAATCTAAAATCTAGCATAAATTTCATTCGAATATTTAGATTATTATTATTTATATCAGAATCTTCTTTATACCGGATTTGATTGATTGAAAATTTCAGTCCAATATAGCCAAGTTTATTTGTAAGAGAAGGAGGTGATGGATTGGAAATGATGCGAGCAAGTTACAGAGCGAACCTCTTTCTTTCTGCTTCTACCTCTACTCTACTTCTCTTATCATCAATAAGGCTTTTGGACTTTGTGACTTTGAGAATTACATATTCGGGGAGGGGAGCTTCAAATTTTCGCGCTTAGGATCTGATTCTGTTGATAGCCCTTACTTACTATACATTTTGATCCAGTAGTATACTACCTAGGTAAGGATAGATTGAGAAAAACAAAGGTTGTATTAGAATCACGGGAAACAGTGAGCTGGTGAAGCAGAGTGTTTGTTCGTTGGTTCACTAGATTTTTCATCAACGCTTGACATCTCTATTGAATTGACTTATTCTATTATCAATCAAGGTTGTCCACATGTAAACAGCGATCTGATTGGAATCTATATACCAGTACCTGGGTGATTTATTGTACCCCTGCTTAGCGTATTCTGGTACAGCGACAGCTGCAGCCCTACAAATGGCTCGAGCGTTTTTTGGAAAATCTGGGGTCAATGCCTTTGATCCCATTCCCAAATTTATTATTTAATAAGGACTATTCATCCCCCAACATATATCATATCTACCATCATCATAACAAATATACCCCACTACCTCAAGTAACATACATTTCTCCCAGATCATACATATACAACTCGTCAATATTGGCACCATCTCTCCGCCAAGTATTTACACCCGATCAAGATGTTCCGACGAACACTCTTGAGATCTGGATCGCCCATCATCTGGAGACCACATCGTGTAAATTTCCATAGGAATATGCAGAGTCTACCCAATCTACAACAGGCTAGTATCTCTATATTATAATTGTTGCAGGTTCCACATGATATTATACTAACAATGATTACAGCAGGGAAATACAGCTGATGGATCAGCCAATCATTCGGGAGGCCAGGATTCCACTTCTCCTCAAGATCAAACGGTCAGTCTTCTTTTGAATCAGCCAAAGGGAAATACACTCACGAACCATGGCTATTCCCACGATATAAACAGCATCACGGTCAAAGAGATGCTAAGCGAGAGGGAGTCAAGACTACAGAAATTGGAATACAATTCTCAATTTTGTAAAAAGAAACTGGACGATATTCAGTTAAGCCAACAAAAATTGAAAGACGATATCAAGATATTACAAACTTATAGAGACCGAGAATATGCTGGAGGGGTGGTTAGCATAAGGAATCAACTGGCTCAGATGTTTCTCCGCACGACGCAAATTGTACAACGTAAACAGCAAATTGCTAATCCAATCGATATACGAGTCAATGTATACGATCAAAACGAATTAGCATACGACGTCAATTTGTCAACAACAATAAATCAAGCTGACATGCACCCTGACTACTTTGATATCTGTTTAGATACGGTTTTCGGAGCACCAAAGAATCACATCAAAATTTTACTTGAATGGGATAAGACTGGTGAAAATCAAGTTTACAGCATTTTAAGTGACCATGGAGAAGCTTGGCACAAGGGTTTTGCCAACACCTGTCCAGCGCCTTTCAGAGACTGGCTGGAAGCAATATATTGTCTTCATCATTACGAATCAAATATGCTCCCTGGTGGTTCTTCTCTCGACCATATGCTCCCTGGTGGTTCTAGTCTCGAATATATTCGGATGCAAAAGGAGGGAGTTGAGGAATGTTTTCAAGAATGGAACGAAGCTTACACGACGGATAGGTCAAACTACGGAAAGAAACGAAAGGAATGTCAAAAAATAATTACAGAGGATTACAGGAAGAGAGGATTAATCCCACGAATCAAGAAGAATTTATTCCATGGGGTGAAGTTGGATAAATAGAAAAGTGTTCGGAGAACGAAGACCAAGAGGGGAGGAGGGAGATTCTAGATGCTTCTTATTGCGAAGTTGAAGTTGAAGGATCAGGAGACTAGAAACTTAGTCATAGGATTGGGCAAATTTAGGACATGGGTGATTGGAGCTATTTGCAAGCTCACCTACCTGATATAAATGATAAAAAAACATTTCACCTCTCACATCGTGCTAAGAGAACTTCCAAAAATTTCAGATCTTGCATGGGTGATTTATATAGTCTCACACAAACTTGTGAAAGAACTTTTGAGAATCCAAGTCGTGCATGTTGGCTTCAAACTCTTGAAATACATAAAGATCGGTGTAAAAATTGAGAAGGCTAGGCTACAGCGGATACGGATACTTCGCCGCTAGATGAGTCCAAATCATAACTAGAGACACCGAACCAAGAAAAGATGTTTGAGGTTGTGAGAACTTGTTAGCGTATCATGAGAATCTCATTGCAACGGAGGGACTATCAAATTTCATGGTAATGTATGGACGAATCTTGGATTGCCATAGTAAATTGAAATGTCTAAAAAGTTTCATCAGGTCTATCTGCATAAATAGACTAATCATTGAGAGGATTGAACCCACTTCCAATGCGTCTTGATTTTATTCAAATATAGAGCGCCCACAACTAATCTGCTTGTGAGAAACACTGAACACCCTGATCGAACCCCGAAAGTATTGTCAGAAGGCCGTGAAAGATTTATTAGCAAACTAAACGCCAGACCTGAAATCTTCAATATCATTTCCACTGTCTTACCCAACCTAAATGTATAAATTCTAATAAACTGCGCTGAAACAAACGTCCTCCTCTTGAATTTCTCTATTCATCCCAATGTATTCACCCAAAGTATTCATTCCCATACAACCATTAATATTCATCCCTAATCAACACTCACTTCCGTGAACTCAGATCTTGCAAGCTGGATCCACTCAGAGGAAGATGCGACTTTTCTCTCTGTTGTCTCCATCCGACATTCGTCAAGAATTTCGCAGGATGATATACATTGAACAGAACCAAAACCGGCAGCATCAATGCGGCCTCAAAGACATAGAAATTCCATTCGTGAACCGAGAGATACCCATCGAAGCCGGTTGTGAACTCTACCATTCTGTATATCGAACGAGCCTGGCTATGTGTTAGCACTCAAACTTTGACGCGCTCGAGATAGTAAGGGAGAACGTGGGGTGAACTTACAAAGATCAGCCCACTAGCAATGTTAATCGCCATCAACAATTTCTTCCACTGTCTATCCGGCCATGAACTTTCGAATTTCTTTGAGAGGAAATGGAATCTCAAAGAAATGACTAAGAAAAATCCAAAGCATACTAATTGGATAACCAGACCAACTTTCATAACATTATAACCCCGTTGAACAACCTTTGGATCTTTGGAAGTGGCGGAGGTGGCGCCGAATACTTGGATCAAAAAGGCGACGATGTCGCAAGTTACGAAGATGGGTGTCATCCAGCGGGGTGGTACCCAGAGGTTCTTGACGTTTCGGAAGGAGGAGGGAGTGATGTGGAGAATTACCCGGCCCTGGGGTGATGTTAGACTGGCTTCATGGAAAACAGTATGATGAACAAGATGGAGAGAGACAAGGACGTACCATTGCCATGTAGCAAGACGCAGCCATAAGCGCAGGCGCGAGGAAAATGAGAACAAATTGAACAATGTATGCGTCTGGTTCGTTAGCATCTGAACTATACATGCCGTGCTTCTTTACTCACTTCTGTTAGTTGTGTCATATACCGAGACTACTCGACCTATGTACCCGACAGACTCCACTGTTGGGTATTAGCATTGTACTTCTAATCTTTTATCTAGGATGTAGTAAGACTTACTAGCTGCCGCTAGTACCATGAACAGCCAGAACCAACTTTTGAGCCAGATGTACTGGAAAAGTGTGTATATAAAACTGCCTGTGTATAAGATGGCAAAAGCAATCGCGGCCCCCTTTGATGGGTCGTAGTCGTAATAACTAGCATCTGTGAGATGGATGTGAGCTTTTGAAGACCTGTCTTGCTTTGGAGAAACCTACTTTTGCTAGACATCTTCACACAGAATGCTCTAAGTACTAGAGACAAAACAAGAAGGGTTATAGTTTTTTTGTATATAATGATCTGAAGAGTTCTGAATATTCAAATCTAACTTCGATATCGAAATTTCACAGTGTTGAAAATCCCTGAAAGTAACGAGCGATTAAAGCAAAAATTGGTGAAAAATCAGAACTGTAAAAATAACCTATTATAGAGAATCTGATAAATAACGATAAAAAAGGGATCGGAGGATAAGATATTCATTTTCCAAATACCTATCTTAAATCAATCAAAGCTCAAATCCATGCAGGAGAACATGTCAATATGCATATATCAACAGCATGCCTCGTGTTAACCGAGCTACCCTTTCATTCTGACACAGCCCACTCCCATCCCATGCGTTGACGCGTCCGAACTTCCTGGTTACCCTTTTGGGAACCATGTGAGATGAATCTCGTATCTAGCGAGATCCGATAGGTCAAAGCACATTCGCGAAAAGACCTCGGGAAACCATCATTTGTTTCGCGTCCAGTCACCTTCTAGAATTCGATAGGCAGGTGCCAGAAAAAGCATCTCGATTGATGGGATTGTATGAGCAGTGTGAGGACCCGTAAGGCTGACACATGGAATGAGACAATGAGACTCCGCCCCCTTTGGTAATTTTGTTTTCCTCGCTTACACGAGAGATGTGGGCTGAGAAGCCCTTGCCAGACGGACATCGGGAGCGGACCATGAGTGTCTCCCAAACCCGCCTTTGTGTATCTCCGTCCCGGTACCGAAAAACACGGTTCATGATTGGTTGTGGAGCAGCACTGCAGAGAATTTTATTCAGGCTATCGTATGCTTGAAGGGGTTGTCGATTCTGGACCCACAAACCAATGACAGGGTCCAACGACAGGGTCCGTACGAACCAATAGTCATTAATTGGGAAGAAAGATTGTGATGTGAGAATAACTTTTTTGGCATCTCATTCGCGTCGAGATAGAAGGCGAGATTCCATAAAAGTCTGAGAAAACCAGGTTGTAGAAATCAATGATGCCTTTCAAGTCAACATAGGAATTTGCCCTAGGTTGATAATGTATATAGGGTGTATGAATTCCTTGCTAGATATGTACAACGCACCTCGTAGCAAATGGTCAAATCGAATGGGACAATTCCTTTGAATTGTTAGCACTAATACTCTTCTCGAGATATTGAAATAATCGATGAGCAAAGCAGTTTAACCAAGCCAGAGCAGAGCCGTTATATGGAAGTTTCAATATCCATCAGAAACTCGATACTTGAGAGTGAATATAAATATCCTGACAGGACCAATAAAATACTTATCCTAGCAGTGATACCGAGATTACATATACAAGAGCGAATATGGGGTTCGGGTTGAGACGCAGGTCTTGATCCAGCCAATAGAAAGCCTATCCGATTCGTATAAGACATGCAACAAAAGAAACCGGCATATGAAAGAGTGAATCTGGAGTATCAAGGGCGGACCAATGCATTTCCAGTACTGTAATGCGTATCCGAAGTCACGAATCTCGAGTACTGCCTGCGTCTTGTTTGAATGGAATCAAAATGAATGATACACGAGCATACGTCTGAATGGAATATCTGAAACCAATCGTGCAGCTTCTATTCAGAAATTCCGTGAATAATGTGTGCAAAATTTGTACATAAGAAGTGCTTGCTCTTTTCTTTCTAGACAAACGATTCATAAAACTACACCCTACTACAAGCATCTCCGCAAAGAACAATCCATCAACGTACACCCTACTACAAGTATCTTCGCAAAGAACAAATACATACAAGCACCACATCAAAACAACTTGCATCTCCAATACAACATGGCGCTTTGGTATTGCTCCAGTTGCAAAGCCATCCTGCTTACCGGCGACGAAATACCTATCTGCAACACATGCAATATTCCAATGACCAGTCAGCCGGCCGACTGTTACTTTGAGATCTTGGGAGGAAGAGAATTATGGCTGAACGGAAGGGGCGCATTTAGGGGAGATGGGAACGAAAAAAGACTCTTCAATATTCAATTCTAGAGGTTTCCTGGTGATACCTAGTCAGTGCAATACGACACCCTATTCTGACCTCAAGGGTCAAGGATGCTTTGTTCCATCGTTAGATTTAAGTTCATTACATCGAAGTGAATGAATATTATTTGCGAGGCGGTTGACAGTGCACTTTAAAAGTGGTGATTTCCGTCCGCCAACTTCTCACAAATCAAAAAATATTCATTATTTCCGCTTCATATAAATCATTGAAATGATGACTATCTATCGCAGATCTTATTTTGGAGAGATTCGCTAATCTATAGCACCAAGCTATGCCCGCTAATAAAGTAATTGAGATTATGAACATTTCCCGCAAATATGATAGACAGCTTAGCTACCCTCTACGCGTATGCAGCCCAACCTATATATATTAATTAGCGTTTGTTACGAATAGATAATATCAGCATGTAAGATGAAGATATGGGAGAGACGGCGGGAGTGGGATAGAACATACCTGAATACAACACTGCCAGATTCTTCTCATCCCTCGCTTGATTGATCAAATCATTGACTGTGGCCTCTACACTTAACGTTTTTGACAATTTCTTGTTGACCACGGTCAGAGCTTTATCAGCTTCACTCGGTTGGTTGACAGTTAACCTTTCACCACCTCTCTCATGTCCCATACCAGGTTCCGGCGCAACACTTTGCGCCACCTGCAATTTTGCAAGTCGCACGGGTGATATAGACCAGCTGTACAATGGATCATATCGTAGAACATCAAGAATAGTCATGATACTATAAACTTCCTTGCGCAAAGCGGAAAGAGTGAATTCGCAGCAGCGTCTGAATACACCTTCGGTTTCTGTTATGCCCATTCCGTCGACAATATCGCGGGTGAGACGGAAAGGTACCAATTCTGGGACCGGAAGAACCCGACCCATTTCAAAAGCCACACCAAGATCAATATGTACTACTTCACCACTCTCAAAATCAAGAAGAATGTTGTGACCATGCCTGTCGCCCAATCCGAGAACGTGACCTAGAATCGATATAGCAGCTGTGCTACGAGTGTATGCTAGACGCTTGGTGAACCATTCGTCAGGATCGTTAAAATGCTCTGTAAAGAAGTAATGCATAACGGGACGAAAACGATCGATGACCCATCTATATTTCTTGATTCGTACTTCTGTTGGTTGACCTTGGACTTCCCCAATCTCTTTGCGACATGCATTCCCTTTTAGATCTTTTGGATTGAAGCGCTCATGTGCTGGCATGAGATATTCATGCAAGGGAATTGTGTTCGGCACAAATTCAATGACTCCAGCTATGGACGTCAATGGTAGGACTTTGTAGGTTCTGATGCTGAGGTTTCTTTGTCGAGTAGCTCTGTTCGTTTTCAAGAGTTCACTGACTTGAGCAAATACCTGTTCCATGATGGCATCTTGGCGCAGATCATCATTGCCACCTTTTACCTAATATATGTTAGCTAAAATAGTGAAATGCAATATGTCGAATACTTACCAATTGTTTAAATCGCGCTCCATTATCCGCCACAGCAGTGATGATTTTCGGTGCACTTACTCCTGATGCTATACTCATCTGTGACTCGAATTTGACCATTTTTGGCACCTTAGAATAATCTTTATCTGCGCGAAGATTTATTTGTATTGTCGGAGGAGGTATTGGGTACTTCTTTAGAATGTTGTTGAGTCTCAAACCCGAGGGGGAATCTTTCATCGAGAGCTTTTTGCCTGTTTTGTACTTCTGATCATCTTTCTCGCCCGCAAGCTGAGTATATGGCTGGATAACATAATTCAACGCATTCCAAATTGCCCGCGAGCTCTCAGCTCTTTGTAGTTGCTCAGAAACCTTGAGAGTTGCCTTATTTCTCGAGATAGCTACTTCATCCTTGGTATTTGGCCGACTGTGAGATCCAGCATATATTTGGTACATACCGTGGTATGGATGATCCATACAGATCCGTAGAACTAGACCGAAGAGATGCTGCTGAAATTTTGAGTCATTTTCGAGTAACCGAGAACTGAGCTGGTTCATGAGCGTAGCAAATTTTCGACTAGGCACCTTGGGTAAAACTTTGGCTACAGCTTCATTGGCAAAGTTCTCTGCAGAGTTTTCAAGCCATAGAGCGGTGAAACGTAGCGCATTACTATCATGATTATCCGAAGCAGCTAATGAGAGAAGGTAATTCTCCAGGCATTGGCGTAGAAATTCGTCCCTGTTGGAGCAATGGCGGCGATATTCTCGCTCATCTAGTCCGAGCCACGTCTTGGCTTTCTTGAGATAACTTTGATGTCTTTGTCTCTCTGTTGAAGATGTTGCATTCTTCAAAAGTTCCTCGTAGTCAGCGACATCGTTAGATCTCATCTCGCTTAACTTCTTCATTCGCTCTAAATCTTCCAAACTATCAGGGTCCTGCAGTTGTTGATCACAAAATACGGCAAATTGATGGAAAACTTTCGCAGCTTCATAGCCATCGGAACCTTTCAAGTCCTTGAGAGCAGGTTTTAGGTATCTCTCAATGATTCGATCAGGCTTCTCAAGTCTGGCTTCGGAAACTTGGTAACCAATCTTTGATAAGAGATCAGGACGACCAACAGATATAGTCTGCGATTTCAGGAAGGATGCATTATCCAAAGCTCGTAATATACCTATTGAGGACGTCATTTCACCTTGCTCCCACAAGGCATTTGCGGTCTCCATATGAACGGCAGCTTCAATGTTTAAACCAAGAGACTGACACGGTTTGATAAGATCAATCAAAGAAGTTGTCAGAGATAGAGATTCTTGTAAGGCGCCGTGGTCACGATTTAGTGATGAAGCCATGAGGGCAACATGTACCTCGACTAGTCTTGTATCTTTGGAGGAGAGATTGAGTATGTCTCGAAGACGCGGTTGCTGGCTTAAGGTGCTTAAAGTTGTCCCCCGACAAGAAATCAACTGACTAATGTCATCAAACCTATCTTTGTATTAGTTATGATTACGGTAGAGTGTGTAAGAATTTTTACCTCCCCGTCTTCATCCATTCGGAACGATTCCGAAACCTTGATAGAATCTGTTCAAACTCTTCGGATCCCCGAGAGCTGAGTACTTCATCCATCTCGGAAAGAGCCGCTAGGGTTCTAAGAGATTCGTGAAGAGCACTGGCGCTAAGGTCATCTCGCACGAGTCGTTCCATTGTCCCCTCAAGTCCTTCGTTGATTACTTTCATGAAGGATCCACGGTCTGTAGCAACATGAGCCGATTGGAAAGCCTTATAGAGAGTGACTGAGTGATTATCGCTGGTAGGAACAGGAATATCCCATTGTTCTAGTTTACGTGCGGTGCGAAACATAGAATCTAAAGACGTGCCAGCTATTCCAGAACCCTGCTGTGCTTGTAACAGAGAGTGAGAAAGACCACTGAGGCTAAGCATGTCTAATGCACTAACAAGAGACTGCGCATCCCGGGCAGCTCTAGGATCTCGCTGCTTAACGTGGCTGTCATATTGCGCACCTCTAAAAGCAAGACTTTTGGGCCCATCTTTCTCATATTCCAGTCTCGCTAATATGGTGCTTAAACTAGCTGTTTGCTGCACTCCGTAATATAGATCTGGATCATCAATGTTTTCAAAAATTGCGAGAAGTAAGTCTGTGGGTATCTCGGGGATCTCACCGCCATCTTTGGTCGTCGAAGACCGTCTAGAAGATTTTACTGGGATCAAATGGTGTTCTTCAACAAACATCAAAGCCGTTTTAAACATTCCACAATGTATGGCGGCTGTGGCGACTTTGAGGTAGTCAAGATCCAGCCAATGCAGACGATCCGCTGAAGACTTCTCGTGAGGCAGAGGTTGCGTCCGTAAGTACAAAATCGAATTAATTATAGCCTTTAGATTGTTCCTTTCGACGGATTGTCCTCTGGAGAACCACACCGCAAATGCATTGGATATTTGATTACGGTTATTCTTTTGTGCAGGCGAATCTGTAGAGAGCACGAGGTGAAGGATGAAAGGAAATGCTTGATTGGCAAAGTCTGGCACGTTTCGAAGAACTGGTGCTAAGGCGCACAGTATGGGATCTTTAGGGACAGCTCTGACCAATGCAATAGAGAGATCTCTTAACCAATTAGGAGAAAGAATGCAATCTGCCTCGAGATGTTTCCTTAAGCTATCCTTATCATCTGTGGGTCCTGCCATCTCACATGGAGGAACAGGATAAGGATTCCACGCTGACGCTTCAAATACTGGGGGCGATAGAATTTGACGGCCAATCTCCAAAATATGCGCGTCTGAAGTTGTAACAATGATACGCAAAGCCGTTTCGACAATTCCCACCGTCGAACCATTATCCCCCAAGATCAACGATTGTAAAAGACTCAATATACATGCTCTTGAGGAAGAACTGACTTTGGATGATATTTTCAGTTCCTTGATTTTTGACAAAGTGGATTCTTGCAAAAGCTCCTGGTGCACATGCCCAGTAGCCGCAAAAGCTCTTCCGAGAACCCGCGCAGCCCAAGACATATATTGTTTGTTGGAAGAATTCCCTCTGCAGGACTTCCATACAACAGCAGCCATTCCTTCAGCAGCTGCATCCTCACCGTATATATCACTCCGGTAGGAGGCAGGGCATTCAAACTCGGAGCATAGCATACTGAGCGCGAGCTTCCGAGCAGGCAGAGTCAGTAACGCGCCTCCATTTTTTTCGTCCTCTAGTAACCGGTCCAGTAGTGTACTCTCTATTGTTCCTCTTTCAGCATTTCCAATTGCTCGAATCTCCTGGGCAGAGGCAACGAGAGCTTTGAAACTCGAACTCAGAGACCCCGCCAGAACAGGAGATTCATAACGTGAGGCGTAATTCCCAACCCAGAGGTGAAATTTCTGGGCTTTGGACATTGTCGCTTGGTGTTGACTTTCTTGGGTTGTGCTAGATCTACGCTCCTGCATGAATACGCGCAGAGATCCGAGTATTGAAAGGGTAATACTTGCAACAAAAGATGGGGACAGCTTTAGATACTCAGAACCATGACTCAGCAGATATTGTAGAATGCCAATAGCATCATCAGCACATTCAGGATCGTTGAGAAAGGGCCTAATGGATCTTAGAAGCATTTCTAGAGGATAACCTTCGGTTACAGCGTTTCCGGCAAGCGAGATAAGAACACGAAGTTTTCGCAACACCGAGCAAGCATGTAGCGAACCAAGTGCAGGGTGAATAGTCTTCAGTAGTCTTCTAGCAATGAAAGCTACTAAGCTTGGGGTGTATAGATCGCCTGCCTCATGCACTGTTCTCTTACACAAGAGTTTGATTTCGTGAAAGAGGTACTTTGCCTTGAATGCAGGTTGCTGATTGGGAGGCAAAATCATCTCAGACGAGCTCAGAGATTTGATCTCTCCCATGATTTTTGCGGCATATCCTAAGCTCTCCTCTTTTGCAAATGACTTTTCCACATGTTGCTCTTGATCTATAACATTAAACAGGGTTGCAAGTATATCTGTGAAATGCAGATTGACGCATTCCAGGTACAGTTCCTCACCGAGGCAGGTTTTCAGCCGATGCTCACCTTTATGTTTCTTGCCACTCAAAGGTGATATGCTTATCTCGTTAGCAATACAGTATGCCGTGACTTTGGCAAAGCATTTCTCAAGCAGTTTGACAACAGGAATCTTCAACAATTCAGCGAGGTGTTCTAGCTGAGCATCATCACCCCGCATCATTATCAAAGCGGAAACCTCTTCCTGAACGGATGCCAATAAGTCGCCGAGAGCGGCGAAGCCAAAGATTTGGTATGGTATATCCTCTATTGCCTCTGCCTCGAGCCAAGTATAGAGTATTTGAGGCGCAAACAATGCGAAGAGCTCCTGCGGACAGTCTACTGCGAGCGCAGAAGCAACATCGAACAAGCACCGAGTAGCATGTCGAATAGTACCTGGAATTCTACCCGGAATTTCGAAAATATGATAAATGCATCTTCGCAGAAGAGTTGACCAACGGGAAGCTAGTTTTGCCAGGACGTAAAGTCGAAACGCGATACCTTCCCACAATTCTGGTGCAGAAGGTAAAAGTGCAAGCACATCTACAAAGATTTTGTCATGCTCCTTCAGCGTAAAGAGTTCGAATATTGTCGAAATCTGGTCGCCAATGAAGAATTTAGTAGCAGTATTGCCTTTCTCTAGGAGCTCCAATAGACTTGTACGCGGTGAGGGCTGAGAAGGGGCATTTCCATAGTTTTGATTTGCTCGCAGTAGTTGTAATAGCAGATTAACAATGCCTAGCTGCACGATTGTGGAATCGGCGTTTCGCCGGATCCGAAGTATAAACCAATCATACAATTGCTTAGCGTGATTCACAAAAGAATTCTGCTCTTCCATTGACCAAAAAGGTAAAAGTCCTATCATTACGTCCAAGCATGCGCACATTGCAACTTCGCTGGCAAGGAAATCATCTGATGAAAGAATTTGTCCCACGCGCTCGAATATGCGATATGCATCTGTCTCATTCAGAATGAGATCTGACTCAAGCATACTGCGCATAAGTGGACGACACGAGAGTAGTTCTTCATCCTTCATAGAGACCAGCTCTTCAACAAAAGAATTTGATACCGCACAGCTTTCAGAAGACTCGTTCAGGTCGGCGGCCAACATCAGTCGACCTATTGTATCTATATAAAAGGACGAAGAACTCATTTCCAGCGCCATGGCTCGCCTAGGAATGTTCAATTTTTGTGCTTCCGTTGACAAGTGACTTCTCTGGCTAGAAATCTCATCGTCGATATCCATGGGATCATCATCACGCTCTGGAATTGACTCTTCGGCTAAACGGCGACTTTTGATATATCCCGAGATATGGGATAGAAACTGCAGCAGTTGAGATTTGTGTTCCGCGACATGCTTGAATTGAGCAGTATCGCAAGGAGGTAGATGGGGTTGGATTGTTTGCAAGATAGTATGGACAAACTCTTTGGTGGCGTGAAAGTCTTTAGCATCTGATCGTCTGAGGTATTCCAATAACTCATCGCTCAAGTCCCGGAGGTCATTCCTTAGAAGAGATAATGGCTCTAAATTAGCGTTGGCAAAATGTGGTAGTAAATGAAGACTCGTGATACATGTATTTAATGAGCCTCGATACATATCAGTTGAAACCTGCGATCTTTCCGTATTGAAGCTTCTCCAAGATAGTAGAAGCTCGCTACACTTTGATGACAAGAACTCGAGTATCATTCTCTGGGTAGAACTAAAGTGAGCACTATCCAATCGAAAGATAACATCATCATCAGCCGTAGACTTCGGGCAGTGTTGGCAGGTGAAATCTGCTTCGACGGGTTCATCGGCATCAAGTAGTAAGAGATAACGAAGAACCTTTTCTTTATCTAAGTGTTGTTGCCATGCTTGAAACAGCGCACCTCCTATTTGGCGACTATTTGATTCATCAGACAATCCCGGTAGGCCAAGGCTCGTTCTTATCAATGCAATGATGCTAAAAGGGTGTAAATGTTTCCCATATTGAACAATAAATAATCTGTCAGCTTAATATGTGTCAGCTCTGGTCCGATGAAACAAGCAGACTTCGTACCTGGATTCCATCTTCCGAAAAGCCAACGGATCACATGCTGGCAGGCAGCCAGGCTCGCGCCAGGAGCTTCATTAACCTTAACTTGTAACAAGTGATTAATCAGGAAAATCGACGAGTCACAGAGGACTGGCGGGCCACTGATATCAGCCGTGGTGATGATGGCGTTCACACTGTCTTCAATATCACGATAATCTAAGAGGCATTTGGCATGTATTGTATGGAGTGCTAGAGCAGCAGCACGACAGGTCCCCGCAAAAGTGAGCGCTTTAGCTCCATTATACCAGTGCTGTTTCCAGTCTATTGATGGTCCGTCTGCAGCACATACCTGATAAGTACAACTGTGATTTTGTGGTCAGTTAAACTAAGTCCAGGGATAACATGGTACTGACTGACCTTGCTATACCAAGTAATGCCCATGATGCAATGTTACCACGCTTGTCCAAAGCAAAAATGCTCAGTTGATCCAGTAACTCTTCTAGAGAAGAAGCTGGGAGTTTGCAGTTTTGTAGTACGAATGGAATTAATTGCAAACCGGCCAATAGTACTTTCTGATCGCCGGACTTGAGAGGTTCAAGTAGTCTTTCAGACGATTGCGAGATACGTTGACGCTTTCGTGGATGGTTATCTAAGTCACCTCCTGATTTGGGTTTCACTTGAAGCACGTGCTCTTTGACTCTCACCAATCGTTCTAGGACGGCCAGAGCGAGTAGGTTTGCCCAATTACGCTCGGCCGTGCGATTATTGTGAGATTTCAGTCGGAAGCAATGTAGACGAAAAGGATCGCAGCTTATCTTTCGGGTATTCAAATTTAGAATCTCCACATCGTCCAATTGAAGCTGATCATTGTCTGTTCGCCGAAAGTAATCTGCTCTTAAGGCGTCAAGTAAATCATTCAAATCACTATGAAGCTCGACATCATCATCGTTTATGATATTGCTCTCCAGGTGTAGATGAGTGTAGTACAAACTAATCAGCATTTCATCTCGAACAGAGTTAACCATTTCGTCTTTGTGCAGAGCTTTAACTTGCCAAAATCGACATATCAAAGGAAGCAACTCTCGGCCAATTGAAAACGAAAATGAGGTGTGATCTTCACCGAAACATGACAAAACGATATTAAGGACTGAAAATGCTACTTGATGTAGCTTGCTTACACTCGAAATATGGTACTGCAGCAAGCGCATGATTACGGCGGCCACTCTCTCAACAATTGGAAATGAAGGATTATTGGTAGAATAGAGAAGCGAGAAGAGGATTTGGCAAAGTTCTTCTACGTTGTGCTGAGATACCGAACTTTGTACCCTTGGTATACTCCCAAGCCCAGAGGAAGACCTAGGCAGTGATGGGTGACCAGCCCCATTGCCAGACTGTGAAAGATCTTCACCAGTATCTCCGAGGTACGATTCGATACCCACGATGGAAAGGTCGATGAGTTCGACCCGAAGATTCTTGAGGCTTGCTACAATTGCTGGTTGCCCAAGCAAACAGCCCAGTGCTTTGAGATAGTCACTTAATATCGGCTGACAGTAATCTCTTGTTGATATCGGGATCGTATCAAGAATATGCTCAATCAGAGCGTTGACAGTCGTTTTCTCGAACCTGTGTACTCCAGCAGTCACGATGTAATTTATGGCCTTAGCACATAGTTCCAGCCTAGTGACCGATACTTTCACTGTTGGCCTTTTCGACTTGCCTAAATATTTTCGTTTCTCCTCAATAACAATTTCGAATAAAATCTCGAATAATTTGTCGTATGTCTTGCTTTGAAGTTGTCCATTGATGTGCTGGCCGCTGATGTCTAAGTTAGCTCGCAGCCTTCGATACCAAATGAATGTCTGACTTACATATTAGCAGCCTTATGGGGATAAAACATGTCATTGAGATCTATATCCCGCTGTCAACATCTGTGAATCTGCCAAGTAAGTCCATGGCTTGGATCGAATGGATTTACCTTTCAAAGACTTCGTGAAATCTCCCTTTCTACTCTCCAGGGTTCCTGAGTTTTATTTAACTTTTGTGTCGGCGACTGCCAATCGAGAATCATAATTACCCATAACCTGCCTTAGAGTTATATCTGCAGACATGTTGAGATGAATTGCGACGACACAGGTTTCGACGCATTCCTAGCTTGGAGCTCTCACAACTGTTGTGGATATGGAATATGACGAGCTCGGTGATGTATAAGTAATCTGAGAGGAGCTCCAAATACATTAAGGATTTAGTAAAGATCAATTCAAAAGTAGTTTATAAATTGAGCAGCATCACAATTTTGAGACTCGCAGAAAGTAGACAACACCATGGAACTAAGACATCTTGAAATTTCATCAGTAATTTATTGAACGACTTTTTTTTTTTTTTTTTTTTTTGGTGGTTGGCCTTGGTTACAGTGCAAGTTATGACCTTTCGCGACGCGATTTTTCGTGTGCAGGGACCTATTGTACAGCTTCAAAATTAACATCGCTTGTTTGTTCTATCAAATAATTTTCTATGTGACAACAGGTAGCCCAAATTACTGCTTACAGCATCCGCGACAACGAAACAATTACAACTTGCCATGAAAGGGATACAAATCTACCCCTTTGAACTTTTATGAGTTCTATGCCAGATCGATTCCCTGTGTTCCACGCCTCGGCGCAACCTTCTCAACCATGGCGGAGCAACCCAGTAGTAGCTTGAACGAAATCCAGGCCTTGCATTCAGACCTTCTTGCACTATCAAACTCCCGTCTTTCGAACCTTGACCGATTAGCCATTGAACTGGAAGCTCATATTACAGCCTTTCGTAACCTCCTGAACCAGAAGAATCGAAATGAGCAAAGTCGGCAGAGTATCACAAAGGGTATGTAATTTTCTACAGCCATGAACAACCCGACAAAAACCCCAAAACTAATATAACCATAATAGAAATCTTGGAGCGAGATGGGCAGATATACAAGATGAACGAGGACTTCCAACAGGGAACCTTTCAGCTAGCAGATGAATTGAACCTTGATGAAATTGAAGCTTCCCAAATCTTTTTCGACGCACAAGACGACGCCGATGCGACAGGACGTTCAGTTTTGTCCTGCTCTATAATACGCTTTCATCAGTGGCGAAAGCTTCTGCTGGACTGCTTGCGTCTTACGCTTCAACAAATTGCTGAATTGGAAGGCAATACGGAACAGGAGCAGGAACTGAAGATATTCCTAGAACATATCATCAAAGAAACGATCACTCCAACTACGGCCACTACTATAAACGCAACGAGAAATGCGCCAACGTTCATTTCAAAGTGTATCTCTGCCATGGGTGATATCAGACAGTGGCTTCAAAAGATTTCAGACAAAGTTAGTAGTGCGTCTGTATTAGGGCAGCCATCACAGCCAGAGCTTCTGGAAATCATGGAGTATCAGCGACACAGTCTCATCAAACAACATGAGTTACTAGGCGTCATTATACTCTATTTGGTGAAAGCAGATCGTTCTAGCGTGGAAGATTTCGAACTACTACTTGGAGTCTTGAAGAAAGCGGATAAGTATGATAATGTTTTGGGTAAGCATTGTTTAATTTTGTAATCAGGATCAGAGCTGCTACAAGATGTCGTCTGTTTTACAGCAGTACAATTTTAACTAACAAATTATTACAGTGCATCATTTTCCGGCTCTAGCTGCTTATATTTGGCGCTTTGGTTCTCCGGAAGGTGGATCAACGATACAAGATGCAAGAGCGCTGGACAAGAAGATCAACGTTAAAAACGACCAGAATGCATGGGTATTGCCTTATGCTCATGCCGCATTTCGAGCATGGTGGTTGGCGGAATATAGTGGGTGGTATGTGGAACACCACGATGGATTACCACATGGCATTAATCTTGAAGAAGGTTAGTCATGTATGAACCCTCGCTTCTCCAACTAATCTAACGAAAGCGTCAGAGGCCAAACAGCGATCTCAACAGTTCAACGAGGCTTTGAAAGATGGAGCATTCGATTTCTTATTGTCTCTTTCTGCTGATGTCAAGGCCGCAAGCTGGACAGAACCGTCACGTCAAGGATTTCGGTTGTGGCTACAGAGAAAAGCTCCTCAGCTTTTGTCTGATTCAGTCTCTTTCTCCGATTTCTTCGAAGATCAATTCATGGAGCAACTTCAGACGTTTATTGAAAGTTTCATAACAAACTTGCCAGACGTCTTAAGGAAGTTGAGGATAGATGAGGATGAGCAACGTCAACTCAGTCATGAGCATGAGCACGATCTAGATCTAGAGCGATTTATTATTGTCATCTCTTATGCCTTTGATGGACGCCCAAAAGCTGCTTTGGATGGATTTTGGGATGTTCCAGATGGTGTGTTGATCGGTTTCATGTACTGGGCTTCGCGGCGTGCTTCAACCCCGCTGGTCTCGGCATTTTGTGAAATGCTCCAGTCCATTTCGGGTGATGATGAGTGTGCAACTGCTGCGCACGAATTTCTGCTCGACGAAAGCCCTCAAGCCGGAAAAATGAAACGAGCTCATGCACTCACGTGGAATCAAATATTCAAGGAACTAACGTTTTTCACCAATAAACTTCGGGATCAACCAGTACCACAAGCTCAGGCTTATCGCCATGGGAAGCCAAATCACGACCAAGCAGAACTAGAGCCAGAATCTTATATTATGCTGGAGTCTTATCTCCGCCTCATATCTCAACTCTGTTCGCATAGTGCAGTCGCCAGGCAATTTTTGATGCAGCATCCATCGTATCAGCTCACAGACCTACTTTTCCAACTTGCATCCAGTTCGATACCATCGCGATTCAGAGCTGGTGCTTTCACAGCACTGCGTTCTTTGCTAAGTAACAAAACAAAAGCGGCAGCCGAGTACTTGTGGACAGCTCTTGACATCTGGGTCTCCGGGGGATACGTGCATAATCCCAGCACCCAAAGAAATACAGCTCCTCCGTCCTACGCACCTGACGCAATTCTCCGCAAGTTTGGCACAGGGTTCGAAGAACCAGATTCATTCATCCTACTTCTCCATGCTCTTGTACTACCTTACGAAGAAGATAGTGCCCTACGAGATGGCTTACCATTCCCCGAACTTCTCGGAACTTCCAATCGCATGCCTGGAATAGATCCATATGTCGATTTCGCGGTTGGCCAGGTGTTTGGATCTAAAATGAGTGAGATAATGGATCCCATACAGCTGAGACTGCTACAACTGACGTGTCTTACTTTCATTACAACTTGCTTGGAGACTTTCAATGAAGATCTTGTGATATTTGCAAATCGTTCCAACATATCAGTTGACACAGCTATAAAAACTTCCGATCTACAAACTTACGTTTTATTACATCCATTTTCTAGGGTGATGGAGTGGATGTACAACTCCAGCGTAATGGATGCGATATTTGCTGCAATTCACCAAGACGTTAACGAAGTTGCCAGTGCGGCCCCTGATTCACCATCAATCATGTGTCTCCTCCAAGGGATACGTGCAGTCACCTTGATCATGGATCTGCAACCAACTTACCGAGATATCGTTCGACCTCTAATTAAGCATCAGGCTAGCCATCGGCGCGCCCCGGTTCCAAACACCGCGTACGCATCTTTTGAAGACGGAGTACTCAACCACTTGAGTATCATTCCTGATCTGGGCTTATACTGTAGCTCCGGCAATCCCGAATTGGTGATAGCATCTCTGAAACTGCTTGAGAAGCTTTCTGCCTCGCCACGACTTGCCCCCGCTCCTAAAACAGGTAGCAGAAGGATTGACCGTAATAAAGCAATTGCTGCTCTAGAGGAAAATAATGCAGCGGAGGCTATCTCACGCGTACTCCTGCAAGAGATGGAAGCAAGTATTGATGAGACCCAAGGTCAAACGTCCGATTCATATATCATCAAAGTCCAAATACTAGATTTCCTCATCGCCTGTCTCGAGGCGTGTCCAGGTCAGACTACAATAGCTCATTTACTTCTCGGTTTCCAGTGCAGAGATGATCATTTAGAAGTCGATGTGGATTCGCTTTTCAGCCGTCGGATTTCGCTCTTTCATTCGATATTAAGGTTGGCTAATGACATATCTTTCGAGGGTGAGGGAAACATCTCTTCATGGCTTGTCTCCCTAAGATATAAATGCCTGCGACTACTTAAACAACTATGGCATTCGCCCATTTCATCGAGCCTTGTTATGATAGAGATGCGGGCAAATAATTCATTTTTCGAAATGTTTATCAGACAAACTTTGATTACGCCAGGCTTACTGTGGGATGGCCGAGATCTCGCAGATCCTGAATTTTTGGACGCGACTTCCGCCTCCTGCCTCTCAAACTTTTTAAATCAACGTGCCAACGTCTTGCAATACACATCTGCCGAGTTACGCCAGATAGCACTCGATCATCTGCCTTCTCTGAAGGAGCGAATGTTTAACACACTACTTGGGTCAACAATTGTGGAAGAAGGCCAACAGGTTGATAATTGTTCCGTTTTTGATCTTTTTGACTTCATGGATATACCTTTGAACCAATCGATCGCTCTTGGCTCGTTATCCTGGTTCAAAGATATTGATGTCAGCGCATGTGAGGAGGTCCATACTGATTGCCCTCCATTATTCAACATGATGAAACTTGAAGAGCTTCTCACTTTGCGAAGATCTGAGCTCGCCGCTTTGAAGAGACTTGAAAATCCTCAAGACGTAGTTGCATTCAATAACGAAGCCCAAATGATGTTCAACTACTATTTTATCGATAACAAATTGAAGGAACTGAGAGCAGCTCGGCACAAGGCGCTGCAATCTTGGGTCCAATTATTACTCGTGATGGTAGAGACTATGTCTTACGACGAACCGACCAAGATAGTCTTTGTATTGCAGACTTTGCAAATAATTCTACCTAGGCTAGAAAACTGCCTAGAAAATGCAGCTGATGCGTTAGAGCTAGCTAAACTCACCAAGGCACTCTTGTTCAGCTTGAATCTAGATTCCAACACTTTCAAGGAAGGTGACTTGGGACAAAATTTAAGCGATAAGCTCTTCCATGTGTTCGAATTGTCGCTTAGAGCTATAAACGCCGTTGGGGCTAACGGTTCCTTAAAAGAAATTTTCTACAGTATCAGCTATCGCTATCTTACAGGAACGTCAGAAACTGAAATTCCAGCTATTTCCGAATCAGGTAGCCTCAACGGCGACACGTACCGTGCTGGTCGGAGCAATCAAGCTCCTGCTCCTGCTCTTATTCCTGGGCTACGCAAACCGCATAGTACGCAAACAGTAAAATTGGCTGGTGATCGATTAATAGATATAATCTGTGATGATGCTTTGGTCGGAGAACATAACTGCAGAATTGCAGCATTGCTACTTCTTGGGGCCTTGGTGAAAATGGCTAAACAAGAAAACTCCAATTATATCATTGAATCTCTCAACCGTCTTAACTTCATAAGTATCCTGGTAAACTCCATTAGGGACTTGGCAAGGAGTCTACAAGAGACTTCGCGCGAAGGTAAGATTGTATTCCTCGTTAAAGCTAGACATGTATTAACTTGATGCAGACTCAACCATCCTTCTTTCCGATTTTTATGCTAGATTGGCACTTCTTGTTCACATATCACAAACTCGCTCTGGAGCTACTGCCGTCCTGAATTCGGGCCTATTTTATGCCATATTAGCCTCCGGGCTATTTGCCCTAGATACCGACCTCGAAATTGGTAAGTTACTCCTTCGAGCAGACCCCTATGCATATGCTAAGTATCTTTAGATTTCGAAGACTCGGAGGCAGTCAGTAGGCATTATAGTTTACTTGCGGCAATCATGAGGGTCATTTGTTGTGCTCTCGTAAGTCGTGGCTTGCAGAATGAACAAAGTTTGGACCAAGGGAGGAGATTTCTCGCCGACAACAGAGCTGCCATATTGGCAGTACTTAAGAAGTCTGCCGGACTTGGGACTGGGAGTGATTCCGCAGAGCAGAGCATCGTTGATATATCAGACTCATTCATGCTACTCATGACTATAACTCGCTTTGTCGACGTAAGTTGAAAATTCCTTCTATAGCTTTTATCCTTTCGACCTCTGATAGTTTTGTTAGTTTGAAGAGACAATCATCCAAAAACGACCCACCCTGAGATCTTTCACTTGAGAAAATGAGCTAGGATTGGATATTTTGTGTATCAAGGAGATGTGGGCGGTGATAGAGGAACTGCTCATGATATTGCCTAATCAGAAAGGAAGGATGACTTGGTGCTCATGTATAGAGTTTAGAATGCCAAATATCATGAATTGATCAAATCCTATAATCATCAAATTTCTCGTGTCTGTCAATCTGGAATCTAATATCACCATAACATATCGTCCATGCCATTCTTTCTCTTCTAGCTGTATGAATAGTGGCTTAATTGACCTCCATATTGAACTACCACCATTACCTATTTACAAGTCTCATTCTCATTACGAGTATATCATCCATCAATTGAGCAACCTCGGAATAAAGAAACCCTCTTATCGCCGTTATCGCCTATCAGTAATAACCTTGGAATCTGCCATCCATACCTACCTACCCATTCGCGGCTTCCTTCCAAGCATATCATCATCCCGTGCAACATTCCTATTTCTACGATATTTCCCCTCATGTAACATCCACGGGAATATCAAGTTACAAGAGGGAAAAAAGAAAAGGTATATCCGTCATTAATGTACCATCAGCATTAATGTTGTGATCTGACACGTAGAAAGAGCTGCAGCAGGAGTTACAGCATTTAATCTCCAATCCAGGGAGCTCCCCGAGCTTTGCGGCCACTAAGATCGACCCCTCACCTCACAAGAGAACGGAAGGCGAAATTATATCATTTGTGTTTACTTCACTTCGATGTGGCCTTCACACGATCGTGCAGTTGATCTCTCCTCGACATCCTCCAATTCATCAGCCAAAAGAAAGCATCGCGATCCTCAAGGTCCAAATCCAAACTCGGCGAACACGCCCCCCAGTACATCCAAGGTTGATTATCATTCTTCGAAAAAGCTAAGGTCAATTTCATCATCAACAAGTCCAGGTTTACGGTCCAACATGAACAAGACAATGGGGTTTTCGCGTCCAGGAGTAGTAGATTTGACGAGGCCATCGAATTTTCAACCGCACACTGGAGCGAAGAGATTGGTGATTAAGAACCTCAGGATAAGTTCTCCAAATGATGGAGAGCAGTATTTCAAGAAGACCTGGAACGAGTTAGATGCTGCTTTGACATCAGTGTTTAGCAACGAGCAGCCAGTAACACCATTGGAAGTTCTGTAAGCTTTATTGACTCTTTCATCTTGCACCCCGATTGTCAATCCTCTTTGCATCTTCTATCTTCTCCTCTAATCCCGCTGCTTCCATTCCTCGCCCTTTCTGATAATCTTGCTCAATGGTCAATTACGCTGCATCTCATCTTTCCCAACAGGCAATCACTAACCCTTTAATATTGCAGATGTCGTGGAGTCGAATCGATTTGTCGGCGTGGAAAAGATAAGGCGGATCAACTATACAGACATCTAGAACTGCAATGCCACACACATATCAAGGATGGACTCTTACCAAAATATTTAAGCAAAGGAGATTCCAGCTCGGTAGAAACTCTGCGGGCTGTTGAGACTGTATGGGGGATATGGAGAACCCAATTGGTAGGCCTGCTAATAGACTTATGCCAATCTAGAGAAAAATACTGACACCGAGGTCAGATTCTATTGAGGTCCATATTCAGCTATCTCGACAGATCATATCTGCTGAACTCGAAGACACTTCCGCAACTCGAAGATATGGGTATACGACAATTTCGCCAAATCGTGTTTTTAAAAGGAAAGGAGATCAGTAAAACTGGAGCACAAGCTATACTGGGGATATGTGAACTGGTAGAGTATGATAGGAAGTCTTTGGATTTGTTTGATTCATCCCTTCTCCGAGCTTCCATCGCCACAATTCACATACTTGGTATATACACAAGCCTTTTCGAGGAACGATTCCAAGAGCTTTCTTCAGCCTACCTCGAGAATTTTGCATCAGAACGGAGCTCTTCGCCACTAAGAGAATATATCTCTTCTTGCGACGACCTGTTACGACGAGAAAGTCTCCGTTGCGATACATACAACTTTGACAGCACTACCAAAAAAACGTTGCTTGACACCGCTCACGATATTTTGGTCCGCAAACGCGCCGATGTCCTCCTGGAACCAGTAGCTGTATCTAAGCTCTTGGACGACAAAGAAATGGCATCATTGAAATCTTTATACCAGCTATTGAGACTTTCGGATATCCAGGCACAGCTCAAGAAGCCTTTCGCCCATTATATAAAATATGTTGGATCATCTATTGCAATGGATAAAGAAAGGGGCGATGAGATGGTTGTTCGTCTGCTCGAACTGAAGCGGTCATTGGATACTGTCATCCGTGATTCCTTCAACAAAGATGGGACGTTTACTTTCTGTCTTCGGGATGCGTTTGGACAATTTATAAATGACCGCCAAGTTGCCAAGGCATGGGGTACAGACACCTCTAAAGTTGGGGAAATGATTGCGAAATACATGGATGGTTTACTGCGTGGGGGACTTAAGGCCGTACCTCGTTCTCTGGTATCTGATGCCACAGATCGCAATGAGGCTGAGAAGAATGGACAAGCTAGTACCGGGGATGAGGATGCAGAATTGGACCGTCAACTAGAACAAGGTCTTGAGCTGTTCCGTTTCATTGAAGGGAAAGACGTATTTGAAGCTTTTTACAAGAAAGATCTGGCACGTCGCTTGTTGATGGCACGCAGTGCAAGTCAAGATGCTGAGAGGAATATGCTTGCTAAGTTAAGAGGTGAATGTGGTAACAGCTTCACCCATAACCTCGAACAGATGTTTAAAGATCAAGATATCTCTCGGGATGAAATGATCTCATATAAGCAGTCTCTAAGCAATACAAGCAAGACAACACTGGATCTACAAGTTAGTGTCCTCTCGTCTGCTGCTTGGCCAACTTATCCGGATATCGAAGTCAATCTTCCTGTCGAAGTTGCGAGACATATTGAAAAGTACGACCGGCATTATAAGCACAAACACAGTGGGCGCCGATTAACTTGGAAACATTCTCTGGCACACAGCGTTGTCAAAGCAACGTTCAAAAAAAGCGTTAAGGAACTTCTTGTTAGTGGTTTCCAAGCTATAGTACTTGTTCTTTTCAATGATCTTGAAGATGGCGGTCACCTTTCCTACAAGGATATCTCTAAAGCAACGGGTCTCGTCGATGTTGAACTAAAACGAACCCTCCAGTCGCTTGCATGCGCCAAAATTCGGCCCTTGGCTAAATATCCTAAAGGCAGAGATGTCAATGATACCGACACTTTTACCATCAATCTCAATTTCTCAGATCCAAAATATAGAATCAAGATTAATCAAATTCAATTGAAAGAGACTAAGGAGGAGAACAAAGAAACGCATGAGAGAGTTATTCAAGATAGAAGTTTTGAAACCCAAGCTGCGATTGTTAGAATCATGAAGTCTAGAAAGACGATGACGCATCAGAATTTGGTGGCGGAGGTTATCAATCAAACTAAAGGGAGAGGTGCCGTGGAGCCGGCGGAAATTAAGAAACACATTGAGAGTAAGTCTTCTTATTTACTATTGGACATTCACCGAGGATACAAGGACTAACAGTTTTTGAAGAATTAATTGAAAAGGATTATATCGAGCGAGAAGACGGCGGTCATTATACATACCTGGCATAGAAGGCATGGTGACGTCTCGCATGTGGGAGTTGTGGCTAGCATTGTAAGGAGTCAGGATTTACGTCCATATGTATGGTTTGATATGCATCTACGAATATAAATATTTTTAGCAAAGATTCAATGTTGTCGAGGAAAAAGAACACTCATAAATTTGTTGTTTGTTTCGATGTGAGAGACTTTATAGTAGTTCCCTGTGAAGATGATTTGGATGTATAATTCTTTATTGGATCAGAATACAATCACTTGATATTTGTTGACTCATACGCGGTTGGAGGTTAATAAAGCGGTAAGTTTTGATCTGGGGTCCGACATGAATTAAATGAGAGCATTGTTACTATTATAGCGTTATTGTAAAGCTTAAAGAAAGGAAAACCTTCGGAAAAGATTGCATTGGGAAACGGATTGTGAGGAGAGATGGATGGATGGTATGGTATAATGAGAAATGCAGGGAGAAAAGAATTCGCATCATTGAGCTTTGAAGGGTGTATTTTTCTTCTGGGGAGGGTACGGGAAAAGATATCGTGAGGTGCTCGTTTGGATTGCATTATTGGATGGATGTATTGAGATATTTGGGTAGGTGTATTGATAAATGTAGTTGGAATTCATTGATGAAGAGCTGGTGTTTGGAGATGGGGATGACGATCTAATTATATATATATAGAGAGAGAGAGAGGTTCATATTGGATGGTATTAATATTCACGAGACGTGTGTCGGAATTACATTTACGACATAAAGCAGATATGCAAGTTTAAGGATGTTCTTATGGTGAGTTGAAGACTGGCTGGTTATTTTGTGGATAATTATATTGTTATTATGGTTACTATTACTATTGCTATTACTATTGTAAAGACAGTGCATCTAATGTGCCCAATGCAAATATAGAGGAAAAGAAGATTGGCGATTGTAATGTTACATTATATCTTTTCTCTCCGTATCTTGCTTTGAGCCGTGTGGTTTACGTCGGATGTTCTCCAATCTTCACCTCCTGGTTCACTAGAAACACACTGTCTACTAACAAGCTTTTCGCACGAGTATTCTCTGCCTTGAACTTTCCTGTACTCCCATGCCATACCCCAACCCAAAACTTGCTGCGCTGATATCCTAGATATCCGTTTGATGAAGCAGAGACGGGAATTCCATTCGCAAGTATCGAAATCCCCAAGCACTGACCACGCACGCAAGCCTACAGAGCACAGTTCTTGAATTAACAACGTCGCATTAACCTAAACATATACCATCCAGCTTCATAGGAGGTGGTAAGTACCTGCCAATCGAGCAAGGTCATGTATCGGATAGTATCCGTACCACCCAACCATCCCATGACGATCTTGTGAGCGTAGGACTCCTGGAAGCCGCATTGGGTGACGAGGTTTTGGTAGATCCAGTTGCGCGTATCGGGGGTGTTCCAAGACCACATTGGCCGAGAGTTCGCGCAGATAGGGGGGTCGGCAGGGGGTTGTCGCATGATTTTCCACGATTCGGGGAGTAGGCTGGGACCTTCGAATGGTAGGAGAGGGCCGGTGGAGGCGGGGGCGCTGGGGATGAGATCCATGTTTCTGGTTACGTTCCTGAGGAAGGATTGCTCGAGTTCGGGTCGGGAAAAGCTGACGCTGGGCCATGTTAATGGATATGTGGAACGGGGTGGATATAGGAGAGGAGAAGTAAAAGCTCGCGGGGGATATATTGTGGAGCCGGGTTGACATTGGAGCGGAGAAAGATAAGGTCGCATGAGGCGTCTGATGGCTCCGAAGTTAACTGGTGCGGAGGGCTGGGGGCTTGGAGTTCCTTTAGAGCTCGGAGCCGAAGTTGTGTTGCGCGAGGGTAATCGTGGGAATGTGGGGTAGGACTCCGAGGGAGGCGATGAGGGTGTCCAATATGAGTTGTAATATTTGTAAGGGGACCTCAGGTGACTAGGAAGCTCATTGGAGGGATTGTTGTCCTCGCCGCCATGCGTTCCGGCTGTTGATCTCCAGGCGGAATCATTACTATCTGCAGGATTCAATGGCGTGGTAGATACAAGACAATTACGCCTTCCGACTATTGGGTTCATTGTGGAATCATTACTATCTGCAGGATCCAATGGCGTGATAGATACAAAAGAATTACGCCTTCCGACTGTTGGGTTCATTGTGGAACCAGCACCTTCTGTAGCATATCTTTCTGCCCCAAACTCTGACCTGGCACCACCACCGTGCTGACTATCTTCCCTCTCGCATTGTGCTTGCTCAGTATGTCCTTCGGCGCCATTTTGTCTCATGTGATAAGCAACCGTGAGATGATGTTCTGTTTCCATTAAACTGCGGGCGCTTTCCAGGTGTTTCAATTGGGAAGCCCTCAACATTTCGCACAATCTGTTGTATTCGTCCTCATGGACATTCTTGCCTGTTGAGCATTGCTGTGTCTCGGTGGTGGTCGCGCGTTCTGGGCTTCTTCCTCTAGGAGCTACAGTGCCAACGGGATATGTGAATGGATCTCTCATACGTTCGACAAGACGTGTGAATGCCTCTAAATCAAAACCCACATTTGGGTCATTGCCACGACGCGAATGATCGCCTGATAGGCGCACTCTCGGAGAGGCGCTTCTTACGCGAAGTGGGCGATCCTCACTCATTGCTGCAAAGACGTCTCGAAGATTTTTGGAAATAGATGAGATCTGGTAACGGGGAATGAGGAATAGCTGTGTTGATTGAAGTAGATAAGATTTGAGTATTGGAGATCGATAGTCGCTTAAGATGGATATATCTAAGGACTAGAGATGAGAGGATATATTGAAGTAATAGTTGTGTTGATTGAAGTAGATGAGATTGATAGTTGCTTAAGATGGATAATATCTATGAACTATTGAAGAAAATGTTGTTGGAAATGGAGATGAAAGGTTTGGAATGAACGAAAGAGAAAATTTCTCACAATTCGTTTTGTGCGAAAAATTTAATGCTACTAATTTAGAGCTGGTCCTAAAGACAAAGCTAACGTCTTACTATATCCAACTTTTGAACACCTGTCTACATTGTGGAATATTTTGTTCACAGGAAACAAACAGGGAATGCAAATAGAGCCTCTTGAACGCTTCATATGTTACTTGATTTTTGTCAGAGATCTTAATGTCGGTACCCGGTAGGACGTTGTAGATTTGTTACAAAAAAAACTCGAGAGTTTCCCCCTGGGAGACAGCAGTCTCTCTGGCATTCTCCAGTTCTCCGTTCATTCGATGGGCACCCGTAGAAGACTACCACTGGCGCCATTTTGGGCAATGACGATGAAAAGATGCTGATCATTCCAGAGACGAACATAATACTTGGCTATACGAACCGTCTCCCGTAGTATATAGATCCATGATTGTACTTTCCCCTTAGGGCTCAACGATGAAAACTTTCAAAGAGAGCAATGGTGGTAACATCATAACCACAACCAACTTCATCAATTTCATCATCAATCTCACGTTTAAAGATCGAATAAACAGCGATGAAGGACCACTGTCCACTGAGACAGTGATTGGTATGGTACCGTCCAATTTACGTACGAAGTTGTACGCAAAGGAACGTTTGTGACCTGGTGCTCAGGTGTATGAAGACCCTTCCAATCCAAAGAATACGACCCAAGCAGCATTGATAATCCCATGTGGCTTACGAAAAGACAATACGAGGTAGTTTTGTCGATAGAGAATAAATGGGGAGATTGAATCCATGTAAAACAACAGCATTTGAGGCATGGAGGGATTAAAAAATGAAAATTACATGTTTTCTTGTTTGTTGATACTGTACCGCGCCGCGTACTGTCCTGGCCTTGCAAGAAGAGGTCACGGCGTGGACTTTGGCGAAGATAACTTTCGGCCTTAAAGACCATCGCAACGGTCAGGCCACATCTGTTGGCAGAGACTCAAAAGGTCGAAAGGCTTTTGGAAAGGCTCTTTTCTCTCTTTCTTATAGACCGAGAAGATGCTAATAATAGTAGTACAGAGGCTTGTCGTACTGACTGCAAGGATAGAAGATTATTTGTCGAATACTAATGGTCAAATGGTCAAATAGTCAAATAGTCGAATGTATGAATTTTGGTTACAATACCAAGGTAGGTAGCCACAGGAAGGTAAACGAATTGATATACTTTTGGAGATCTCAGACCCGAAATTGGTACACATCTGTGCACACCACACGAACAAAGTAAAGGTACAGCTCATTTCAATTGCTTGGGAATGGGACGGCGTTATACCTCATAAAAATGTCATTGAATGCACCGGTAAGGGTGCCTATGTACTTTATAACTCGCCATTCCGGATAGATACTACCCAGATACTCTGTGTCCAGTCAACTGGCAAACTTAAGCTATGATCTATTGTGATCTTTACCATCGAGTAGCAGGCTAATAGGTCTCTGGCTTCCGGGAGAGGGGATATATTATACGGTATATGAAATACCGTTTGTTCTACTTCTCCCCGGACACCCGCCATTTGGATTACTACGGAGTATACAGAGTACGGACTCGTCGAGAGTCGAGACGGACTTGAGACGGAGTATAGCCACCCAGCCGTGCCAGCCAACTGAACTTGGAGCCAAGAAATTCAAGATCCACTATGATGTCCACTATGAATCTGTGATCTCTCCTCGTGAATCTCGTCGAATCCCTTGGTTGGCTCTTGCACCCTCAAGAATTACGACATAGGTAAAGATGTTTTGGAATCTCACATCATCATTGATCAACATCTCCTATTTCATCCCAACTGATTCGTGAATGGCGTTCTGGTGTTTCCAAAATCACAGCCACAAATCAAATCAATGATGTCGAATAGCTGACCACTCCAGCAAGACACACTCAAAATAAACATGTTTGATGGTCATGAAAGCGCCCTGATGGAAGAAAGAGAATCGGTTGGTGGTGACTCTTTTACACCAAAATTGGATCTCCACAAGGGTCATGCAGATATGGCTGGTGCGACACACTAAAAGGGATAACCGCCGTTCTACCGCCGTTCGAAAGTAAGAATTTTAACGATGATTCGAAACTGCCAGCATTCAAAAGGTCAAAGAGCAACCAAAGAATTCATCTAGTAACATCTACACCCGCGCTTGGTCAAATATAGCGTCAGGGCACTTCTTCCATCTCCAGTGATTCAAGTGGCGATCACTTCAAATTGGACAAACATTCCGACGTTGTTCAGTCACAGCGTTGCTTCCCCCCACAGCATGGCCAGACGAGCAATCCGAACACAGTATGGAATTTGTGGAACAAACATGCTTCGCCATGTGAGACGGCACTCCAATGATTGTGTCTAAATCTATACATTCATCGTGAAGTGTGGGTGACCATTGACTGGTCTTGGAAGACGCCCCTACTTATGCTGGGTGCTGCCATCAACCTCCAATATGCTTCAAGGATTGAATGGCACGGTATCTAGTCGATGCCGTGTATTCTTTTTAAAAAGGTTGTAATAGCTCTGCTGATCTTCTCTCAATCTCAAATGTTCTTTTGGAAATTTTCTTTTTCTCTACTCGTCACTCTTTCCTTGAACCATTCCTTCATGGGAAATATCCACTCCTTTACATCAAATATCTCTTCTCTCTTTTACATTCCTGGTGAATAATTATCAAACGGCCCCAATCTCTACATCGGTCGACCTCAAGTTGTGGCTATAACCTCTATCAGTAAAGGTCGAGGGGAGCGATATTTGGGGAACTACCTTTCACTCATCGTGACGAGCTTCAGCAGTCATTCCATACACTCTTTACTCACAAAACATTCAACACCACCTCAAAAATATCTACCATTCCAAATTCCTGGAACGACACATTTGATCCACTTTCATCGTCTGGGTTATCCATGATCCATCTAATAAACCGTCCATCTGAAACGCAAAACATCAAAAACCGACTGTCAGGTACGAGCACGGTCCGCGCTTCATAGATTCCGATTTCTCTACCAAGGCCCCAGATCGACCTTTCTGACCACTTCTAAGTTTTCGTGCAATTCTGTTGGAGTTTTACTACTTGCATATCCGATAAAAGCTGTGCTCATCACGATTGCTTTCTCATCTTGTACTTTTGCTTCTTTTTACATTCATTAGTTGTCGACCTGTGGGGCTTTAAAAAGGAATCCGAATTTCTTCAGCCTTTGTATATCACCAGACTCCCCCCATATTGCATGTTAAACTTCGAGACACTCAATGGGCATTGTTTGACTTCCATAATTACCAAAGCTATTTAATATTATTCATAATGGGGTGGTTTGGAAACCAAGATTTGTCTGCCAAGTTCGGGTGAGTCTCTCAACAATGAACATTCATACATGCATACATGTGTCTGATACATCTTCTATAGCATTGTCCTTGGTGGTGCAATCTTCATCGTATTATCCGCCGGCCTGATAAAAGTATGGCTCAACAAAAGAAAGTAAGATGAAAGCTTCAAACAGTTGAATTTACTTTTGCTAAACGTATTACCAGGCTCGCAAGAAATATCAAAATCGAGGAACTGGAGAAGGCAAACAGCACGCAGGAGAGACTCAATGTAGAGGAGCTTGGTGAAGGTGATCTCTTTGGTGTTCGAGCAATCGAGAGAGGTTTCTTCGGGGGTGTTTCACAATCTCGAAGCAACTCTCCCGCCCAATCAATGTTCGGTCCACCCTCAACAACCGCGGTCGACTTGACAGAAACTTCCAGAGCACTTGAGGCTATCAGAGGTCCATCAGCTGCTAGCAGCAGTAATATTAGTTTATCGAGACGTTCCAGCGAGGTCTCCGCTCCCAAATCGATCAAACATAAGCCGTCACCTCTCCGCTTACAGCCTTCTGCAGCGGAAATCAGACGCTCTGCTCTGCCTAATGTTGGAGGCTCATACATACCACCATCACCAATCAAGGAGGTCAAGCCACAATCGAACTCAGTCGAAGTTCAATTCGGGAGACCCTCGGTTTCTGAGTCTCCCCCCAGCAGAACTCGATCTGAAGAGGAGGTATCTCAACTACATTACCAAGGAGAGGTTCCACGCAACTTCATGTTTTTAGCAGGTCAGCACTCCAGCGTTAGATCTCAAGCAGGATCTATACACGGCAGCGCCGAACCATCGCCTCAGAACCAAACCAAGATCCCCAAGATCCCTACAGTACCAGCTCCAACACACGTCTTTGGATTCCCTCCCCGATTCTCCGGACGATCACGATCTTCATCCCCCGAAGAAGAATCTTCCAACAGCGACCGCTCCTCAACCTCCTCCCCCGAATTACCCGTCCCCGCCATCCCCTCTCCCTACAAAAACTCTTATCAACCCACCGCCCTCCTCGAACAAGAACCACGACAACTCAACACCAAACCTCGCTCCTATCAACCCACCCAGCCTTCCGAACCCGAATCCCAATCCGACTTCTACACCCACTATCGTGAACCCAGCGTCGCCAACTCCATCCTCACCACCCGAACATCTATCCTCGATGACCCGTCTCTCTCGCGTTCCGGCTCCGTGAACCCCGTCCGCGGCCGTCCCGCCTATAAATCTAATTCCCGCACTCCTTCCGCCGCCTACACCCATGGTCAAATATCCCGCACCCACGATTCTCTTCGCATGTCTCGCAAAGCCTCGCTTCAAACACAGGAACGTCGGATTTCGCGCGACAGAGATCAGATGCACTATGATCCGACGCTATCTTCTGGGTCCGCGGTGAGAAACCGCAGCGGGAGTGTCCAGGGTCGCGCGGTGGATTTTGATCGTCCGAGAGAAAGCCCGTTTAGTAATGCGAATGCGATTGCGGGGTCGGAACATGGGAGACAGGAGAGTTACTCGAGTGTGAGTACGGCGAGTAGCAGGGAGAGTTCGAGGGAGGGGAGAGGAAGGAGTGGGAGTGTGGGGGAGGAGGAGTGGAGGGGGAGAGGGAGGGGGAGAAGTGTTGTTGGGGAGACTATCGTGGAGGTTTTGACGCCGCTGACGAGTCGGGGACAGAGATTTGATGCTAGTGATTTGGTTTAGGGGAAGGAGGTTTATTTCATTTGTTTTTGAGGTTGGTAGGGGGTGAGTAGGGGAAGATTGTATTTTATTGTATATCTATTGTATATCTTAATGGTGTATTGGTGTTGCTTGGAAGTATATCTAGGGGCGGGATAGGAATGGATAGGCCCGGGTAGGATAAGAAGGATATGGTTAGCAAAAGTTCGAGACGACCCCATTGGGAATCCGACATTTTTTAGATAGATATTCCATCCCGTAACACGGTATTGCAAATAAATTTATTAATTTTGCTATTCTAATACACCATTTATACCCTCCTCATGTCCAAGTGTCTACTGTAGAATATGACTATCTGCTAATATATTTAGAAGTCTAAAGACTGGAATCTAGAATCCAGCTTCTACAATCTGAATTATCAAACATGGCATCTAAAGTCCAACAAGTCCATCAATCCCAAGCTCCTTTCATAACAATCTGTACATCGCGACCTAGTAACCTCCTCCAGAATCAAGCAAAGCACAAAGTGAGCACTCAACACTAGCAGAGATCCTTATCCCATTATCAAACAGGAGATATCAAACAATAAAAGGTACGCAGTGATCTCTCAGGAATCACGTTTGCAGTCGGTATATGGGATGGGATGTGAAGGAGAGGGATTCTAGGGGTTTGAAGAAGCGATGGGGAGGAATGGGTATGAATATCGGATGATGGTGCGGGAGTGGAAAGAGGACAGAGGGAGTGGAATGGAGAGGAGAGGAGAATAAAGAGGTGGTGATGATGAAAAATCATCGTTGTGATTGTGGGTTGTGTTTGGCAATGATGATGTCTGTATTTTTCACATTGTGAGTGTCAGTCTGTATTTCTATTGTTGAGTAGCTGCTATGGTGAGAGTTCTTGCGGTGAAGAAGTCTAGAGAGGGATCTTAAATGGATGCGGGTGATTAGAAATTGTGAAAGCGGTGAATCTGGTGGTGTATATTTCCGATCCTAGAGCTGACGATCTGTGAAATTCTTCCGTTATGAGTTTGGAGAGCATGGTGAGGTTGGACAATCATTTATAGTTGAACTTCGGTAAGGTGTCGGTCGGCATCGGATGGTCTTGATGGTTGTGGTTCCTCGGGAGAGTGAATGGAGTTGAGATGAATTGAAATGAGTCAGGATAGAGGGCTTGAGAATCGTTTCGCGATGGGCTGCAAAGTGGTTGTGTGGGTGTAGAATACGAGATGAAGGGCTTGGGTTGGGTTGAGGGGAGAGAATGACGGAATAGAGTTTACGGAGAGAATGTCTCTTATGCGATTTCAAACTTCTAGAAGAAAATACGATATGGGCTATTTCAAGGGTCTGTTTGGGAGACTTAAGAATACTCGACTACCAGATTATAATATCGGGATATGGATTTAAAGATTCAATAAAGTAGCCGGGGAAAAAGCAATACGAGAAACACAATGGGGTGATTGGAAGACTTGGGGGTTATGCTGCCTATCTGTGGGTCATGTGTTTTGTTAGCGTTGGGGAAATGGTTGGTATCATTGGTATGAGAATATTGTAAATTGACATGATGTATTTCGATTTCTGGAAACCCCGATAATGGCAGGTAGGAAACGTTCAAGATGTGCTCTGGAATGAGTAGAGAACCGATACGAGGTTTAAAAATGGATCATGTAGCAAGTACTTCTATACGATTCATGATGTGGGCTGGCTGCATGGCTGAGCTAAGTATGAAGGGTCGCAGTTCTCCGGCCTTATGGCTATCTATCTAGGGCTTCGTAGATAAGCTCGAAATACCATCAATCTTCACCGGCATCGTAAATCAGAGCCTCATGTAACCAAATGCAAACTTGACAGCCACTACTGGTAAAACAATTGATTAGCTGTCAACTTTCAGCCCGTCGTTCTGTGGAACACTTTGAAGTTTTTTGATTCATCACCAGCGGGTGAGTAAATAGTCATTGAAACAATATGCAACACGATACAGGCATCCAACAAATCGGTGTGCCACAGTGAGAGAAAATGACTGGACATCGTAATTGCGGATTTCTTCTTCAACCATTCAAACCCAAAGGCTTCAAGCGAGCAGGCCCCAAAATGGTTCATGTGAGACTGATGAGTAGATTAAACAGTTATCACTAGATAGTTATCACCCTTATCACCCTTGCTTTGACTTCTTAGAACAACTTTGCTCATCCTTTTAGAAGTTTAGCACGCCTTTTAGCAAGAAATTTGGATGCACGATGCCGATCCCTTTCGGCCACTACCACTTAACATTGATTGTTAACAAGAGTTCAGGGAATCAGGGCACTGATCATCACCCACACTACCATTAAGCATTAAAATTATGCTTATGACACTTATCCAGAAATTTCAATGCTCGGTGTTGACGGGAAATGGAAATTTGAATACGGATGGTAGGGTTTATAAGTGGTTCTTCGAACATTTGACCCCTGCGGTAAGAATGATAACGATTAATTTTCACTCTACGTGCTCCAATCACATTGTGATTTGTAAGCAAGACGCCGCATGTGTTCTCCCGCAAACTTGCAAGCTTTCTCAGGAATCCTCTGATACGACGGACTCCAAATGAAATTAATTCCATCTACTCCGTAAAAGCTTCTTGAGGAGCTTGGCAATCAACACATCCCAGAGGGGAAAAACTCTCATGCTGAGAGGACGGAGAAGAGAACGGTCACTATTCTGCTGATATTGTATAGGGATGGATAGCTTTGTTTACCTGCCGCATAGTATTCTACTCATTTGGTACATCTTTGCACCTTTTCGCCCAATACGGTAATCTTCTTCCCCCTGAATCGGTTACTTGGCATGTCAGAAATCAATACGAGAGAAGCACGCCTCTTCTCATAGGAACGGTTAATGAGATGATCAGATTTGCCATTTGCTCCTAGGTAATTTTGAGAAAAACAGAAGAAAAAAGCAAGCTACACACATACAAACGAGAAAAAGATGCTGGCTTAGTTACACGGTACCTGCCAAGAGTACTGGCATTACAAGGATATATGTTGGAAACTCATGAATATTGCCCGAGTGGGCGAAGTTCAAAATCTCGTGTTCCAATCCCGAAGTACTTTTAATAGTTTCCCGCCTTAATCCTACCTTATCCTAGATGAGTATCGGATTTTCGTATATTTTACTACATTTACTTCACTCAGTCCTCTTTCATTCTTAATCTCATCATCTGCCTCAGCTTCTTCAAAATACAGACACATTCGTTTTTCTGTTACATCTTAATTGTTCATACACAACTCGTCCTTCGTTCGTGACTATCTAATCAACACTCGCTCAACTACTATTACCAATTTTTAATTCTCCCAAAACAAAACACAATACCTTTACAATGGCTCGTTACGCTCTCGCTTTCACTGCGCTCTTCGCAATTGCTCAAGCTATCAACATCACCTCCCCATCTACCAACGGAGAATGGGATCTCAGCAAGGGAGCTCAAACTATCACCTGGACTTCAGTCTCCACTGATCCCCAAACCGTCGATATCTACCTCGTCCACATGGCATCCAACCCACCTCTCAGCGATGTTCTATTCACCAATGTCGATATCAGCAAGGGATCTGAGAGTGTTAGCGGTCTCCAATTGCCAACCGGTGGCAACTACCAAATCAACTTCGTTAGCCCAGGAAAGGCAGAGCAAATCTTGGCTCAATCTCAACAATTCACCGTCAATGGAGTAGCCTCCAGTGCAAGCAGCACACTTGCAGGTTATACTGGTGCGTCCTCTACTTCCTCTTCCGCTTCCTCTACCTCTACCTCTACCTCTTCTTCCTCCTCCTCCTCCTCCTCAAGTGCAACCTCGAGCAGTTCGACTGCCTCTACCTCTGGAACCAGCTCCCTAACCTCGAGCTCAGGATCCGCTTCCGCTTCTTCTACCACCTCCACCGGTACTTCCACCTTCACCTCTACCGGTTCATCCACCACTGTTACCGGTACCACTACCTCCACTGGAACTGGCTTGGTTACCTCTGCCTCCGCTGCTAGCCAAACCTCTTCCGGCGCATCTTCTTCCTCCAGCTCCACTGCATCTGCATCTGGTAACGGAGCTGCTGCTACTGGTATCCCAATGGTCGGACTTTTGGCTGGTGCCGCTGCTCTTTTCTTGTAAGAGATTTGAGTGTACTAGGGGATGGGTGGAGAAGGAAGGATGATTATAGAATCGATGGTGTAATGATGAATATCGCAGGATAGGGATCGGAGGATTACTTTTGGAAATTTGTATTTTGGTTTTGACTTGTTTGGTCACATCTACTTGGAGACTACGTTTTCAAAAGTAAATGCGTCGTTGAGATTTTATTCTGTACGATAAGACGTATATGAACGAGGACAGCTATAGACTATTTTTCACGATTATTCGTGTAATGGATTGGGAGAAAATTAATATTTGGTTTACCTTATTCTATCTTTTCATGTTTTTCAGTGACAGCAAACAAACAAAGGGAATCAATCCCCTTTGAAAATCAAAAATCACTCAGATCATCGTGAAGAATATTAACTATACTATCCAATTTCCCATCGCATGAACACCCCCTTCACATCTTCCACTTCTCACTCCTTAACCCCCAAACCACTCACACACTCCACTCACCAAAGATGCAAACAAACACATTAACATTCCCAGCATCTCCACAATCACGAGGAGAAAAAGAACCTTAAAGAGAAGCACCACCGTAAATCAAGGTTTCTTCTAAAATTTTCATCCCGGTGTGCAAGCAGGTACCCGTAAAAGTTCCCCTGTAGAACCGACTAGCACGCCATGTGGAGATTTGTTCGGCGAGCTATCGTGCTCCATGGCCCACTGATATGGTTTATGGTTAAATTACTCGTTGGGTAATTGGTGATCGGAGGGAGGAGAGATCTGTGCGAGTTTTTGTGAGGGGAGTGGTATGTTGTGTGTTGTTGTTATTGTGTTGTTATTGTGCTGTACTTGGGTATGTAGCATGTATAAAGCAGAGTTTATATCCTGGATTAGACGAGTGGGGTTGTAGGTGTATGATGTATACCGAGTATATGTACTAGGGATCTGTTTGTTGTTTTGGTGGAAGATTGATGAGACGATTTAACAAATATTTAGGATTTGTTAAAACCTTACCATTATTCCCAATTTCACGGAAGGGCACCTGATGAAAATGCTAATGGAGTGCAGTATTACACTATTCTGGGCGTGTTTTTAGTAGATTTAATACGGAAGTAGCTAGTCGGTTCTTGTGATAAGCATAAAATACTGCTAGGGGTACACCTCATAATATAATATACGCTTCCCCTTTCCCAGACCCCAAAATTATACATACCTAGGAAGCCAGTTGTGACATTTACATCCCGCCAAATTATACTTTTCATGCGCTGTATATGCAGAGGTACAGAACACAGCATATTTACGCTCCGGCTAGGGCTTGTAGGTTGTATCCAACCTCGGTGCCTGGGTCGGACCTGAGTTGTGACACTGGGGAGATTTGTGCGACGGGGGTGAGATTGATGTAGGAGATCGTATTTAGGGCTGAGGATATTCCGCTTTTATGAATGGAAGATAGGTGCTGAGTATAAATATATGATGCTGATTTTCTCTACTCTTTGATTCAGAAAGCTCTGATAAGATTTATTCATTCATGAGCATGTTTGCTTTTGGCTCTGTGTTTTTGTTTGGTTCTTAATTTGAAGGAAACGTATGTTCTCCCCGCCGCAATGGTGTAGTTCATGGATTCGGTAGCCTGGAACATATATTTACATAACTGAGCGAACCATCGTTCATAACCAAGCTGGTATAATGGTTTTTTTTCCACCAGCAAATCTCCTTTCGAACAAGTGTTCATGACATACTATCGTACCTCAATAGAAGGACATTTGATATACCTTAATCTCTGTACCCTAGGTGCTCCGTCTCAGATGTCAGCATGCAACCCAAGAACGACGAACGTAGTAATGATCGATGGGACATACGTTTCAGAATTACCTGAATTATCGAGCTGTTGTCTTGGAGGATCAATCCTTTCTCCTCCTCTACGTTTTGATTTGTGTCAGATATTCTCGTGTCGTATTGTACGTGTTGGAGAGGAGGCTGGGGTGGGTTGGGATTCAATGTCGATATCTTTCGTCAGATGAGTAAAACTTTGTTCTGTTGAGTATGAGGTTGTCTCTGTTTGACGTAGATTCTGGTCAATTTCAAGCATACATGAACGCTTTTCCCTTGCCTTTAAATATATCTTGGTAATGCATACTACACCCAATCAGGGCAAGGTTAGATTCGAGGAATAGTATTCGTTGGAATGTTTCCTCGGCTGTCATCATGGTCTATTATCAAATTCCGAGTATGGCAATGATAATAGCTCATGCTTGAGATTTGAAGCCAACAACGACTGGATGATTAGAACTACAAGACTTCAAATTCAGCATTCAATGATTACGTCAGAAGCGTACACGTTATTATATTTTTCACTGGCTTTGCAAGCAACTTTCTCTCTCCTGATTTGCGCTAGGAAATGTCTCATAGTGAAGCCTCTCTCCTGCATTGGAAAATTCTACCCCGCCAATTTTTACTCTTTTCAAAAGAAAAGTTACAAGTCTTATATACCCAGTCATTACTTGGAAGTCGGGGTACAGAGCTAGAATCTGTTGATCCTCCAAGCCCTAGAGTTGACAATGCGGGAATGATACACGTGAAGACAATGAACTGGCGATGTGCTATCATATCCACCCCCATTGACCCCTCATCTCCATGTCACAGATATCACATACAATTCTGGCATTTGAATACTTCTTGCCTATATATAAAAGTCTTTGTAGCCTGTAGGTTCCAACAGAGTAACAAAGAATGCAGGTCAAGAATATATCGTGGTATGAACTAGGGAGATGGGTAAGAAAAGTCAGTGTAGCACCAGCATTGTGTCGGGCCTTTCCTGAAATATTTATCCATACACTTACCGCGGATCATAACCTTTATTTCCTCCTTCCTCCCCGCCTCGAGAATGAGGGTTCAAGTGCAATAGGTCTCGTCGACAGTAATAGCTATTATATATCAGAGACAACAATTACAATTCACAACCAAAGGGATATTCAACATATATAATAGCTCTGAATATCAGCTCAAATTCAGTACTGGTAATCCGACCGTTCATATTCGGATCTCGGGAACGAGCACCAGAAGTCCTCAACTTTCTTCGCCATCTTCGCATTATCTATCACTATATTTCTCAACAAGACAGCCAGCAAGTTTCCTTATAGACCAAATCACAGTAGGATTTTTCAACCCAATACCTGAACTAAGCTATGGAAAATAATGGGAGTACGTGTAACACTATTCACCCGAATTGAGATCTCATTCCAAGTATTCAATAGTCCTCGAGCAGTCCAAATCTCCAGGCATAATGTAGATGGCATAGCGAAAGTATATAAATGGCAGTTCTAATCTCGAAGCTCGCTATTTGTGCAAGTCTTATCGAGTTTGAAGCACCGGTTATGGACAGTAATCAAGTGAAGCCAGGGAGAAAGTTCTCATCAGTTCTGTATGGTGATTCAGGTTCCCATCTTCTAATCAAATTGGGCGATTCCTTTCGATGTCATATCATCAGGTACCGAGAAATCATAATTTCTTGTATTGATATGACAATGAGGATGGTATGACGACCTTAATGAATGTCGGAAATAAACTCACCCATTATTAAAATGGGCTATTTGTTGTCATTTCTCGGAGTTAGGATTGGGTTAGTAACTGCGTTGGAAGTCCTGCTAGGTATTTGTAATCAACTAGTATTTTTGTTCTCGGTGGAGTTGAAGGATTTGTAGATGAGAGATGTTAGATTTGCTCCAAGAATGAGAGTGGATGAAGTAGTAGGGGAAGGTAGTCAATGTGCATATAGGAGTGGATTGATAGTTACGATAGCTGGGAACACGTGTATATGCAGAAAGATATCAAGCATATATATGTAGATCCATCTCAATCTACTACATTCCATGAGGTCATCCTCAATCTAAAGCCCGTGCTATGAAACTAGTATTGGACTTGTTGATACTTCCTAGCTCGATATTTCATGTTAAAGCACTGCTCTTTAGCGAGGACACGATCATCAATCTTCCTTCTTATATGTTAGAATTGGCTAGCAGGGCGGACTATCTACAGTATAGATATCATTGACATAAATGTATCTTTTTCATATGATATAAATGATAGGGTATCCAATAGTCTGGATTGTAATTCAACAATATAAAGGTTTGAATGTCTACAAGTAATTAGAAATCTGAAAATAGTTTAATATTCTAATCGAATTCAATATCTGAGATGATTTGAATGTTTCAATCGATTTGAGTATTTAATCATTTTCATTATTGAACTACCATCTGGACTACTGAACACTCTAACATTGAATAGTAACTAAACAACTATTTATATAACCCCCCCCCCCCCCCAAATCCAATTCTAATACAATACTCAGGAAGACAGAAAAGAAAGGAAGAGATTTTGTATTCATTTCCAACAGACCAAATAAGCCAATCAAACTAACTATTCACTAAAGTTTTCCATCACCTCCTTTCGCAACCGAAATTCTTGCTTCTCATCTACAGACTCTCAATCAATATCCGAGCAGGAATCAGCGATTCCTGAACTCTAGATGCGAACTTGAAATTTCTTCATACTTACTCTACTGTCCTCACATCGATATCAACATTGGGAAATTAACGGCCTTGGTTACTTATGACAGGAAAAAATACACGACACTTCACATCCAACAATCAGATGAAATCTTCACACAAGTAAGAAAGATAGTATAGTTAATCCCTCCTCCAAAGCGTAAAATCTGACTAGCTCGGGAGGGAGTATATCATAATACTCATCTACACCACAAGGAAATTTTACAGTCATCTTGTGTGGGAATCTGCATTCTAGATATTCAGGTGTAATCCTATCATTCAATGCTCTTCGATTACTTTTTCCGATTGCTATTCTTTAGGAGTATGTATACGATGAATGTATGTATTCCTTAGGATCCTATCCATATCCTCAACGTGCGATCTGCCCACTATCCTGCGACCGCTTTGAGCTTTTCTTCTTCTTCGAAGGATCTTTCCACGTGAAAGTATAATTTCCCTTCACCCCACCATGAACTTCTAGTCTATACTTCTCATTTTTCCCCGTCGCTTCTTTGGCAAACATTTCTACGTCCTCTCGCCTAATGTTGATTGCGGATGAATTCTGTAATTCCAATCGACCGTCTCGCTTATCAACCGTTTTCAAATAAAGTGATTCGTCAAATCTGCGGACGATCCAATCAAGATCTTTGACCATTGCTTGGCCTATTTCCCCTCGTGAGGCAGTTACATCCGGTATTATCTTCTTTGTAGGCTTTAATTGGGCTGAGGGCTTTGATTGGGCTTGGGCTTGAGATTGAGGCATTGTCTTAGTGTGAGGCTTGAGATGCCAAGATTTTGAGTTCGAATTCTGATATTTTGAAAGATGGATGTAGGTTAGATTTACAAGCTTATAATGACAATAGATATTGGAGCTTTGAAATATTTCTCGAGGTTTTAGATATATGGATGATGAGGGGTAGAAAGTTGATGTTCGTATGATAGAAAAGTATGAAAGTAATCAAAGGTATTTATATTGCAATTTTCAACATGAATTTTCATGCCTACGTTAAAGATCTGCCTTGATAACCAACACATGGACTCATCATGAAATAGGCTACAATCTATCGTTGACAGAGGATAGATAGAGATGATTATGAGATGTGGTCGTTTTTTGTTAGGTACCTAGACATGATCAAAAAGAAGACCAGTTGTATTCATTCACTTAGACCATCAAACCCACATGCACCAAAAACACTTTCATAACCCCCCCCTCCTTCCATCCAAAGGGAGACCCAGATCACACACCTACCAGCCTACCTTAAGATTCACAAGCGACGATGAAGATCGAATATTCTCCTTTCTAGCTACCCAGACTCTACCTGAGCGAAAAAAAGGCGGAATTCGAGTATCCTTAGAAAAGACTTCATTAGGTAATTGAATTATAAATCCATTTCAAATGAAACATCAATATCTGAAAGGACCAAACGAAAACTCGAGCTTTTATATATAGATCAAAAACTAGGATTATCTGTATCTGTATATGATATATAACTAAAGAGCGATCTGAATTATCAAAGTCCTTGTAAAGAATACTCAATTTCCACTTGTATTTTTCGATTATACAGAACCGAACCCTCTCATAAGTTTTGAGAATACCATTCGTAGAAACAACATAACGCACGAACAAATACCACGAAATAATCAAATAAGTACCTATCCAGAAAAGACTCCATATCTACAAACCCAACCAACCGGCCTACTTCACTTCCACTCCAAAATGTGAAATAAAACCTATCCCTCATCTCACCGTCTCTCCCCTCTCAATCTAATCCACCAAATTCTCTAGATAACAAATCCATCCATCCTACTTAGAGTACTGTATTGTATGTATACCTTCCAACTACCACCGAAAAAGAAGAAAAACAATTAAAAGAACGCCCGTGATATCTTTCCATCCCTCATCTATACCTCATGTGAAAATTACCTTTTTATTCTATTTCTGTCCGTACCTATGCAATGATACATACATATTCATCGGTATACACAAAAAGCCTGTCTTGTCCCCGGCCCACTAATCCTCACCCTAAAACACAAATCTCCACTCCGCATAAATATATTCCTACACAGTGCCCTCAACTTTCACATTCAGTACAAAATCTAGAACTGAATTTAACAGCCCGTTTGGCTTAGCGGTAAAGCGCATCACTAGTAATGATGAGATCCTAGGTTCGATTCCTAGAACGGGCAATTTCGTAAGATCTAAAGATTCCTTTTTTGACTTTTTAGAGTTTGGAGATTTTTGGGGTAGTAGGGGTTTTTTTTTAATTGGTTTGGGGTTGGATGGAGAGAAGATTTTAAGGAAGGGGGAGGAATGGTGGTGGGTGGGTATTAAGCCGATTAGATACCTACCTATGTAGTATGTAGGTAGATGAGTACTCAAATACCAAGCAAACGTATAAAGATACAAAAGTTCAGAACATAAACATAACATAAATAAATCCATCCATTTCTCATAAAGGGTATCGAAGCAACCAAACGCAATCAAACTAAAACTAAAACTAAACGATTCTGGTATCCATCCACCTAACATTCCTTCTTTCGTTCCCTTTGCTTTCCGCATCAAAATGGTATATTTCGCAATTAAAATAGAGAGAAAACCATTCCTCTTCAACATTTCTTTCCCCGATATCTTTAACTTCCATCTTCAGTTGTTGGATTTTAGGTAGGTAGGTAGGTAGGTAGGTAGGTAGGTAGATATTCGAGATGATTATCGAGTGCTTCATGAATTTCGTAGTATCCATGCCTAGTACCCGACCCACGGTAAACCAAAAGAAAAAGCCATTCTCGCTCCTAACTGATCAAGAACGGCAAGATACCATTCCCATCACATCTTCCATCATATCTCCCCCCCTCACTCTCTCACCCTCTCAAACCCCCGGACTTCCACTCCTCCCCCTCGCCCTCCCCGTCCACCTCGTCCTCTTCTCCCTACTCCAAAAAAGCACCATCCCCGCCACACTCCCCGCCCACAACAGCGCATTTACCAAATCAACCCACACTGCATTTTTCATCCTCTGCACGCCCGCATCCCCTTCCGCTTTCTCACCTATATACATATTTCCAAAGAGACCGAAGAGGGCGATCCAGAGGATAAAGAGGACAGCGTCCCAGAGAAAGAGAACAGGGATGAGATTGAAGAGGGGAATGAGATGCAGGAGTGAGGTGAGCGCGGAGAGGGTACCGGTTACGACGGCGTAGATCTGGATGGGGAGTTAGTTCGTGGTCTAGGAATTTTTGAGGGGGATTTGGGGAGAGAGGGAGAAGAAGAGGAAGATATACCCATTTTCCATCTGAATATTTATGCTGTTTATTCGCATTCGCGAGATCGGTTCCATATAATCCAATGACGGTGAGTGCCAATACGAATTGGAGAAATCGCCATAGAGCGTGTGTGGTACGTCCTACGCCGTATCCGAGCGGATTGAAACGTTCGAGGATTGACATTTTTGGTTGGTTGTTTGTTTGACTATTCGTGTGTTGGTGTGTTGTATTTTGAGTGAGGAGTGTAAGTGGTTTGAAAAGTTGCCAAGTACGTCGTCGTCGTATTGTGTGAATTCGAAGAGATGGATAGAGGATTTGCTTCTGATATCAAATCCTCGTATGACGTTTTTGAAGGTATTCACAAAATGATTCTGTCAAGACAGGTGAATCCTTCTCTTTTGCTTTCCTCTTCCCCAAGTCGTGGATCCTTACACTGATATAATCTCGTATCTTGTATATCCTCCAACTCGAAATCAGATTCAAAATCAAAAGTAAATGAAACAAATCAATAATCACCCTCTCTCTTTCTCGTTCTCTCTTTCCTTCCTTCGTTACATTTAAAACTCTCAAACACCAACCACAAAAGCAAGCAAACAAGTTAATTCCCTCTCAATCTTCAATCTCTCAATTTCTCAATTTCTTCAAACTCAAATATCTTTCTTATTCCTATTCTCATCAATTATTCTTCCAAAAAAAAAAGAGTATCATAAATAAAAAACCAATTCGCAATCCCTTTTTCCTCCCTCATATCAACCACCCCTCTATATATAATACAACCCAACCGCAAACCACAACCAGCCAGCAAGCCAGCCGGCCAATATCTTGTTTTTATATTTTACTTACACCTACCAACCTACCAACCTTCCAACTTCCAACTTCCAACATCAAATTTATCCAATCCAATCCAATCCAATCCAATCCAGTAAACACCAATGAGAAAATAAAAGATCCGACCTAAAAATCAACCGCGCCTGCCCTGTCTTGACATATCCTATCCTATCATGTCATGTCCTGGCCCTGGTCCTGTTACAAACGAATGATAAAATCCAATCATTTATCTCCCATCTCTCATCCTCTCATCCTCTCATTCATCAAACACTTCACATTTTTCAAACTCCAAACCCCAAATCCAAATCCAAACCCCAAACCCCAAATCCAAAATCTACTTTCTGAATTCCAACTCCCCACCCCATATTTTCTAATCGCGCGATTTCAAATCTTTTCTTACAAATACCTCCAATATCATCCATCCATTTATCTGTCCATCCATCTACATCCACATCCACATCCACATCTATTTTCCTATACCCTTCCCCTTCCCTTCCCTTCCCTTCCCTTCCCTTCCCTTCCCCCAGATTTTCAAAAAAAAACAAAACAAAAACAATGACGAAATATTAATTTGTTGGTTCCCCATCGATTCATCTATCCATCTATCCAGCCCTGTCTATATCCACTATCCACTCCCGCAGCCCACCAGCCCAGCCCATAAGCCCGCTTCGCTTACAAATACTTCACATCATACTGTACATATTAGTCTTGTGAAAGTGGGATAGGATGAGATGAGATGGGGAATCACATCACATTACGATATCTCGCGACCCGACGAAAAAGGCGTTTATTAAAATTCTATAAGAACCTGGAAATATAAGAAAATCTCAAAACAGTGTTTTTTAAAAGTTAATATAAATTTTTTCATACATTGTAACATTTTCAAAATTAAAGATTTAGAGAGATTTTTGAATAAATTTTTATTAAAGAATTTTATTTTTATTTTATTTTTATTTAGATATATAATAATTAAAAAGAGTAAGTAATATAAAATACATCTAAATATATTCTTAGTTTTAGTTTTTAAATAAATCAAATCATATTCCTAATTAAATATTTATATAGTAAACTCTATGAGTAGATAATAAATATATTATTATACTCTATACGAAAGCGTGTTTTTGATAAGAGCTCAGATCTATACACAAGTACTTTTCACACTAAAAATCATTTACTTTAGAATTCAATATCAAATTTAATTAATATTATTATATATTTGAAATTTCATATATAAATAGATTTTAATATGAAATTTTATAATATAATTTTAGATTTTTTATAGCATTTTTCAATATAATTAAAATCTATATAGAATTATTAGGATTTAAAATTATTATATAAAATAATACTTATTTTAAGAGTTAAAATTCTATATAAGATTTATCAAATAATATGTTATCAAACTTAATAAAATTGATATAGAAATAAATATTCATTAAATCTTTAAATATACTCTAAATTTTAAGATTATATAATGAAAATTCGAATTATATTTTATTTATAAAAATAGAAAATAAAGTATACTTTTAGTAAGGAAATTCGCTTAAATTCAACCCAGGCTGTATGGACAAGGGAAATCACTCAAAGGAATTCACTTCAAAGAATTCACTTTAATATAATAATAACTGTATTAAGGGTATTAAGCGAAAGTAAAGAAGACTAACTCTTTCAGTAGTGCCTATATAAGACCTATTATTTCCTTTATTTAGCTAGTTCCTTAGATTGAATACAAATAGATATTTAGGGATCTATACATAATAAGAACCATGTCTTCCGTATTTCTTTCAAATCAATACTAATTAATAATATTACAAATTATTTATTCGAAATACTTTTTCACTCTTATTTCTTTTGCTTTTTATTATTAACACCATAACATCTCGGACAAGCACTAGCACTAGCTTTAAACAAGCTAGCAAGAAATCCAAAGTTGATAAGAAATCCGATACTAGCAAGAAACTGGTTTTATTCGATTAATCCATCAGTATAGAAGGATATATCGATACAACAACTGATAGTACTAATCCTCTACAAATAGGTTTCAGTACTTCTTTCTACAAAGATCTAGATATAACTAATACTCTTCCTTATTCTCAGTCTACTACTCCCCTTAACTTTTACATTCCTCCTAACAAAGTATTAATTGAAGAAAGAAAAGCTTAGGAAACTAAGGATTTGGAATTCAAAGGAGAATTTCAGAATTATTCTTTTCTAAAAAACCTCAATAAAGTCAGACAGTTCTACAAAGGATATACATTCAGATTGAAAACAGAACATTAGGTTAATGAATACTTTCTTTTTAGAATTGTTGTGTATTCGAAGATAGAAATTATTAATACACTTCTTCAGGATACAATTATATCCGATTTCGAGTACATTTGTAAAAGTATATTAAGGAATATTAACAAATTGATATTATATAACTTTTACATAATCTTACAATATTATAGAGTTTATATTGATATCAATATAAATATCGAAAACGCTTTTATAGAAATATTTATCTATAACAAATATTACAATTAAATTACAAATCAACTTTTGAAATATCAAATTAATAAAATACAATTATTTATATTAATAAAATAGGCTTATCTTCCTATCGAACTCGGTTTGAGATTACAAGCTGAATTTCTCGAATCTCAAGATAGTGATACAACTAATTAACTAACTTTATCAAAACCTAGTAAAGTTATAGGTAACTCAATAATAAAAGGATTAGCTTTATTTTAATCTTTATTTCAATCTAGGGATATACAAAATATATTTTTATCAGATTTTAAGGTTCCACCAATTAATACTTTTGCAGAATCACCTAATAACAATAATAATTTAAATAATAATAATAATAATAATAATGGCTGAGGTAGTAGGGGCGGTAGAGGTGGTGATAGAAATGGTAGTAGAAATAATAGAAATAGAGATCATTATAATTATTTTAACCACTAGGAAAATAATTAATATAATCAGAGTTATTATCTTATTAATGTTAGAGTAGATAATAGCAATGAATCAACTAGGTGTAATGTAGCACAAAGACTTTTCATTAATCCTTCTAAACTATGAAAATTCTACAATTTATAATTGTGCGCGGGTTGGCGTCGGCCCGAAGTAGCCCCGCAGGGGCTACTCACGTGCCCTCGCCAGCCCTTACACGGATTGACCGTGACAGAGCCCCCCATATTGCACGTCGCGTCCCGAGACGTGTATGTTTACCTCCCGAACTCGGCTCGTGTAACACAAGAAAATGGGACGCCGAGTGATCGCGTCCGTGCCGCATGCCAAAAGGAAGTAAGAACGCCATAAAGCCACAAACAATCAATAAACAACATTCCAACGCGTTCACCGCTCTCACTGGCAGATCACCAGGGGCTCTATAAGTTCCCTCCAATTTCCTGAGTTCGTTTCCCCTTCTAGCAGATCATTCTTTACTACCTTTTCACTAGTCCTTGTCTTATCATGGCTGCCCCTCAACCCATCGGCCCCCAGGCGATTGCGGCTCGGTCTGCAGTAGGTCCTGCTGGTTTGATTATCCCTACATGTCTTCGTTGCTCCAAGCGTATTGCGTCCTCTGCCCCCGAAGATTTCTGTCACTACGACAAGGGTCCTCACGCTAAGTGTAGCTACTGTCGTGCCCAGAAAAAGGTCTGCCAGTCGGTGCCTCCCCGATACATTCCCGACGTCAACTTGCTGTATCAAACCCAAGCTTTTTGGCAGGCTACTCCTGCTGGTAGTCAAGAGGAAGAGAACGCCGAGACTGTGATGGTACGTCGAAATGAGCGCTACGTCAGGAGTGTGGAGGCCTTTTTGCGAAAGGAGGATAAGCAGGGTGGTACTAAAAAGCCAGAGTCATTCGAGGCATTATCTCTGCTTGCCATAAAGAAGTTGGATCGAATAGGCGATCTCATGGAGCGCCTTGTGGACTCTTATCGAGCTGTCGTCGGTCACCCTTCGTCTCCCCATAGTGGTGCTCAGCTGACTTCTTTGGATTCTAGAATAATTTGCCTGCACTGGATGCCGCTGTTCCAGGCTCCGTCATGAGACTGGTAGCCGCAGTAGATTCGGATGATGAGGGCGACTTCATGGCTCCGGTTGTTCACCCCCGCGCTGTCAACGCCCCCGCCCCGCCCCCTGCTCCCCCAGGAGGTAAGGCTCCGGGTGCCGTGAACATGCTAGCTGGTTCGGAGGGCCGCATCCCCCCTCGTACCGACACTCAATCGTCGTCTCGCCCCCGTTCCCGCACTCGTTCCTCTATGCCCAAGAAGGATCGCCTTAGGTATCCTGATGAGTCCCTTTCTGATCTTAGTGGCGACGAAGAGGACGACCCTTTTCTCCACCAGGTTACCGGTGCCCCTCAACGTTCTGATGTTCCCCGTATTTCTAAAGGTGACATCAGTATTACCACCCCTCAGGCGAAGAAGCGTGCTGCCGGAGATTCGACAGCTTCTGCCCGTCGATCCGCCACCGGGAGCTCGGCCACCCAAGCCATCCTTCCTCCTCGTAAAGCTTCCCGTGCAGTTTCGAAACAAAAGGCAGCGTCGGTTGCTGCTGGTTCCCTCTCTGATTCTCGACGTCGGGACACTGGCGCTCCGCCAAAGGCTAAGGCTCCTCGCATGAGTCGTCCCGTCTACACTGGAGAGTCTGACGCCGTTGCGAGTTCTCCTGAAAGTGTTCGATCCCGCAAACGCCCGCGGGTTGCCGACAACCCGTCGACGGAGGTTCGAAAGTCCAGCGAGGCCCTTGTGAAAATGGAGGAGAAGGAAAGTGTGGATGAGGATGAAGTGGATATGCCTTCGGCGGATGAGGGTGAGCGAAGCGATAGCGATGTAGGTAATGCTATCTTTGGGGTTCTCCTCTCTACACCGGATCTTCTTGATGTGTAGGGTAGAAGGATTAATTCTTGCTATAGGACCCTCTCAACACGCTAATGTAGCGATGCCTTTACGACGGCGTCCTCGTGTTAGTCAAAGGCGTACTCTTGCTAGGGACGAGGCTTTATGGAAGGAATGGCGACAATCTCATCAGCCGAGTACCGACGAAGATTCAGATAATATCGACCCTGATACTCATGAATTGAAGCCTGAAGCATTCCAGAGACGTCAGGATGAGTTGGTGCGCTTGGCAGTAGCATGCGGTATGCCGGCGAGTGAAGGGTTGCGTCCTCGTTCTTATCAGGGTAGAAAGGAGTGGAGGGAGGAACGTCGCGAACAGCTTCGTATTGCTGGTGGTTCGCTTGTGGGTACGCAGCGGAACCCTATTGTCTTGTAGCTTTTTTCCTTTTTTCTTTTGAGCTGTGTATTGGTAGTTCTCTTCTTTTATTGTATTCTTCCAGTACTTCTTTCGCGTTGTCGAGATCGCGGGGGGCTTCCCACGTATCTTCCGCTGGTTGGTAGCCTTTCCATCGGACTAGGTATTGAACACCTCTGCCTCTCTTTCTATGTGCTATGATCTTCTCCACTTCGTGTTCCAAGTGATCGTCTATCTCCTCTGGTGGCGGTGGGTCAGCGGTACCCTGTCGTTCATGCCATGGTTCCAGTAGGGAAACGTGAAAGACATTGTGAATCTTATAGGTAGGTGGTAGCTTGAGTTCATATGCTTGACCACTGGTTTTTATACCTATTACTTGAAAAGGGCCTATGAACCTGTCCGAAAACTTCTTTTTGGGTCGAAGTTGCTTGATATTTCGGGTGCTTAGCATCACTTTGTCTCCGATGTTGTATCGCTGGGTTATCGTGCCATCTGTATCCTTTGACTTTCGGTCTATAGCTGCTTGCCACAGTTCTCTCAATTTTTCCCTTTCTTCATTGAGGGAGGCGATTCGCTCGCGTGCTGCTGGTGCCCTCCCTGTGGCATCGGCGTCCTCGCCGATGTAGTGGAATGTTGGTAGGAATCCGTACATCGCTTGGAATGGGCTTGTGTTTATTGTACTATGCCACGTAGCATTATAAGTGAACTCTGCGAGTGGTAGTAGTGAAGACCAATCGTCTTGTCGGTAATTAGAGTAACAACTGATATAGTGAATCAGGTTCTGGTTCTGTCGCTCCGTTTGCCCGTCGGTCTGAGGGTGGAACGCAGTAGACAACTTGCGTCGTATTCGCAGATAAAAAAGAAAACTACTCCAGAACTTGCTTGCGAACTGTGGTCCCCTATCTGACACGATACCTTCCGGTGCCCCGAAGTCCTTAAACACACTCTGCATCAGCGTTTGAGCGAGTTCCGGTGAGGTGATCGTTTTATTAACGGGTACGTATCGGGCAAGCTTCGTGAACCTGTCGACAACCACTAAAACCGCATCATACACATGCTTGCCCAATTTCGATGGGGGTAGATCTGTAATGAAATCCATAGTTATCTCTTTCCAAGGTCCATGGGGAATAGGGAGGGTCTGTAACTCGCCGTAGGGCTTATGCCTTTTGACAGCGGTACGCTGGCATACCGCGCATGTTTTAATATGCGTTTTTACATCCTTCCTCATTGAAGGCCAGAAGTATTTAGATCTCAAGATTTCTAAAGTTTTAGAGACACCCCAATGTCCACCCGTAGGGTCATCGTGATGGGCTTCCAAGATCTCTGCTCTCAAAGCAGAGTCTGGCGGTACGTAGGCGTTCCCATTGTGTCTAAGAAGCCCGTCGGCGCCCACCTGCCAAGGTGAGGCGACTCCAGCGGAGCGCAGTCTTTGATTCAGGTACTCTTTATTCTTTATAAAATCGTCATCCGCTTGGAGACGCAATAAAGCATTTCTCATCGTCTCTGATACTGGCTCGAATGCTGTTTCGTCTCCTGCTAAAACACAAGCTATCCGACGTGGTATCGACTGTTTGCAACCAGTTTCAACCAGTGAACACTTGAGTTCACGGAACGGTAGGCCACACCCTTCCCTTTGTAAGAGGCCTATGACGTTACGCAGGGGCTCCGTCTTCTTGACGGGGGAACTTTGAAACAGATTCATAATCATCGACCTATTCTTCAGTTTATTCTGAAGGGTCGGAAGCATATCATTTATACCGTCCGTATCGACAGCGTAATCAGGGCGGCGCGACGGCCCATCTGCGGGATTCAATCTTCCGGCCCTATATACTATCTCGAAATCATATGCAGCCAAAACCTCCGCCCACCTTGCTTGCCGGCCATTCAGGCTTTTCTTTGTCATGAAGTGCTGGAGGCTGTTGTGGTCCGACTTAACCACGACAGTATGTCGACTCCCTATCGCATAGTGGCGCCACTGTACGAAAGCGGTATATATTGCTAGTAATTCTTGATCATGAGTGAAATATCGTTGCTCCGCTGGACTCAGCTTCCTCGAATAGAACGCGATGGGGTGCCACCGTTGGATCGGTGCCTCTTTGGTTCCTTCCGAGAAGAGCTGTGACAACACGCAACCCAAAGCAAAGATCGACGCATCGGTTTCGATCATCATACGGAGTAAGGGGTCGAAATGCCGGAGAATAGGTGCCGATGTGAAGGCTTTCTTTAACGCTTCGAACGCCTTTTGTGCTTCGTCAGTCCACTTGAATTCGACCACCATCTCTCCTTTCTTCGTTCCCTTCAACAATGCGGTCATACCGTGAGCCACCGCCGAGTAGGCCCTGATAAACCGTCGGTAAAAGTTCGCGAAACCAAGAAACACCTGTACATCTCTAAGGCTATTGGGTATTGGCCATTCCACTATGGTCTGAATGCGGCCTGGTTCCATAGTAACGCCTGCGGGCGAAACGACGTATCCCAGGAATTCCACCTCATTGGTATAAAAGACGCACTTCTTTAGCTTTGCGTAGAGCTTGTATTCGATGAGTCGCGCGAGGACCTTTCGGACATCCGTCGTATGCGTGGCTCTATCTCTTGAGTAGATCAGAATATCATCAAGATACACCACACAGATGCTATCCGTCAAGCCGGACAAGGCTTGATTGATATATGTCTGAAATGTCGCAGGGGCATTGGTGAGGCCGAAAGGCATTACCCTATACTCGTACTGGCCATACCGCGTGCGAAACGCAGTCTTCCACTCATCCCCCGCTCTTATGCGGATTCGATGATAAGCGTCCCGTAAGTCTAGCTTGGTGAATATAACACCTTGTCGGAGTCGGTCTAGGGATTCACTGATAAGAGGTAGGGGGGTTCGATCCTTTCTGGTGATCCGGTTAAGCCCTCGATAGTCGACACATAGTCGATGGCCTCCCCCCTTCTTTGGAACGAACATGATAGGCGCCCCTGCCGAGCTGATAGACCTTCTTATCCACCCTTTTCTTTGGTACTCATCTAGGTACTCTCGTAGTATTGCTGACTCTTCCTCTGATAAGGAATAAATCGGGCCCCAAGGGGGGGTCGAACCGGGTTCGAGGTCAATGCGATGCTCCATCGGATGGTGTTCGGGCAGAAGGCTACTTTCGTCTTCCGAGAAAGCCTTCTTGTACTCCTGGAATTCTTCTGGTATCTCATGTGAGGTCAATGCGAGTACCAGGCGGCCCCCTTTTATTTTTGATTGCGAGGCCATTTTGTCTGGGAAGATCGCGAAGACTGCTTTGCCTTCCTTCATTTCCCGGTAAAATTCTTTCGCAGGAATGATCTCGAGATTGCTCAAGATGGGGCGGTATCGGAGTGACGTCGACTTCCAATCGATATCGGGGTTGACTGTTTGTAACCACGGGAGACCTAGGATGGCGTCTATCCGTGGTAGGTCCAGCACCGCTGATGTGAAGCTATGAGTGTGGGTTCTCTTTTCCCCTTTTTCATCTTTCACTTCGACAGGGAATTCATGGTCCCCGTACGACGCAATTGCGGTACCATTTGCCGACACAAGGGGAGTGCTTTTCTTGGTAGGGGTCCAGTCCCATTCGATACACTTGCTTTGCTGTATAATATTGGCTTGCGCTCCCGAGTCGACGAGGCATCGGAGCGCTATCGGCTTGCTGTTGTTATTAAAGATCGCCGTGACTGTAAAGATTGTCCGCCCTTCTTTGTGTGGACCCAGCGTCAATGGGACGCTCATTATAATTGCTGGGTCTAGGCGTTTCCCGTGCGGGTAGCCTCAGGGGGGTTATTTTGGCACTCGTTTTCTTTATGCCTTCCCCCACAACGTCTACACGCAAAGTCGTTCCGACAGTTCGAAGCGATGTGCCCTTTCTGTTGGCATTTATAGCATATAGCGGTCCGCATACGCTCCGCATACGATACGTTGGCGGGGTGTCTTGATGTCTTGAAGGATTCCTCTCGAGAGGGTTGATTTGATTCTTGGACCTCTGTTTTAACAGTTAGGGTCGGGTTGTTTTCCAGGTGGGGGCGTTTAGATGGATTTCGATATCGAGAGGGTGATTGGTTATGCTTGCGGGATCGATGTGAGTCCCCTGCGTCTCTTCCTCGGAATAATTTCTCCACACTTTCCAGTCTACAGGCTTGTCTTATAAGCTCATTGCGCGACTCAGGTTGTTGTGGGGATTCCGATATTTTCCTGGCTATACTGGGTAGTAGACCCGCTAAGAGCCTCTCGACCCGAACACTCTCCGCCTCCTGCTCGATGTCCTCCTCAAGGCCTTCTAGGTAGGTTACGAATGCGTTCACAGTTTCTCCTTCTTTTTGCCTCGCATGCACGATCTTTTGGATTGCTCGTCGCTGTCTAGTCCCTTTGTCCATGATAGCGTCATACATGTACTCCCTGAAGTTTTCCCAGTTCATCTCTTCGTAACTTGACTCGCTCATATACCGACGCCAAATCGCCAGGGGCTGCCGTTCAAAGTATTGGATGACATGTTCTATTTTCTTAGTATCGGTGGGAAAATGGTACCCACCGTCGCTTCGAAACATGATTTCTGCCTGGAAGAAGAAGTTCTTAGCTTCCTCGATATTCTTTCCTTCGTATTGTTTCAATCTCTGCAACTTCGGTGGTTTTCCCCGATCAAGGTTGGTACCCTGGTGGGTTGCATTCGGTACGGCTGCGGGTCGGTTATGCTCGACCGGGGTGGTTGCATATAAGATGCGGTCCATAGCCACCCTGTGAGCCTCTCTCATAGCTGCCATTTCTTCTTTCATTTCTTTAAGTTGTTGGGCCAACGACACATCCTCGTTGTCACCAGGGGGGTGCAATTGGGCCGAGTGGGCATCGCTGCCGATACTCTGCAGGAATTGATCGATAGTTTCACCGGATTGGTCTTGAGTCGCACTGCGGGTATCCCGCTCTCCCCTTGGGACAGGTGTTCTTCTTGTTGAAACCATAGTGGTACCGATGGTTGCTCGACTAAGAAATAGTTGACGGATTGCTCTATATAGGGGAATGAAAAGAATTGTTAGAGTAGATAATAGCAATGAATCAACTAGGTGTAATGTAGCACAAAGACTTTTCATTAATCCTTCTAAACTATGAAAATTCTACAATTTATAATTGTGCGCGGGTTGGCGTCGGCCCGAAGTAGCCCCGCAGGGGCTACTCACGTGCCCTCGCCAGCCCTTACACGGATTGACCGTGACAATTAATCTTTCTAAAATCTATAAAAATAACAATAAATATAAGGGTATTGATAATTCTTTTCAATTAAAAATCCCTATATTTGCGGAGTATTATTATAAAGTATTTATACCAACCAAAATGACTTTAACAACCTTTCCCATTATACTCTCAAATACTACTAAAAACTTTTATCAAATTAACCTCAATATTCTTCCTAAAATATATAATAGTATATACAAAATAATAATTAATAATTTCGAAAAATCTAAATATCAGTAAAATATACTTCTCAAATAGAATAAAGTTATTTTTAAGGATTATATCAAGAAAAACCTGATTAAAAAACCTTAGAAAATATTTAATATAATAATTATAGATTTATATTTTATTTAGCATACTATTCTCAGGAATATATACAACTCCTAATCATACTATATTAGAATCTTATTTACATACAACAATATTCCAAAATACTATTCTGTAATATACAACTCTCAATTAATTGTTACAGAATTTATTAATCAGATTAAGCAAGTTATTAATTCTTATCGAAAAGCATTTCCAAAACAGGATACATCATCTGAGATATTCCTTACAGATCGACATTTCTATAACAATAATTCTTTAGGCTCCTCTTCTCGAAAACCTTATAATAAGTATACTAAATAACAATCTTTCTTTATATCAACTAATAAAAACAAGAATAATTATTATTTCCCTAATTACAAAAAGAAGGATTATAGATATTATAAATATATACAAAAGAAGAAAAACCAACTTAAGATAAATTACCATATCAAATATAGCAATCTTAATGATAAGAGTTTTACAAAACGATATAAACAGTTCGTTATTAATATTGAACAAAAAGATAATCAAAATAATAATAATAATAATAATAGTAATAATAATAATAATTATCTTATTAATCAATATCTTACTAATACAAATAATTCTAAAGGAATCTTTAGAACATTCTTTACCTCCATAGATATTTATAATAGTTTTTTAATAACAACTAATCTCAATAATATTATAAATGCTTATAAATTAATAATTGAGATATTTATTACAAATAATAAACAATATAGTACTGATATATTCTTTAATATTATAATCAATATAAGTACAACTAAAAGATTATCTATTAAATATAATTAATATTTAGTATAGAAAAAGATTGAGGATATTAAATATAATATAATTATTACTGAATAAATAATAATTCAGTATAATATTGAAATAATAATTTTTACTAATTCGTTTTATATTAAGCTTCTATTTGAAAAAATAAAATAAAATATAATAGAAATTGACCTTCTATTTTTGTTTTTTTAATTAATATAAATAAACTTAGATTTAAATATAATAATCTTAATAATATTGCTATTATATCTAAAGGTATTTATCCTATATATCAATAATTTGATTATATATTTTTATTATAAAATATTAATATTAAGGGATTAATTAATTATTCTATTGATAATAATAATTGCTATTTTATTGAAATTGAATTATAACAAATTCATCATTGATTCAGTTATCTATCTATACATAAATTCTATAAGATGCTTAAATATTCTGGGTATGACAAGGATTTTGAAATAATCAAATAGCTTATTAAGTTTTGTTATCATTATTAAGTTCATAGTAAATCGCCTGATAAATTCAAATTCTCTTTATTTAATAAAAATTTTGAATTTAATTATATTATATTTATTAATATATTTTATATTAATAATAATCCAATTTTGTATATTATTGATAAAACTATATACTTTTAAACCGCTTGATGGCTAAGTAATATATCTACAAAGTATATAGAATAAATTTCATGAGTACTAAATCAATATATATATTAATCCATTAGAATATGTTATTTATAATGTTAGTATTAATTTTATTAAAAAAGAGTTTCAATAATATACTATATTAATATCTATTTAAATAAAGACAGTTCTTGTAAAAATATATTATTTGATTGATATTATTGAGAGATTTCATGTATTATTATATAGATCTTATAAAATTATTTATAAAAAAGTTTATAAATTCGGTATTCACAAGATAATTATATTCTAAATAATTATAAAGGCAATTAATGATATTACTAGACCTAATGGTTTAATGTTTATATTACTCGTTTTTGGGATATTTCCTTATATAATTAATACTAACCCTCTAATATCTACTATTTAATAATATACTACTATAATCTCTAAAGCTATAATAGAGGTTTGTAGATTATATAATTCTATATAAATATGAAAAGCCTTAAATATATATAATAAACTTTCTATAACTATATTTTATAATTTATTATTAAATAATAAGGTTTTGATCTAGAGAAAGGGTAATAGGATAGTTATTAGTGAATAAAAAGGACTTTTTTTATTTATCAATATAGAAGGGAAGATATATACTTTTGATTTATTTTACAAACCTTTGAGATTTAGGTTTATATCGGTAAAGCTGTATTATAAATAATTAAAAGTTGGATATATTGAGAAGATTGAAGAAGTTGATTATGATATTGATTTCAAGATAACTTTATTAAAATCCGGTAAAGTTATATTACCTCTTTTAGGAATAGCAGTTATATGTATAATAAATCTAAAAGAATTCTTTTTAGATTTATTTAAAAACAATCAAATATTTATACTAATATTTTTCCTATAAGTGATTATATCTCAGATTCGAGCTTATATATAAAATTACTATTCTGAATATTTTGCTATTGATTTTAAGAATTCTATTATATATAAAGAATTCAAAAAAAAAGAAATTGATAAATTGATAGTTAAGGGTATATTCAAGATTATATCACTTTTGGATATTCCTTTTGATATATATATTTTCAAATTGCAATTTATTAATAAAATCAAGAATAAAGGAATAGATATTGAATTCCGCAAGTCGAGATTAGTTATTCAAGTATATAATGATATTAATAAGATATTTATATTAATATAATCCCTAACAACTCAATGATTATATTAATATGTTTTAGTTTTATTAATTATAAATATTTGAAAGATAGGTATAGGAGTATATATTCGAAATATTATTTAGATATATACTTAATTTATTTCGAATTTGTATTATACTTTTTATATCTATATTTCAAAAGAAATGAATCTATTAATTAATATAATTTTATTAGTTATTAAACTATTATATAATATTTCTGAGGCAGAAAATTATTGGTTCTGGATATATTATATCTATTATTACAAGAAGCTTAAGATATAGTAATCTATATATAATTTTTATCTTTTGTATATTAATAATAAGGGGATTAGATTCAGTATTGTAGAATTTCAAATAGATAATACATTTATTATTGAAAATAGTATATTTATATAAACTAAGAATAAATAATTCAAATAGACTGGTTTTATAACTAAAGATTGCGAGAAACTTATTTACAATTATTTGTTGAAATTTAATGGTATTACTTTTATATTTAAGGATAATGATATTCATTTTAATCAAAAGAGATAATATAATAATTTACAGTTTGTATCTACAGGATCTATGGATATGTATAATATATATAATAAGATTTGAAAGCATGCTTTTATATATAAATAATATATTGTATAGTAAGTCTGTAGAGTATATATTATAATTATATATCAATTCAAAGCATTTTTCGATTTATCTATAACAATACAAACAATTCAATCCAGTAAGGATGATATTGTAGTATTAAATAAGCGAATTAAATAATAAAAAGAAAACTTTACCAAAGGATTCAAATATATACCACTTAATCTAAATTCATTTAAAATTGTTATTTTTATTGATATCTTTTTTATAAACAATAAGGATTATTTATTCCAAATAGATTATATAATTGTAATAATGGATAAATATAATAATACTAATATCATTTATTACTTATTTATTAAATATAAAAGAGTTATATATAATATTTTAGTATTCGAATTATACAGATTAATTCAGGGATTTGATATCGAAATAGCAATTATTTCTATAGTTAATACCATTCTTAACAAAGAGATTCCATTAATTCTATATATTAATTCCAAGTCATTATATAATTTACTCATAAAGCTAAAAACGATTAGTGAAAAGAGATTAATAATCGATATTATAGTACTATATCAATCCTATAAGCAAAAAGAGATTATTAAGGTAATCTGGATTAATGGTTCGACTAATTTGGTTGATATAATAATAAAAGAAAAACTATATCAAACTTTTTCTAATCTGATTAATACAAATAAGATTGATATCAAGGTAATAAAATAAATAGAATAGAATTAAAAGAAGGGATTAGTTCTGCCGGTAAGAGGTTAGGGACTTTAATCAGTAGATAAAGGATTTTTATAATTTACGAATTTCTTTTCAGTTATTATACTTGAAGTTATAAAAAGAGAATTCTGAGTATATGGATAAGGGAATTCACTTAAAGGAATTCACTTCAAAGGATTCACTTTAATATAATGGCAATTGTATTAAGAGTATTAGGTGAAAGTAAAGGAAATTAGCTTTTTTAGTAGTGTTTATATAAAGCTTACTATTTCCTTTATTTAGCTAGCTTCTTAGATTGAATACAAATAGATATTTAGGGGCCTATATATAGTAGGAATCACGTCTTCCGTATCTCTCTCAAACCAACACAGGCCCTCATCAAAAACACGCCCTCGTAATACAATTATTATTATTAAGATACGAGTAAAGACTTATATTGTATTATAAGAATAGAAGAGCTATAGAAGGGTAAGGCCCTACTTATAGAAAGTAGGGTACGCTAATGATCTGTACCTGAGGCACGAAGGCAATATCCCCTAGACCGCCAACTTAGGACTCCTTTGTAGTTCGTACGCTGAGCAAGAACATCAATAACCTCATAAACAGTATTATAAATAAAAATACTTATATTTAGAATTAAAGATTCAAATTTCTTAAATAAATGATAATAAATATATGAAGTTTATTCCTATATGTTTTTAATTAAAAAAAATTGATTGAAAACTTTTATAAATATTATTATATTTTACTTCTCAAAAGAAGAGAACTTTAGATGTGATTTATAAAGAATTTATAATAATAATAAGATATCAAATTAAAAATTTAATATTTATTTGAAAGTTGAAGATATATATAAGATTATATAGAAATATAACAAATGTATTATTTATTTTTATTACAATCATAACTAGTTGATATTTATTATAAAAAAACGTTTCAAAATAATGAGATCTCTTTAAATCCTGACGATTTGATTGGTCAGTATGACCCTGTATACGCGAGGAGTCCTAAGTTGGCGGTCTAGGGGATAGTTGGCGTCGTAATAATTATTACTACGAGTACTATTACTATTACTATTACTATCCTCACCTCACCTCACCTCACCTCACTACAATAACCTAGTTAGTATTTTCCATCGCGAAAATATTCACAGAAATCATTTTCACAAAAACTATTCTCTATCATAATATAATATAGTATATCGTACGAAATACATATATATTAATTATCCCCACCCTATCCTATACATACTCTCTATTTATACCTACCCTACCTACCCTACCCTCTTTATATCAAATAATCAAATACCTAGTAATCAAATCAACAAGGCATCCCTCCCAACCCAAAGCCCTATCATTACCCCCAACTCCCCAACTCCCCAAACATCAAACGAATTACCTACCTAGCTCGCGACCCCGAGAAAAAGCCGGATATTAACCCCGTAAAAATAAAAGAGAATTTAGAAATAATCTTTCTCAAAATTTAATATAAATTTCTTTATATTTTATAATATTCTGAAAACTGAAGTTTTAGAATCTTTTTTTGATAAATTATTAATATATATAACTTCAATCAAAAAGTTGAATTTATTATTTTGATATTATATTTTGATTAAGATGTAGAATTTTGATAGACAGCTTTTTCTCGAGATTGCGAGCTATCCTACCTACCCTACCCCCTTTATATCAAATAATCAAATAATCAAATAATCAAATAATCAAATAATCAAATAATCAAATAATCAAATAATCAAATAATCAAATCAGCAAACCATCCCTCCCAACTCAAAGCCCTATCTATCATTACCCCCAACTCCCCAACTCCCCAAACATCAAACGAATTACCTACCTAGGTATCCATATTCGATATCCATATCTATATCCACCAATATCCACGATAGATGCATATTTCTCCACCTTCATTTTTCGCATTTTCTACATTTTCTACATTTTCTGCAACTCTGAAAATTAGTGATTAATAATAATAAATTTCTGTACGAGAAAAATAAAGATGTATCTGCTCTTCCCACATCCATCCATCCATCTGTCTATAAATCACGACGCTTTGAAAATTCTTACAAAGTAAAAATCACCAAAAACATATCGACGTCGGCATGATTCGAACATGCGCCCCCGAAAGGAATTGATTTCTAGTCAATCACGTTAACCACTCCGTCACGACGCCCGATTGGATTTGTTGTAGAGGAGATGCATTAGATATATTTTAATACCATCAATGTTCAACTTTTCTTGTTCTTCTCTTAATTGTGTCTACTATGTAGCTTCAATATCCGAACGAAACTCAGTATTGAGACTATCGCCCTTGCAGTTCATCATTTTCTGGATCTTGTAATTGCTGCAGTTAGTAGTTGTGTAGTTGTGTCAACTCACCTGGGTTGGTGGACTCTCTTCCACCGTCTTGTTTTTACATTTAGGCTTGGAGTATCGATATGCTTGGTAGGGAGATAAATCGATACTCCCGAGTCGCGATTGAAGTAAGATCTTACATGATGAATTGATGGTGAAAGCGATGACATCGCGAATGCTCGCTCACCAGCAAATAGCAGGGGTGCCCTTCTGACTTCAATATATTCATCAGTGGTCAGATATTGAAAATATTAAAGATCATGTCATCAGACTGACTAAAAAGCAATTATTCGTTCATCTGGGTTGGCCAAGTGACTTTTAATTCCAATTTAAAGGTGGGTGCTTTGACTTCATGACGGCGTTGAGAACTACCGAGGAGTGTCGAAGACCTCAACCAAGGTATTACACATGTGCCGAATCTCAAATATTATGAGAGCCCAAGATGTGATGAAGTAGTCAGGCTTATGGAGAAGCATTGGTTGTGTGGCAAATTTGCAGACAGTTTGAATGGAGACAACCTCACTGAGAGTCAGTCCATTCCGGCACTCGCGGTTTAATGGTTGTTGTGTGTACTTTCTTCAGATTGATGATCTCCAGGATAGAAATGAACTACCACAATTAAACCCGGCAGTCCGAATAGAAGCTTTCTCCATGAACATATCAGTACCCAATTTTGCAACATTCACAATTAACAATGGAACCTCTTTCACGTTTCATGATGGAAATCAAGTGGTGATGAGACCCAAGCGCAAGAGGCGATGGTTCATGCTTTATCATAAATATGTTGTGTAAATGTCAATCTTTTGGATGATACCGTGAGACACTACGCCTTGCGTATATCTATGCCACGAAAGCACGAGTCGGATCACGACACGAGAAGATACCACACTTTGAACTCAACGTTATAACTTGGCGAGGCTGCATACTAATGCGAAAAATCACAAAGATCTTCTTCAGCCTTTCCGCAAGAGAAAGATGACTCCGGCAGAGAATGTATTGAATGAAGGTGTAAGGTTTACCGTGAGACAACCCAACCCAAACAGCGGCAGATCAACAGACTATCCATATTGGTAATGATTACAATCTATTATCTTTCAAGTTTCACCTATCCACTAAGATATGATTGGTAAAGATTTTTAAGGGTTCAACTCCGTGAGGTACGATATGTCATAGCCTCAACGCCATGGAAGTAGAAAAGATAGCGACGTGGTGGTTGCAATATCGATGTTGGCGCATCTGAATATGGCAATAATCGACATTGATATGGTATCAACTGTGGATCTTTCGGGAAGTAGAACTACTTACGATGTACGACAACGCCCCCCATGAACCTGTCGAAAAGGATGTTGGGCACCGTGATATGTTGCAGAAAGTAGGGTCTTTGCATGATACATACTCTGTACATTACCATTACCGCCACAATATGTACCGGATCATGATCCATAATTCTTCACAGAGTAGTCGGTATGTTAGTATGATATGCCACAGCGAGAAGGATTAGAGAGAAGGGCAAGGTGGCGACCTCAGCTGTTGGTATCGACCTAGGTATGTAGATATAATGAGAAAACAACACAGCCGCGTTGTGTTTCAAGAAACGAAAGGAACTGCAAGTTGACCCACCGATTAAGATGTTGAAAGGATTTAGATAGCATCGTCTCGTCCAAGAGTACAGGCACGAGTGACGATAGCGACCGAGGGTTTTCTTCACACTTCCATATATGGTGTGAAGTTGGAAGATCAATCATCCATCATCCAAACGAGGAAACGGAAATACCGGATGGTGAGTCTAATATATTTTATTGGCGGCAATTAGTCAAATTGAGAGACATGAGTGATGAATAGGTATTGGATGAGGGGAGAAGAGGAGGAGAGGAGGAGGAGGAGGAGGAGGGGATATTTTGAATATGGATGATACTCGAGTACGTAAACGTAAGATTATGTATCATGTATGATGTGATCTTGGGGGTAATTAATATGTATTGGGTGTACTGGGTGTACCTGGGTTATTTACTTATCCTATCTATATAAATATATTATGATTTTCTTTCCTCACGAGTGTAATTAATGTATGGGAAGTATATTTTTATAGAAATTGAAGCCATGCTAGTAGAGGATGATGTATACAGACAGACCATACACAGTGGAAGAGATAATTTATGATATATCGACCTAATTAATAAATCCATTTTATGACCTTTAATATGGTCGGGGATTAATTACGAAGTATATCAACAGCATCAAGTACTAGGTAGGTATCATCCATCATCAATCATCAATCATCCGGGAATCAATTTCCATCTCTTTTTTCCATGTGCACTGACATCATCGTCACCACCACCAAAAGTCCGATGCGATGTCTACGGAAGTTTTGCGACCCACGCCGACCCATAAACAACAAAACGCCTGCCTATGTAGCATGTACCTCCCTCTGCACCCAAAATCAACCGTTTTGTTTCCATCATCATACTTTGCACACCAGCTCTTTCCACCCTTCACTCAACCCTTGACCCTTTCTGCAGATCTTGCGGAGATTCATCAGAAGGGAGATGATACAACTTTTTTTTTCCCTCCATATTTTTTCATAGTTGACTCATTCTAATTAAAAAGAGTGAGAGGAGAGAAGGGAAGAGAAAGGAAAAGGAAAAGGAAAAGGAAAAGGAAAGAAAATTTTACTTTGATAACGAAGATGGAAATAACAAAGAGATGAATAAATAAATAAATAAATAAACAAGATAAATAAGATAAATAAGATAAATTATTACCTATATAGGGATACAAGAGACAAGTACTAGGAGGGAAGGGGGGATTCATTCTTGACTTCACTCTTATTACTCTCTATAAGGTTGTTAAAGTCGACTTTACTTTTGTCTTATACCAAACTTCACCTTCTCTTAAAGTAGACTTTACTCTTCTTTGATACGAAACTTCACTCTTCTTATATCAAACTTCACTCTTCTCTTATATCACACTTCACTCCTCTCTATCAAACCATACCTCACTCGTCCTTGACATAGCAAAATATATTCTTTATACCTACCTACCTACCTACCTAAATATCTAGTATTGAAGTTTATTCTCTTTCATATCTACTACTACTCAGTATCTTATCGTACATTCCCAAGAACATCCTCTCACAACAAGGTCCAAGGAACAAAATCAACCACCAAGAATCATCCATCCTTCATCACCACCACCCATTTATCACATCCAAACCATCCATCAATCAGATCAAGAGACAAGAAATACACAAGCCTCCCCCAATTTGATTTCGGCACCAAGATCCGAAACATAATCACATTGGGCTTGCCGTTATTTCCTTCCCATCCCACACACTTTCCCTTTTCTTGATTAGACCTTTGGATTTTCATAAGCATTAACGGACGAATACATGAAAAGAGGATCTAATCACTTACGACTAACGACGATCTTACCTTCTCCCTTTCCTTCCCCAACGTTGTGAAGAGAAGAGTAAAGCAAGAGACACACGTTCAAGACGAGGCAGAAGAGAAAGTTTAAGTCTTCTACATATATATACCAATACCAATATACATATACATATACATACACATACACATACACATACACATACACATACACATATACACATACACATACACATACATACACATTTAACCAACCATATGGTTCATATCACACAACGACGAATCCTCACACGCTGCACAAAAAAAGATACGAAACTCACAAAACGTACGAATATCCACGCCAATAAGCTATAACCATCCATAACTAAACTATAACCCTTGGGAAAAGTAAGAGAGTGGACAGCTTTGATTGACTTAGCACCACTTACAAGTTACCACTTACCACTTACCACTTACCACTTACCAAACCCAATTTCGTACTCGAGCACTCGTCGGTACCGCTTCATCACTTGACTTTGAAGTTTCATCCATCCACCAATTACCATTCAATCAACTATTGGAATGACCCCAGTGTGATTAGATTACCTTGCGCAAGACCCTCCGTCTACACTTGGGTAGATCACGATTCACGATTCACGATTCACGAATTAACTCAATTTACGATTCAAGGTAGCTAGCTACTTGGGTGCATCGCTACTAGCTACACACACACACACGCACACACACACACACACACACATAACCAACTGACCTGACCGAACGAAACGGACAAGCGATTCCTACGCCAAGAAAAAGAGACCATCTGCATTGCCCCAGGAAATTCAAATCCGAACTAAATACCTACTTGCCTACATACCTACATACCTACCTACCTACGTATCTACGTATCTCTCTCTCTCCCTCCCTCTCTCCCTCTCTCCCTCTCTCCCTCCCTCTTTCCCTCCCTCTCTCCCTCCCTAGTTATATATATGAATGTAAAAAGAGAATTACCCGCCGACCGTTTGTCTATACTTTTACACAAAATGGCCAGTCATCGTTCCTATAAGACCTCTTCTTACTTTCCTACAAATGGGAGTCGAGACGCTTCTCATCGTCCTCATACCAAACCATCCTATTCATCTTCTTCCTCGGATGAAGATATTATTGCATCATTGAAAGGTCTTGCCATACAATCCAGGACCAAAGAAATCACGAGTACTAGTAACAGTAGTACAAACTCTCCACGTTGCGGTACTCCCGGCACACAAGGTATGTTACGCTTTTACTTTTCAGTGCAAGCCTTTCCCGCATTCTATTAAGCTGCCCCGCCACCACGTACAACTTAGCAGAAAAGGGTCCAAGCTAACTCGTGATTTGGTAACTATAAAGTTGAAACGATCTCTACGACACTCAATACGACATTCGACACTCCAAAGAAAAGCGATTCCATTCCAATTTCCGGCTCTCAATCGACAAGACGAACTCGCGTTTACACTCCATTGACAGGTCGTGGAGAATTACCAGGGTAAGCATGATTTGATTGTCGTACCTCGAGTGTCTGAATTGAGCATGAAGGCATAGCAAGGTCCATGCCAGGAAGTTATTGTGGCATTGTTGTTCTGACAAAATGATTTATAGAGGATATTTTCCCGGATTTGCAGACGAAAACCCAGAAACTCTCAAATCAACCGTTCTACTATCAACTTCACGTTCGAGAAATTCACCAGAAATGCAACCAATTACGATATCTTCCATGTCGTCACCAATGGATTCACCAGCTTCTGAGACCACTATTCGTGGTCCTCCTTCGATTGTCAACTCTCCATTTACCTTGCCAGAAACTTTAGTTATCCCAAAAGGAAAATACTATCCTTCAAACTATAAGCCATCGCCAACATCTCCCCTCCCGGCACCTCTCACGAGCATCCCTTCGTCAATATTAAATGGTGGCAATCTTCAACTTCCTCCCAAAAGTCAACGTCAAAAATCTTCCAATCCGCATCATCAAAGGAAATCCTCAGACGTTAAGCGAAAACTACAAAAGTACCAGAAAGATATGATTGAACAAGCACGTATGGTACATGCGTCCGTAGTTTCGACTCCCGGGCAATCCGCACCAGGATCAAAGCCTATCAGTCCTAGATTACTTCCTTTGGGTAGTCCTGGTCCTATTACACCATTTGAATTGGAAGAAAGTTCTGGGTATTTGATTGCCGGTCAAATGAGATCTGGCGGATTAGCTGAAGGTGGATTGATGGAGAACGAAGCAGTTGCGAGAATGATTCGAATGGAAGAAGAAAGACGAAGACGAGAGGGGCAAAGTTCACCAGCTGCTCGAGTTTGAAGGAGTTCGGAACTCTTGAACAGGATGGGCGTGTTCAGCCACACGGTTTCTTCCGACATTTCCGGAGAACGATCAACTCCTTCGATCACGATTCACAAGATTATGCATGGGACATTTCGCATTGAGCGATTGCATCAAAATACCCCGCACATTTCATTCGGTTCCCCACACTTTATCAAGAAAAATATTTCTTGATGCTTTGCATGAAGTTCCCCCACAAAATATATCACTCTACACGTCAGCACGTACCGGATATCCCTTCACACTTCTTGTTTCAACATTCATCACGCATCAGATACTTTTTCACTCTTCTTGTTTCGACATGAATCGCACGAATCACGAATCATTCACGGCCCCTTTTCCTTTGTCAATTTGATATCCAATACTGTTTTTACCGCATGTCACATGGTCAACCAATAAGAATTGACTAAACTCTACTCATTCTTTTTATCTCTGACCTAAATACCAAGTGCTGGTATGTTAGCTTTACTTTTTGCATTCTCTCGCGTTGGGGGTCTTTAGGTTGTAGTCTTTTTTCCCTTTGGTTTCGTTTAGCATGGTTATAGAGTCTGGATTGGGATAGGTTGGCTAGGATGGGGAGGAGAGGAATCTGGGTAGGGTTTGGCGTTGCTGGTCAAAATCAAATCTTACATATGGGATTTCTCATTTTGAATCGGGGGAAATTATAGATTGGGGGTGGGCTGGGAGGAAATGGAATTTGTTGAAAATGCTAGATGCGTGTTGAGCGTTATCTTGCTTTGATGGGGGTGGGATAGGATAGGATAGGATAGCATAGCATAGCATAGCATAGGATAGCAGAGGATGAAAAATAGCTTGAGAATTCATTATATATTTTATAGAGTATTCATGAGACTGTTTATGCATGTGTGAGTTAACTTATTTTTGTGTCTGTGTCTGTGTCTGTGTTTGTGTATTCTTGAGAGTGATGATGATGATGATGGTGATGGTGATGGTGATGATGATAATAATGATAGTATAGAGTATATAAGTATTATAAGGCTAAATTAAACTTGAGCTGAAGTTGAAGCTGAAGTGGAAGTTGATATGCATACTAGATATAGGTATACTATACCTACCTACCTACTTATATATATAGAGAGAGAGAGAGAGACTTGATTTCACTTGACTTGACTTGACTTTAATTAAATCTAATAAAATCTAATATAATCTAATATAATCTAATATAATCTAATGTAATCTAATAAAATCTAATATAATCTAATATAATCTAATAAAATCTAATAAAATCTAATAAAATCAAGCTCGCTCAAATCATAGCTGTAGCTGTAGCTGTAACCTTGGAACCTGGAACCGTATAAGAAAAATAGATAGATAGAGGAGAGGAGAGGAGAATTTAGATAGAGGGAGAGGGAAAGGGAGAGGGAAAGGGAGAGGGAGAGGGAGAGGTAGAGGGAGAGGTAGAGGTAGAGGTAGAGGTAGAATTAATTTGGGAGTTTGGGAGTTTGGGAGTTTGATAGTTTGGGATTGGGATTGGGATTGGGATTGTTAGTGTGTGAAGAGGTGGTAGATGGTAGATGGTACTAGGTAGGTATGTGATGGTTGGTTGGTTGGTTGATAGTGGAGATGATGATTGGATTGTATGTCTCGTTCGTTTGGTCTTAGGCTATTGCTTGGCGCTGCTATTGCGATGACTCTTGGCGCTGCTCTTGGGATCTATTGGCGCTGCTATTGGCTTGCACTCTGTGGTTTGCATATGTGGTTTGGTTTGGGGTGGGTGACGTGGTCGTGAGTGGTGGTGAGTGCTAGCGTGGCTGAGTAGGTGGATGCGTCGCTGCATGCGTCGCTGGCTCCTCCGGCTCGTCGCTGAATCTCGCATGGCTTGGATTCGGATTTCTATCGAATCAATCGAATCTATGCTATCTATCATATCCTTATCATATCCTATCATATCCGATTCTCTATTCTTTTGTAAATATATATATATATATATATATCGAAAGATTTCAAAGTAATATATATAATGATATAATATGACCACTCAAGATGATTAGATTTCCGAGATCTATCTAGCTTCATCCCCCATTACACAGCTCTACTAACGATTTAATAGGCTGTCTTTACTATAGATAGATAGATAGGTAGATATCTAGGTATCTAGATATCGTTGTCAAGGTGGATGGATGTGCTGATGTACTTGTATACATATAACAGATGAGATGTGGAATTTCGAATGAGGATGAGTATGAGCATGAAGATGTTGTTGATTTCTTTAGATGATTGAAGTGTTTTGAAATGGAGATGGAGATGGAGATACAGAGGTTTTTTTATCATATGATGGATGGTGTTCTTCATGTTGATAATCTAGCTCTGAGATTTATTTGTCTATCAGCTCTTGATTCAATTGGCGGCTTCCAGTTTCATATCTTCCTTACTACCCTATTCACTATCCTCTACTTTCTCTCCCTCTCCCTCTACCTTCCCCCCACCCCCCTCCTCCCTCTTCCCATTTCCATTCCCATTCCCATTCCCCTCCCCCTTCTTCCCCGCCCTCCCCTCAAAACTCAACACCGCCATCCCCAACACCTTCCCCTCCATCTTGACCCTCTCCCTCGCGCCCTCCACCCCCGCCACAAACTCTCTAATCCTCGCAATCACCCCCTCCGCCTCCTCCACCGACGCCTTCCTCCCCTTCTTCTTCCCCGCCAAAATAACCTCCACCTTATTCCCCCGTTCCAAAAACCCCCTCATCTTCTCCAACCGATGTCCCAAATCATTCCGCTCAATCGCCCAATTCATCTCTATCGTCTTCGTCACCGTCCCCGGATTCTTACTCTTCTTCACCTCCTTCTTCTTCTGAAACAAGTCCCGCTTATTCACAATCCGCGCAATGGGCGCGAGCCCCTCGTCCGACAAGGCAATCACCTCCAGCATGTGGGTTTTGCGATCCACGGAGCGGAGAATCTGCGCCGTGCGCACCGGAGCGTCGAGTTTCCCTTCGGCATTTTTGAGTCGCAGAAAGGGCGCCGTGATTTCCGTGTCCCGCGGAAGACGCTGTTCGGCGACGGCGGTGGAGGTGCTTTTGAAGACGCTGCGGGTTTGGATGCGAGTTTGCAGGTGGGAAGAGGAGGAAGAAAATATGGGGGAGTTGCGTAGGAGGGATGTTGATGCCGATGCGGATGTGGATGATTCGATAGGGAATCCCGAGAGGAATACTCGACGAAGAGCAGAAGCTGCGTTGAAGACGCAGCGGGGATTCGTCATAGTTGGTATTCGTATAGATGGGGTATGAGACTGTGATGAAGCTTGAGAGAGCTTGTGTTGTAGATGCCAGACGAGAAGAATTTATTGTGATGCGTGATTATGTAAGCGTATTCGTTCTGCATCGTCATATCACGGGGAAACAAAATATTCTTTATTTACAAACGACTTTACAGCCTGCGCAAAATTACTTATTTAATAAATTACCTACTTTTGTAAATATAAAGAAAAAGCATGTCATGATATTCAAAACACTCCTCCGACCACTCCCCCCTCGCCTCATCCATCCCTATCCCATCCCCAACCATGTCATCAACCAGCGCATCTCCCTCTTCCCGCGCTCCATTAGTATCAGCGCCGGAAGAGGAAAAGGAGGAAGCGAAAACCCCAAGCACGCCTCGCACCCCCTGCGCATCCTAACCTGGACCCTCAAATCACTCTTCATCTACCATCTCTTCCACACCTACATCTATTCACTCGAGACGGGATCTGGTCCCTCGATGCTCCCCACCATCTCCGTGTCCAACGATTGGTTTCTCATTTCGCGGGCGTATCGACGCGGCCGCGGCGTCCAGGTTGGCGATATCGTTTCCTTTGAATCGGTGGTTGAGCCCGGTCAAAAGGCTTTCAAGAGAGTTTTGGGGTTGGAGGGGGATTGCGTTATGATGGGGACGCCGGGGAGTGGGGAGACTCAGATGATTAGAGTGAGTTTTTAAGGCTTGAAGGGAAAGCGAGGGGATGGCTTGAAGGGAAGCGCTAATGATTTATAGATTCCTGAGGGACATTGTTGGGTAGTGGGGGATAATTTAGAATGGTCGAGAGATTCGAGGATGTTTGGTCCGATACCCATGGCTTTGATCAAGGGGAAAATCGTCGCTAGAGTACTACCGTGGAGCGAGAGAAAATGGTTCGAGAATGATCTGCAACCAGTGGGAGATGGCCATTGAAACTTTGATGTAGTCACAAAAAAACAATCACCAAGTATTAAGAAGTTAAATAGTCATGCCTGACTGATCAATGTCATGTGAGAGTTCCGACTATTTCGAGCAATGACTGGATTTGGATATCATAATGTCCTATCTAATTACATGAATAACAACTAAAGTTCCATATCGCTGTAATAATTTGTTGAAGGGAGACGTCGTGAAAAGATATATTGTAATGACAGGAACCTCTGAAGGTCTGTCATGAAAACACAGGAATAAAAGTAGTGCAGCGCCCCCTATTCTGCCAATATGCTCGCTGCAAACTATTATGCCTTTGATTATACTCCTAACACCGTGCCCTACCCATAGCTAGATGCAAATAACAAAAAATCTTTTCTTGTGCAAACCGCTCAACCTTCGATATGGGAAGACTTCCCACCTTGTCCGAGTAGTTGTAATGATCTTTGAGCAAGTTGAATAACTTCTCCTTCCCCATCTTCTTCGCCTTCGTCGTCGGATTCAATTTGCTTGTCGGAAATAGTCTTAATCATTTGTACAATCTCTTCTGATTTTCCAATCAAGCTTATTAATTTTTTATCCTCGGATTCCAATAGTTGTAACAATGTCCAGATTGCGATGTGTTGGAAAGTCGGATCTCCGCTAGCGAGGAAACGTTTTAGATAACCGTGAATACCTCCGAATGGTTCTGTCCAGGCTTGAATGAAGATAGAGTAGTCACCGACTATAATTAGTTAGCATTGAAAACTTCAAGCATGATCCCATAACTAAAACTTACCCTTGGACGACAAGTTACCAAGAGCTGCAGCACTGTTGCCTTGGACTTCGATACTCGGGGAGTCTGTCAATGGAATAAGGACATCGAATACACCTAGGTTGAGAAGTTGAGTCTTAAGATCGTCACTTAAGGCCAATACAGCGATTGCAGCAGTCATTTCCGATTGAACACTAAGGGCGACCTCCAGAACAAGTTGTTTGCATTTTTGCACAGCTCCAGCTTGTAGAACAAGCTCCTTGTTTCGATCAGAACTAGCAGCAAGGTTGCGAAGTGTCGATATGGCGTGGCATTGAATTTCTTCATTATCGGTGGAACCCAGTAGATCTACTAATGGTTTTAGAAAGCCGGCATCAATAATTGGAGATTCGTTTAATGGATGTATCGATATGTTGCGTATGCAAGCGACAGCAGAAAGTATTAATGGTAGATAGGAGGATTGTAAAAGTCGTAATAATGGAGCTAAACCGCGAGCGCGCACAATTTCTAATTGATACTTCTCATCAGAAGCAAGATTTCGCAAGGCCAAAGCTGCTTGGCACTGGACTTTAGGCGAGGAGGAATCCATCAGGTTCACAAGGGATTGTATGAGTCTGTTCTCGTTCAAGGCGAGCTTCTTGCGGTTATTAGCATCAACAGCGATATTACTCAAAGCTGTTGTACAGTAGTATTGTACATCTACATCAGAAGACGAGAGGAGTTGTACGAGGACGGGTATGGCACCAGCATTAACCAGCTGCTGTCGGTTCTCATCTAAATGATTTCAGTGTTTGTAAATGCTACGCCGAGAAGGTTACTGCTTACCAGAATGTGTCATGTTCAATAAAGCGCCAGTAGCATTTCTCTGCACACGCATATCTTTAGATTTAGCTAGACGAGTAAGAGGTCCCAATGCCCCTGATCGTGCGATCTTGGCCTTGTTATCCTCGTGTGTCGCCAAATTGGTGATACAACCGACCGCGTTACATTGCACCTCGACATTTGGGGACATCATCTGTCTGATGAGAGGCGTAAGCCCCCCAAGAAGTACGATTGCTACTTTGTTTTCCGCTGCACTCTTTGTTAGCTTGACTCATATCACAGGGGAACATAACCTACTGTTAACTGCCAAATTTCCAAGAGCTGCGCTAGCCGCTCGTTGTACCTCGATATCGGGACTTTGCAAAAGGAAGAGTATCGGCTCGAGGGTGTCTCTATCTACTTCACGAACATCTAGAAGGCGTCAGTAATAAATCCCCTGCACTAACGATAATCTAATCCCGTCCGCTCTGAAGAGCCGCCATTCAAGTAGTTGCATGCGAGGCGGACCACTATTTCCACAGGTCATACATTTCGCCCGAGTCCAACATTGTGTACTCGCATCCATCCAGGTATATAACAAAGACGTACCTCGTTCCGTTATCTCAGCAAATGTCAAACTAGCACTTCGCTGAAGGTCGACATTATCAGAAAATACCAATGTACTCAAAGCTCGTAGAGGTTCCCCGGAGAAAAAGTCGGTCTCGCCGCGCTGGATGATCATTAGACATCGAATTTAATATTAGTCTAGGCTCTTCTTACATTCTCTAGGTATTGTAAAAGGTCTGCCACCGCTTCTCTTTCGCTTTCTGCTAGCACTGGCTCATATAAGCCATCTCGGGATTTACCTGCACAGTCCAACGATAAGTAAATAATTCCACAAGACATGATTCTTTTTTCGACGCATACCTCCGCAGCAAGAAGAGCAAACACCTCCCATTTCTTAATGTTGGTCCCGTAGGACTGGTGAGCGTAGAATGTAGGGTCGGGATCAAATTGTGTTTGTTGGAATGAAATGTAATGAGGGCGATGAATCGAACAAAGCGAAGCTACAGGAAGGGGAAATGGCGTAAATTTCGATTGCGGATTATATTAATGGAAGGCTCGATGGCCATTCGTCGGGGAGTAGCGATGTGAATTAAAGAATTGTTCTGGATGTTGATAAAAGGAAGGAATGGTCGAGGATTGAAGATTGAAGATTGAAGGTTGATGAGTCGAGTTTGAGTTTGAGTCTGAGTCGAGGTGAGTTGAGTTGAGTTGAGTTGGCGGGAAGCTTTTTGGTTTTCTAACACAGCTTCGGTCTTTCACTTTCCTTAGGTAATTGTACACCACCGCCGGCTTGTACACGCTACACCTGGGCATGCTACAGAAGGCTACGCACGGACCACAGACCAATGTAGTCGACTATGACGGAAAGAGAAAGGTCGAGGAATAATAATAAATGGATCCCTGTTCGAGTTTGTTAGGTTGCGAGGTTGCTTGTACTAGGTGAGGACGGAGGAGGAGGTGACTCGATTTAACCTTGGAACCTTGGAACCTTTGAATGATGTCTGTTTGATGAGAAATGAGTGAGGAATGAATTTTAATTTCTGATATAATTTGCTGTAATTTGCTGCAATTTGCTACAATTTGCTACAATTTGCTATAATCTGCTACAATTTGCTAATAAGGTCTCATGAACAATTAAACAACCGTACCTACCTAGGCACGTAACCTCCTTTGTATGACAACCTCGCTCTCTTCTCTCTGGTTGAGTGTTGCGTGCTTACTGGCTCCTATCTTGGTATCGTATCTCGGTCAGCAGCATCAATCAACTTGTACCGCTACATCGTGGATTTGGTCGATCCCCTGCGAATCTCCAGCCTCCTCTTCCCGCAACGAAAGAAAATGGAGCCTCGCGGCTAAAGGTGACTAAAGATATCCAATAGATAGCATGGACGATATGCTCGGGAGGTTTATCTATGTCGCTATCGGTATAGATAGTTGGGTACGGAGCAGCGACGAGAAGAATTGAAAACTCTTCCATTGGAGAATGACCAAGTGTCTCAGATTTTGTATATAAAATCAAGTTAAGTTGACAAACATACTACCATACCTACTCGGTAGAGTTACCCAGTAAGTAATGATGGAACCACTTTCACTCTTCACTCCTCGCTCCTCACTCCTCACTCCTCACTCCTTATCCGATGATACCATACGGGCACATCTTCATCTCTCCCCATCCTCGACATCCTCGACATCTCCATTCCAACAACCATCTACCCAGCACGAGTACACATCCTCCCATTGATTCTTTGCTCCCTGAACCTAGGTAGTGCGCTCGTAAGGCTATCGATTAAAATAAAGATCAGAATGTCACCACAACACAACACAACCATGCACAAACAGCATAACATTCACGTCGTGACAACTCAATTGCTCAAGATGAGGAAAAGCCATACACAAAACAACACTCGTTATCCTGGGATAAACAACCCTTCGATTCAATGAAAACCTTTCCAAATCGACTTATCGCGTATCCACATTCAATTCTGGTACACCACTCTACGAAGTATCCATTTACACCGATATTTTGCCCCAATAAAAAAAAGATGCAAACGCATACACCCACTTGAAGCCTCACCAGCATAACCAATGGATGCGGCATGGTTAATTCTCAAAGCCGGGTACCAAAACAGCAACAGCGAACTGTTTTATATCGACGTGTTTCCCTAGTGATGGTTCTAATTCTCAAAGATCAACGAGGTGGATGTACAGAGGGGTTTCATCCATTGACATCTTCCACTTCCGATTATGCAAGATACTGAAATCATCCTGTCATTAAGCAATTTGGAGATAGCCACCCACGCCACCATTCTATTTATTTTCCGAGGCAGGTGCAGGTATCTTTTTAGCCACAGAAACTCTCAAATTCGAGTTCATGCATGTAGGTCAAAGTACAGGGAAAGCAACTTCAACAAGCATTGGTCGGTCATCCTAGAAGAGTAAGATGAGTGGTGAACGCTTAGGTATGCTGCTATTCAAACGGCCTCTTCATCATTCAAGAGGGGATCTCTGGGGGGGTTATTCGAGAAGATTGTTCTAAAGCTACTCCAGAGCTCAGCGTCTTTTCAATTGAACTGCTGGAGTTTGATAATTTACGCTCGTGACTACGAATAATCGTCCATCCGAAGTTTAGATAAGATAGAGGCAAGCCGCCCCGCCCCATCTTTGAGATAACCCAATCGAGAGAACCATATCAAGTCAAGCTCATACCTTGGGCGATGATTTTTTCTTTCTTGTGAAGAGATTTTCAACTACTCCGGTGCGAGGTATGAGTTGGCATCGTGAGAAAATGTCTTTGCATTTCAAAAATGGTGTAGTAAGTGGATACTCAAAGGACTAATCCGGGGAAGAGAACCGAGCCTTTCATGGGAATCCGAAAAGGGATAAATACATAGACCCAGAATGATAACCGAACATAATGTACCGTATAGATTCGATTCTTGATATATATGTACTGAGGGAGTCATGATAGGAAGATCGAGCTGCTTCCCCTCAAATAGTTTTATGCAAATTACAATTATACTCTGTAGTCTTTGACAAAAATCTGGTCATCTTTGGGTTCCTCTTACACGAAAGCTTCCAGGTTGCTTCCATTCCATTGAGAAGAGCTAGACGCGCGCTGGGTATGTGTATACATCTTTAGCTATCTGGAAAGATGACGAAACACTCAAGGTTCCCCTCAATCTCGCATTGGAAAGATGTTGACATCTACCTATCTAATATCTAAGTATAGGTAGGCCATGAAGGATGGATAAAATTATTGCTCTAATAATAAATATACTGGCCTGGTAGGCTCGGTAGGGAATACTCGAGCAAGTACCGGTATCTAGTACGATGATGAAGGGGTAATTCTCGATATTCGTGCACACATAGTCGTTTACCAATGAGTTGGATTTGCTCGAATATGTTGACTCGAAATAGGTAGATCAGGAAAGTTTATTGAGTGATGACGCTCCGCTGGGCCACTGCCGTGGAGGCCTTTTCGCACCGCTCTACGATAGATGATCTTGATCGGTGAATACCTACCTAGTACCTACCCACCTGGGCAGCTAGATGTATGTATTTCATTTCGACATCAGACCTTACATACTTCATATACTTCATATACCTACTTCAAATATTACGGTAAATAAAGTGACACAACAATGCAGAAGCTGAAACAGGTCAAATTTTGGCTGATCACATATATAAAATTCCCCAGAAAATCTGCCCCACCTTCGTGACTTTTGTTCTAGCTTTCAAAGTTCAACCCACCATTTCCAAGCTTTGCGACTCAATATTATCCATCTTCCTACGATACAGTACAACATACAACCTTTCTCATGATTCATACTTCAATTTAATTCTTATTGAATTTTCGGCCAACTTTATCTTTGTCCCTCCCCCCCCAAGATCAATGTGCTCCCCACGAATTGTCCCAAGCATAATCCATGTCTAATATGGCAGAAGAGATGCAGCCAGCGGCGCCCAATCCCGCAGACACCTTCACATCACAACCACCGGCTGTCGCTAGACATGATCACGAGTCGCGCATAGCTCAACCTTCTACATTCCTCCTTCCAAGAGTGAAGATCGCCGAGATGCAGCAAGAAAAGCCGCTGGAGGAACCGCCGCTGGAAAAGCCGATGAGTGCGCTCGACAAGGAGCAGCAAAAGGGTCTGGTAAGATAATTCCCGTTATCGCTTGTTCCATCAGGGTGGTCATATAAAATCATTCATAGGATGATCGTGGGGGTTTTGTACTTCGAGTATCACACGAGGCTGACATACTCAATTCAACAGAAATCGATTCGAGATTTCCTCAAGCGCCGTACAAGTTACGATGTTCTACCTCTTTCCTTCCGACTTATCATTCTAAATACCGATTTACTTGTGAAGAAGAGCTTGACTATTCTCCTACAAAATGGTATACAATACCCCAGGCCATGTCAGATCACATCTCGTCGCTGATCTCTGAACTTTATAGGTATCGTTTCAGCCCCGCTATGGGATTCGCACACCTCAACTTTTGCTGGTCTTCTTACAACTTCGGACTATATAAATGTCATCCAATACTACTGGCAGAATCCGGAAGCTCTCAATCAAATAGACCAATTCAAGTTGAGTAGTTTAAGAGGTAGGGTCTGCGACTAGGGTTGGTTGAGCGTCAGGCTGAATGAATCACAGATATTGAAAAGGCAATTGGCGTACTACCTTTGGAGACAGTATCGGTACATCCGGCACGACCTCTTTATGACGCCTGTCGACAAATGTTACAAACCCGCGCCCGCCGTATTCCACTTGTTGATGTCGATGACGAAACCGGAAAAGAGATGGTGGTTAGTGTGATTACACAATACCGCATTCTAAAATTTATTAGCGTCAATGTCGATGAGACGGAATTCCTGAAGAAAAGCGTTTCGGAACTCAAGCTGGGGACATATGGCGACTTACAAACCGCAAATATGGATACCCCGGTGATCGACGTCATACACATGATGGTCAAACACAGCATTTCGAGTGTTCCCATTGTTGATAAAGATTCACGAGTCCTTAATCTTTTCGAGGCTGTTGATGTAATCACAATCATCAAAGGTGGAGTATATGATGGGTTGACGTTGACTGTGGGAGAGGCGTTGGCAAACAGAGCGGAAGATTTTGCAGGGATTTATACATGCAGCGAGGAAGACAGACTAAATTCGATCTTTGACACGATTCGAAAATCTAGAGTGCATCGATTGGTGGTTATAGATGAAGAGCAGCATTTGAAGGGAGTGATCTCTTTATCCGATATTCTGCAGTACGTACTCCTTCATGGAGAAGACGACGATTGAGCCTATCCGATATTGGCAATGATACTACGGGGACGGATGGGCGTTGCATAGCGATTTGGCGTACAGGCACAAACCTGATCTCACTGGTCATAAAATGGCCACAAATAGATGTGATTGGGCGATTTATTCATATTCGTTAATACCATTTTATCGACTGCGGATTAGGGGTAACATGGCAAGTTTGGGGAATGGCTTGTGAATATTTTATGGATGATGGGCAGTAAAGTACTTACGATTCAGGAAATTTATCTTTTTTATAATGTTTTGATGGAATACTGTGCATTTCCAATTAACTGAAAGTTTGGACAATTCTTTTGTGGATTTATCACTCTGGAAGTCAGGATCAACTTTAAACGAACCTGTATAGTGGTTCTCCGAGTAAGTATTTAACAGTCTGGACTAGCAGACCAGATGTGTGCTTTGAAAACTTGAGATGCTATAGAGGCAGTTTTCTCAAATAGATTTGATCTTTCAACGGAATTCAATCTTTTGGCTCATTTCGATTCTTTGGTTGAATTCAAGAATCAAAAGCTTCTCGTTGAATTGCACCTCGAAAATTTGCACATCTCCACGGTTCCTCGTTGGGGTCCTCACTCAAGTTGACTACCAAGTAATTGTAAGTCGCGGTTTCTTCTTCTGTCGATGATAGAAAATTGCACCTCCCTAGTGAGTGGCCTCCTTGTGCAAGAACAATCTTTCTGAAAGTCAAATCTGTAATTTTTGTTGGCACATCGAGACAGTTTCCTGAAGAGCCTTTTTTTAATACAAATGACAAGCAACAATTGTTGATTGTTGATTGTCTAGGAATTACCTGGACAATCAAAATGCGACCTAATCGTCTCAATTCTAGAGCATCATCAGCTACTTTATCCCTCAGACGACAGCAAGATGTCGCAACCTTATTCGCAGATGATTCTAGTATCGCTCAAAACTTACTACGAGGTCAAGTAATCCCTATCAGAAGAGCATCCATTAGAGCACTTCCATCGGATCCAAATATTTCTTTAGTTTTAGCAGGAGATGGCCCTTCGGTCGCCGACGAGCCTTCAGACGTAGTACAGCAACCAAGGATTCGACGTGGTCTTTGCAGCAGTAATACCTGGACTTCCTCAAGTGCAGGGGGCGAGTCTGAAAACGACGACTTGGATGATCGCACGCATTTTATAGAAGAATTCAATCGACTGGCGGATAAGGTATGCAAGTAGATTGTTTAAGCGTGGAGAAGAAAGCTGATGATCTTTAGCACGGCGTACGAAAATTTATTCCCAGTGAATACGAGGATATTCCTGTAAGTTGGCCATTACGTCCGGTAACCTCAAGTACTTACTTATAGAATCAGTGTATCGAGGATGGACCTGATAAGCATGGTAATTGGTTATCCAGAAAGCTCTTCAGGCGGACGTCCTCATCTCAGACACCCGTCGTTAAATCTAAGAAGGCAGAGCGACGGGATCTCAAGAAAATGCGAAGCATTAGCGATTCGTTACGGCTGAAGAGCAGAAGAGACTCACTCAAGGATAGAGATCTGGTAGAACTTGTTCGTTTGTGCGGATCAAGTCTGTTATACCTTCCAGCCGAATATGCTGCGAGTAGCTTAACTTTGCCAACTTGTATTCGTGCTACAGCTCAATATTTGATACAGCATGGTATACCACGAATTACATTCCGCTTTACTGTTTCTCGTGCGCTAATTGATGTGCAGCTCCTACCACCCGTGGCGTATTTCGTATACCAGGATCTCAACACACGATTAGCCTCATTTATGAACATTATTGTTCGAAAGGAGACGAAGGACATATTGCGGGAACAGTAAGATGTCCGACTTTACCAGACCATATTGACTGTGATGTGCATGACGTTGCGTCTGCGTTCAAGAGATTTCTCTCTGGTATCCCTGGTGGTATTTTGGGGTCACTTCCATTATTCGACGCCCTCGTCTCCATCCAAACACATCTTAGAGGCGATCCAGAAATGACACGAACTAAGCATAGTAAAGTTCGAGCGAGACTTATTGCTTTGTCTATCTCGACTTTAAGGTCAACATATAGGCGAGAACTTATCTGTGCAGTCCTAGGGTTACTCTGTATGGTTGGTCGTGCAGCGGAGACAGCGCGAAGGGAAGACGATCGGGGCAGGCCTCTTCCTACTTCAGATCTTATGGGCTATAAACCATTAGGGATTGTTTTTGGACCCCTACTTGTGGGCGATCTAATGGACAACTACAATATTCGCTTGGCCAATGGCCACGGTAGTTTGGTCCTCACCCCTTTGAGTCCACCAAAAACTAAGAAGGAAAGGAAAAAGCATAAAAGCGCAGAAGAAGGTGTTACTTTCAATAATCTAGTTGACAAAATCAAGGTTGCCGGTGAAATTACGGAAATGCTCATCACTCATTGGCGTGATGTAGTTCGCCATATGAAGAATCTGGAAGCTCTGACAGCCGTCCAGGGAAGCAAAATTATGGATATTCGAGGGAGGAAACCACCCATTTTACGTCCTTCGATGTCAGAATCTTTCTCCTTACGGAGGCCTCCCGACTGGACATATGACAAACCCAATAGGAATGCTGGCAGGAGTCAATCTCCAACACCGCCACAGCGTAGACCCTCACCTCGTTCATGTCCAAGGCATAGCAGCGGAGATAATACTGAACGACAGGCCACTGAACAGCAGGCACTTGATGACTACATGAATCCCTTGCAGTTTGATGCCCTATCAGTCACAAAACAACGATCGCGTCAAAGGTTGTCACCAGGAGAAGCTCTTAAGAACGCAAAATCTTCAAGTGCTCTTTCCACAGCTCTGGTAAAGGAGCATCCCGATGAAAATTATTTTGAAGATAGTGATCTGAGTTTCAAGCAAACCCCACAAAGTGTTAGACCATCTTTATCTATGAAAAATGGAAAAGATAATAATCAAAAGAGTCCAGCCGTAGAACATACTACTGAATGTCGTGTCAAAGGTATTGTTCGAAGGCTCGAGAGCGAATCTATTGAAATTGAAGATCTGTCACCTGTCAGAGATCCCAAGGACTTGGGACATGACAAGAAATTGGACACACAATCAAGCCCACTATCACTAGACTCGCATCCGAAGAAGATCAAGAAGACTAGCTCATCTTCTCTCTTACAGGACAACGATCAAAAGCATATGCAAGTCTCTGCGCCAAGCCATCATGATACCCCATCCAACAGAGAAAATCATATCAGATTTGCGCCAAGCACATCCCATGCTCAGGATGCCAAAGATTCTCGAAGGCGTCAAGGATTTACAGGCTCTGATTACTCCAAGGGAAATAGCCCTAAGGATCCACTTTCTAAGGTCTCACATGAGGATGACCTAGCATCCTTAGCTGTGCTGGGACAAGCCCTGGAATCGCCTGGTATATCGATGAAGTCCGAGGTAAAGTCGATAAAGTCTACCGAGAAATCTGATAACCCGACGAAATATGATTCAGGTATAGGTTTCAACGAGAAAATAGAGGCAGAGAAACCAGTTGAGAAACCTAGCACACCGAGCTTTTTACGTCCCCAACTGTCTCGCCAGAGTTTTCCTGATACGCCAAAATCCGCAAAGGTTTATGTGCATGATGACCGGTCTGGAATTAAGAGCAATGTTTCGCGAAAAACTGATTCTGCTGCACCTGTTATTACAACATTAGTGGAGCCTAAGGTTATCCAGGCGAAAGGAAAACCTGCTCATGAAACGGCTTCACCTGCTACCTTGTCAAAAGTAGCCTCGATCAGAGAAATGTTTCGAAAGCGAAAGTCCGACAGCCGATCATCAAAATCAACCGAAGATAACCACAAGAGTGAGCCTTCTAGGCCAGTCACAGAGAATCACACGGAACCCCATTCACGAAAGATTCCCACTCCCGAGCCTGCTCGAACACCTAAGAAGGTCAGTGTTAGGGCCATGGCAGAGAAATTCGATACTGTGAAGGCAACAACTCCTCTATCGTCATTAGCCCCAGTCAAATCTACTATACCAATACCTATAACATCGGTCGATAATCGAAGAGGCGAGGGTGTTATCTCGCCTTATACTATCAATCCGCCACCATCGCCAACAAGATCAATTGCATCTTTCAAATCTGGAAAGTCTGTTCGTTCTTTCCGTAATACGGGCTTATCTCAGCGCTTTCAGCAAGCTCAAGAACATTCATCGCCCACCAAAATGCAAGCTCCTAAGAGAGTGTTGAGAGATTTTGTACCAGAACCTATCCCACCACAAGTCATAGTTGAGAATTCTCACGAAGACTCTGTAGCCTCATTGAGACGTCCGCTTTCTACCTCCAATTCTCTCACCGTTCCACTGAAACCAGTGAGTCATCAGCCACCTATGCCAACTAGACAAGCTGGAATGGATGGTGCATATAGTAGTATTGGCAATTCTGATATTCTGTCTTTGACATCATCAGAATTTGAAGCTGCACACACTTTTCTACAGTCACAATCGCAACTTGCTCACGATGCAACGCTTTCAAAGAATACTTTGACTCGTGGCAACACAGTCTTACACTCGCAGATACGCAGTCTCCAACAACAGGTATATGAAAAAACTGAACAAGTACGGCAATTGCAACGACGATTTGAAATAAGATCCAGCTCTGATACTGAGCATATCGGCTTGACAGAACAATTGAGAGAATCGAGAGAGGAAGTAGAGATGTGGCGAAGAAGGGCTGAAGCAGCCGAGAGAAAGTTGGAGCTGATGGATATTATTAGGGCTAGAAATGATTCGAGGATGGAGGAGCAGCGAGGACTCATCCATCAAGCTAAGAGTGTTCAAGCTGAAGATGACATTATTTCACATGGAAGAGGATATAGTGTTGAAGGTGGTACGAGGAGACTAATTTTGAGACGAAGGATGACTGGTACGATGAGCCCGGAGGACAGCACCGGGAGCAATGGTACTGTTGTTAGAGAGAGGAGTGGAAGATGCGTGGATGGAAGTGAGATTTGTGTGGATGTTAACACGGATGGGGTTATACATAAAGATTGGGCAAATCAGACACTTTCCATCCTGGATGGTTTTAAAAGTTGGGAGGACTGATGAATTGTGTTTTCGCTTTGGAATTCCCTTTTGGCAGTTGACAGGAAAAGTGATAAATTAAAAAGAGAAAGGGGCGATGGGCGATGGGCGATGCTATCAGAAGGACCCCGATTTTGATTTCTGCTTGTATTATATTCATATGTTCTTAGGATGAAAGAGACAATGAAATAGAATTTTTGGAGGAGAGCTGTCAAATATTATTCGGATGAGACGGAAGTTAGATTATTCATTTGTTTTATAGAAAGATATCAGACTGGAATAGCGAAATTCATGTATTAGATATGGGTATAGCATTCACTTGAAATTTTTTATTCTTGTTTCATTATCATTCTTTACCATTCACTTCCTAATGGCTTAAATCTTAGTTTTCGCTTACTCGCACCTTCAAATTTTCTTCCTTTGGTCCATTTAAAGAATTGAGGTCGTGGGAGAGAAATCCAGATCGATCTTCCGACGTCTTTGACTTTCTCACAACACAACAACACAACATCATATTGGCAAACAAACAATTGTCTATGGATAGCTAGCGGTTACGACTTTTTTTGATTACTACTTTTTTCTATCATATTCTTTCGAGAACGCAAAGGCTTTTTGTTTTATAAATAAGAGACGTTGTGTGCGGAAGGGAGGAAAATTGATCCACGATTTTACGGAGACTACAACTTGTTGAATTCTTAGACTTCTGATCTCTTTAGAAGAAGTAATACTGTCGATATTTCCATTGTCGAAATTTGGGAGCGGTACTAGCATCAACACGGCATCGAATCATTTATTTCGAATTACTTCTTGTCGATCTTGCATCCTGCGACTTTTTTTGCAGATTGGGAGAGGAGATACACGGATTGCGAGTAACAAGCGCCAGTTATCAGTCTGATCTGAGTATATCTTCGAGAGCATGCAAAGACACGGATCGAATACGAGAGATGACGAAGAATAGGATGGCGGTTACGGGGAGAAAAGCTTCTTCTTTTGGGGGAGTCCCCGCGGCTGGGCGGGAGGGGGATGGGATTGTATATTCGGAATTGGATAGGATGAGGGAGATTAGAGATCGAGGGGAGGAGATGAAGAAGAAGAAGAAGAAACAGGGCGCTAAAGAAGTTGAGGAGGAAGAGAAAGTGTGGGTTCATTGGGAGAGATGGGGACTTAGTGTTTGGTTGGGTATGTTTTTTCTTTCTTTTTTTGGTTGACTTTGATTTTATTTGACTTCAATACGAAGATTTACTTCAGCAAGTTTTTTGTTCACTCAAAATGATCATCACGAAGATAGATGAATCAAGCTAACCCATCCATCCACCCAGTCATCTTCAACATCATCTTCGCCATCCCCGTCTCGTACCTCATTGCCAAATACGCCATTCCGGCCCCCTGGCGCTGGGCGGTATTTATCCTCTCTCACCACGCGCTTCTCGCTTGTGCATATGAATTCGCGATGAATGTGAAAGAGCGCATGGTGGAAATGGCGATTAGGGAAGCAGAGGAGGAGAGGGAGTTGGAGCAGTGGGATGATGTGGTTGCGCAGTTGGAGGGGGTGTTGGAGGAGAGTAGGAGGAATAGGAGGGTTATGGAGGGGGTGGTGGAGGGGATGGGTGGGGTGGGGGATGAGGAAGAATCTGAAGAGGAGGTGGAGGAGAGGAGGTAGAGGGAGAGAGGAATTGATACGGCGAGGCAGAGGGTAGGGGAGAAGAGGGGCGTGAGGATTGATATGGAACTTTTGAGTACGTTGAAGATGGAGAGACATGAGCTGTTGTATGAGGCGACTAGTTTTTTGCAAGAGGATACGAAGAGTGTGTGGTTTGGAAAATCGTGGAAATAATTGTGTGATGCGGAGGGGATTTTGAAGGATTAGATTTTCGGTACTGGAAGGGGGGGGTTTATTGGAGAGAGAGGATGGTTGGCGAGGGTGGGAAGTTTACTAGATGTGTAGAGGGATGAATGTGTAGGGAGATAGGCAAAGAACAGTTTGTGCTGGAGAAGGAGTGGATGTATTTTGTATCGACATGATATCTCTATTTCATGCAGTAAACAGAAAATAGATTTGGGGTGAAGCTCTATAGACTACTCTCTAATCAACCGTGTTCTCTCGATTCATGTGAAACTTTTGCACATTTGTGAAAACTCGCAGGGTATCCAATAATCCAAACTGCAGTCCAACAATACACCCAAGGATTTGAATACCTATCTAAAAGCAGTAAGAAATTTGAAAATAGTTCATCGATGTAATCAAATTCCACATCTTGAACGATTCGAATATTTCTAATTAATTTGAGAGTTTAATACCTAACCCTCATTATATATTGGACTGCAGTCCGAACTATTGGACACCCTAGCACGGAAGAGCTAGACCTACCTAGTACCTATTACTGAAGCCTCCCAATAGATTCTGCGCGGTACCTTGCATATATTTGGGACAAGAATATATTCTAACTTTCAGATTCCCCCCTCGCTCTCAGAATCAGCATTCAAGTTCTTGAATCAAACGATTCCCCGTTCGATTCATATTCCATCGTAACACACCCATCCCATCCATCTCATCCATCCAAAGCAACGCTTCGTCCCACATCAAGCACAACCGTTTACCCCATCACCCTTTCCGCATTCCTCACTCCCTTGAAAATAAACGGAAAATGCTCCATCACCGGTTTCGCACCGTGTCTAACTGCCAATTCTAACACGTGCCGATACTCTGATCTCGAAGCGGCGTTGCTGATGCGACATCTAAGATCTTTGATGAGCGAGGGAAGAAAGGGAAGGTCATGTCATCGGCTTGTAAGATAGCAATTTGCGACATTTGAGATGGATTTTTACATTACAAAACTAACTGTCTGTTGTGTATATGAAGCAGTCTGATTGGGTATAAATTGTGTATTTTGTTTTTGTGGTTAATTACTGGTCATGATATAGATTTGTAAAACACACAAGAGCATAGACAACCTTGAATTGTAATCACCATATTGATGGCTTTCTGCTGCATTGTCTACCACACAGAAATGTAAACCCAAGTGGTTTATGTGCCTATCAAAGGTGACCAGTCTTCTTTCCTAACATAATCTGCCCAAGTGGCCAATTTGTAACCATCTGGGAGGTACTACTGGGTTGTTAGCAAGAATCTTCTGAGACAAACCATAATCTTTACCTCTTTCGTCTGTACATGTCTCCCACTCATTAACATCGATTCTTCGTAGGGTAAGGCCTCAACGAGTTCTGTGCTAGCAACGACAGTATCTGGTGGAAGCCCGTAGCTCGATAGTCGCTTTGCATGCTGCTCAGAGGAAACTTGCTCAAATCTAGCTTTGATACCGAGTTCTTTGAATGATTTTAGGCACTAGGACTTCGAATTTGCAGAAGAAAACTTACCATCAGCCCATATCTTGAGTCTTTCTTCTTCTGGAATAGGTTTTCCAAAAAGCACAACCTGTCTTCCAAAGAATTTCTTCCCTCCTCTCAAGACTTCTCCGATTGCCATTCCTGTGTCCTCAGCATCGGAGCAAGGCACCCTAGTATCACCTGGATATGGCATTGAGAGCACAAATGATCCATTTGGCGCCTAGTCATTTTCCTTGTAAGTCATTCCATCAATACAAAGCCCAGAAGAAACAGAAATATACCTTATAAGGACCTAAGACCATTGGATACTTGACCCAATTTTGAAAGTAGAATGCGACAAACACCTCTGTAGTTTTTTCCCACAAACTCGGATAATTCTCAGCCAAATCATGTCGGATCAGTGCTTTAGCGTTATATGGCAAAATGTTCTGAAATTGACGTCCAGCTAATGTCCTTCCATCGGGTAGACTACTCAATATATAATGTTCGAGGTGAGGAAGTTTGGAAGCAATCCGATTAATAGTCTTGGCTTGAGCTACCTCAATATCAAGTGAGTTTTGCTCCCAGAAGTTAGTGATAGCAAATATGGCATGGGCTCCGGATAGAGCAGCCTTGATGGAGTCAGGAACATCATAATCGGCAGAGACAACTTCGGCACCACTCTTGGATAGAGCTTGAGCGGATGGCTTTGTAGGGTCACGGGCTACGGCCCGCACTCGGTAAGTATCAGAAAGATGCTTGAGGATATAACGGGTTGTGGGGCCGCCCTTGAGTCAGGATTGTTAGTAGCCTGCACTGAACTTAAGGGGTATGTAAGAGAGTGAATGCACTTGTGCACCAGTAGCCCCGAGAACAACGACAAGCTTCTTATCTGTCATTGTGAAATATATTCGAGAGTTATAAATTGTGTCAAACCTTTCGAGCTTTCTCGATATACAGGAAAATGATGAAACAACTTCCCTCCCCGCCAGACTGTACTTTGTCTAGTGTAAGAGGGCACTTACTCACGAAAACCTTAGGCACCGTGAGTTGATTACTGGTTCAAAATATGCCCGTTCGCATATGTCATTTTCAGTGGACAAAGAGCAATCCAGTAAATGCGGCAAAACAAAGCATGACTTGCATGTGATCCTAGTCCTAGTGAAGATCACTTTCCGGATACTACTCCGTAGGTACTCACCCTATTACATAAACTGTTTGGATTCAAAATGTTCGTGTGAACGAGTATACGAGACCAGACATGACTCTTCAGATCCTCCTCCGGTGAGGATAAGATCAACCACATGTGCCTTAGCAAAAGCGATTGTTATACTCCTGAAGCACCAAAGTAGGGACTCTTTATGAATGAAAATCAACTCGGGTCCATAGGTCTGGAGGAAATGAAATCAAATTCTGCACGCTGATAATATTAAACGTGTGTTGTTTTCTTGTTGGACTCCGTGCTTTTCAAGAAGCTCCGGTGGCTTGATGTGGCAGATGCTAGCGTATTCGGGTATGCTAGCACTATTATAGCTAGCGTTGTGTTTTTCGGAGATCTTTCCCCACAAACACCGATCAATTTTCTAACCTTACTCCCACCTCATTTTCGATATCAGAACAACAAATAATACTGATTGCCCAAGTGGAGATCAAGAGTGTCAAGGGTGTCAAGGGGTTCAAGAGAATACCTCAGAAAAAGTAATATGCATTCTTCGAATAGAAGATGTCTTTGACAACTCCGCGGAAGATTCAATATTCTACCATTTATCCAATTGAATGCAGCCAAATATCGTCCCTTTTAAATGTTCAGTGGGTGATTAATCTTACAATATCACCTAACCCCGATACTTTGTCAGATTTTAGTCCGACAAACATCTCCGAAACCCCATGAAGTCACATTATCTCCTGCAAATATTGCGCAGAGACGCGCCTAATTATCCAACCCTTGGGAATGTACCTTGAAAAGGTACTTCCAAGACTTCGTCTGACCCTATCAAGACCAGCAAGAATCGCGAAATTCTTCGGGTTATTGAGCAGTTATGGCCGATCCAATTCATTCATACTCCTTCTGCTTTCAAATCTGGCACGGAACCATACCGTTCGGTATTGTGCATTTCAAACAGGCTGGAAGCACCCTTGCCATGTCACCGTCTACTTATATAGTGGTATAAGTCTTTCGTACTCCCATGTTTCATAGTCTTCATTACCCTTGATCTTCTCAAGTTTGTCTACGCCTTTCATCTTCATACATCGTGAAAGCTGTGACTTTACAATGTCGTCAACTACAGCACCAGCTGTTCCCCCCACAATAGCCTCTTCAGCCCCATCCATAGACGACAAGCCCCAAAGACTTGAACGATCAGAAGATGCCTTTACAACAGATTCAGAGAAAGGCCCAGTAACTACCAGTCCACCACCTGAGCCTGAACAAGTGAGAACAGTTACTGGCTGGAAATGGATCGTCATTTGCGTTGGATTCTACGTCGCTACTTTCTTATACGGCTTGGACAACACTATCGCTGCTGATATTCAATCTGCTGTCCTTGGAACCTACGGTGATATCTCAAAGCTGTCTTGGTTGGGTACTGGTTTCCCATTGGGTTCCATTGCTACGATTCTTACTATGTTAGTATTCCTTAGATGTAACACGATCGTGCAAAAACTAACTTCATTGCTAGTGGTAAAGCATATGGCACTTTCAATGTGAAGTGGACCCATGTCGTTTCAGTCGTTATTTTCATCGTCGGTAGTGCTGTGTGCGGTGCGGCGCCTAACATGAATGCACTCATCGTTGGAAGAGTCATTGCCGGTGTAGGAGGTGCTGGAATGTATCTCGGAACCTTAAACTTGGTCGCCATCAATACTACCATTACAGAACGTCCTCTCTATCTAGGAGGTGTTGGTATCACCTGGGGTCTTGGAACGATTCTTGGTCCTGTCATTGGAGGAGCCTTCGCAGATTCAGGAGCAACCTGGAGATGGGTCAGTACTCTATCTTAACATCAACCTACATAAACTAACTATCCACCTAGGCCTTCTATATCAACTTAGTCATCTTCGCTATTGCCGTACCAGCTCTCCTTTTGATCCCATCATTCGATCCACAGCCCGATCTAGACGTCCTTCACAAAGTTAAACACGTTGATTGGATTGGAGCTTTGTTGAATGCCGGTCTCTTTACCTCATTCGTCATCGCTCTTACCTTCGGTGGCGCCAACTGGCCTTGGAACGATGGACGCACCATTGCCACATTCGTCTCCTGTGGTGTTATCTTCATCCTTTTCGCAGTCCAGCAACAATTCTGCATTTTTACCACACCCGAAGATCGATTGTTCCCAGTACAATTCCTCAAATCACGAACCATGATTCTCCTATTCATCTGTACCGCAGCAGCAGGAACAGCACTCTTCGTGCCAATCTTCTACATCCCCCTCTTCTTCCAATTCTCGAAAGGAGATGATGGTATTCAAGCCGCTGTCAGGCTCATGCCATTTATTGTCCTTTACATTGTAGTCGTCATGTCACAGGGAATACTCATGCCGAAGATTGGCTACTACTGGCCCTTCTTCGTCCTTTGGGGTATGTTTGCTCTCGCTGGAGGTGCCGCAATGACTACAGTCACCACCTCTACAAACGCAGGTTCTATCTATGGCTGGAGTATCCTCATCGCCATCGGCTGCGGTATGATCACTCAAGCTTCCTACAGTATCGCCCCAGCTATCCTCGGCCGTGATGGTCGTGGCCAAGAAGTCCCTGCATCCATTGGATACATCAACGTAGCTCAAATCGGCGGTGTCGTCATCGGTCTCGCAGTCTCCGGTACAGTTTTCCAGAGCACAGCATTTAAAAACGTCAGCAACGCGTTTGCGGGCGAAGGCTTCTCAGCAGACCAAATCAGAAGCGCAATTGCCGGATCCCAAAGTGCACTATTCCAAAGCGTGTCTCAAGAACTGAGAGACAAAGCCATTGAGGGAATCGTACAAGCAATTGACAAAACTTACTACTTGGTTGTAGCTGGTGCGGCATTGACATTACTATTGAGTTTCTTGTTGAAGAGGGAGAAGTTGTTCATGGAGATGGCTGTAGGTGGATAAATGATACGATACGATACGACGGAACTTAACGAGATGGCGAATGAATTGTGCAAAGGGGGATGGGATATGCGAATGGACATACATTCGAACGGACTACATGGCATTGCTTGTCGTTATGAGGATCAACCTAATACCACAAGCTCTTAGGGCTGGCGTTTTAAAATACATATGGGGAATGGGATTCATGCGTGCATTTTTAGGATAGATTAAGACGAGACGTAATTAAGAATTTATAGAAGTCGTTGTTTGCATATCTCGCTTGAAATTTGTTTGTGCTGCTCTCTGACCCTGTGTTGCATCTCTGGCTAGGTAGGTATTTTCAAATTCCATCCAGCAAAGCGTCAATTCATTCTGAGATTCCATGCAAAGAGACGAGATTAAAACTTGAGCAGGCAACTCGCTAAGATCAGCAAGTTCAAAATAGATGCCAGAATAGAAAATTCAACCAATTTGTCTTCTTGCGTAAAATCTTACTAGAGACTTTCGAGGATAGGACTCACCTCCGGTGACTTGGCACCCCAGAATAGGAGGTCTGAATATATTAACTAACCAGTCTAATGAGTTTATATCATCGTCGTTCGAAAGAAAATCTACACATCAGCCTGAATGGGGTGAGGATTTTCGTTGAAGCAAGAGTGAGGGGGGAAGGAATGAAACTTTTGGCTCATATTCGAGAGTTTTTGAGGAATCGATACGAGAAGAGGAGAGGCAGGTTAGAATTACTCAATCTTCTATGACAATCTCATTTTCGCAAGTGGCTCAGAAATCCTTCTCAGGTTTCTCTTTCGAGATGTTTAGACTGGGGATTGCTACTCAATGAATGAATTTAGACGAGTAGAGAGTTTACAACCTTGTATTCGTTCAGCCAAGATACCTAGATAGATGTAGACTTGCGATAATTTTGCATGTAGACTCAATCACAATTCAAAATAGTCTCAGTTATGCTATGCAACAGCTATACTCAGCTCGAGTATCAGGAAGAGCAAAATCAGCAAATATTACAAATATGATACATTTTTAGCTATCATAAATATCATCTCCTCAAAGACTTATACTTATCACTAGCATGACGTGCCTCCCAACCTCTAGCCTTCTGTTTTGGCTTGAGTGCCGGGATTCTCGTTCTCTTGAACTCGATATCCCATCCTTCGATTCCTGCTCTCTGCATAACTCCCTTGGTACCCTCATCCCATTCGCTTCTGAAAAGTCCCAATCCTATGGGTTGTACATCATGCCTGTCTTTGAAACCTCTGAGGTTGAATCGATCACGTCGATATAATTCTTTGAGTGCCGCTACGTCCAGAACTTGTCCGGGCTTTTGCTCTAATACGAATATTGAGTATCGGTGATATGGTGATCCCTTTTGCGCAAATGGTGGTAGCCATGGCAAGATCAATTGGCTCTCTGGATCTGCTCTGGATAGCGGTAACGAATCTTGTACCGGTGAAATTGGAATGTTGGCAGCAAGGTAATGACATCTCGTGTTGAAGTGATCATTCTCTACGTTTGGAACATCTGCATCCACAACCACAACACTGACGAGTCTCTCTCCTTTGTCGAAAACCTGGACCTTTAATCTAGCTGGGAATTCACTGACCCTGGAGTCCACATAATCGCCCGGTTGAACATTACGTGCTTGAAATGCGAGACGAACTTCGGCGGTAGGTTCGAAATGAGGAAGAAGATCCGGCACAATCGAAAATTGTTGTAAACGCTGGACAATTATTTTACGTTGATATTCGCGCCACTTTCGATCTGCTAGGTAGCGGTAGATTGGTTTGTTCATGTCACCTGAGAATTTTAGTAATGCGAAAAGGGAAGATACTCTGCACTTGTCATACCTTCACCATCTTCGAATCGCTTCTTGATCAAAGGATCATTGATATCTGCTTGAATCTTCAAGTACTCCAAATACCTCTTTATACTTTCTATTCTGGTTTGCTTCTGCTTCTCACCCCCACTAACTGACGCATCCTGTGCCTCCAAATTCTTGAGCCGTAATCTCTCCTTCGCGATCATCTCTAACTTTTCCTCTCTATCCGCTTGTAAGACCTTTCGAGCTTCCTGGAAACATTGATATGGTAATTGTTCAAAAGGGATATTGGCGGAAGTCTTCAGCGCCGCACGACGACGTCTTGATCCTATGGGCATAATACCCTGCCTCATCAATTTCCTCTCATTTTCTGGTCTCACAACAGTTGCCGGGTCGAGACCAGAAGGCGCTGCTTCCTGAGCCGCAGCTTCTGCATTGAATGTCGTGGAGCTCGTAAAGGTTCGTATTGATCTTGCAGATAGATATAGTGACGGAGTATTTTGTAGGCATCGCGCCATGGGCCTTACGGCCTTCTGACAGGGAGGCATGGTGATGTGATGCTGATATGTGATGTTTCGACAAAATTATCGAACGCCATATCAAATATTGGCGGGACATGCCGAAGAATTGCCGAGGAAATTTAATTTTGGCCTAGCCTCGCCGAGATCCATTGAATTCAACGACGACAGCGACCCTATAGGATTTAAGTCACTCAAATATGGCGACGAAGGGACTTCAAAGCTTTGCGAAAAGCTTGAATGCTTTTCGCACATCAATAAATAGTGCGAGGGACCCTCTGACAGTATGTTGTTTGCATTGGAGATTGAGAAATAGAGTACTGATTTTATTGTAGCAATGTCTAGCACCACAATTTACGAGGACAATGGCAACAGAGGCGCCATTACCGTCCGGTATATCTCAAGAATATGAGCCTAGCATTCTCACAAAAACATCAGATATCATATCTGACCCTTTCAGTAAATATCTCATGTAAAATATCTCGATCTATCTATTAACACCCCGCAGACCCCCCAGTCCTAACCACCATCTACAAATTCCCTACCATGGAACCCGTCCGATTCGAATCCTACCCAAGTAAACACCTCTATCTCCCTCTCCGTCGAGATCTTCTCCACCGCGCTGTAGTATTCGAAGGCGACAACACCCGTCAAGGAACTGCATCATCTAAAACTCGCTTCGATGTCCATGGTTCCCATCGAAAGATTCGCCCGCAAAAAGGAACTGGTGGTGCTCGTCTTGGTTGGAGACAATCGCCATTGATCGTTGGAGGAGGAAAATCATTCGGTCCTCATCCAAGAGATTTTGGAACAGACTTACCGAGAAAGATGTACGATATTGCGTGGCGGACGGCGCTGAGTTGGAGGTATAGAAAAGGACAATTGATTGTCTGTGAAGATGGAATGGAATTCGAGCACCCAAAGACTAGATATGCGAAGAGAGTTTTTGAACATCTGGGATGGAGCAAGAATAACGGACGGACGTTGATTGTGACGGGTGGTTTCAGGAAGAACCTGTCCAGCGTTGTGAGCAAAAATGATGCGACAGTGTTGGATGTGAACGAAGTGGATGTTAAGGATTTGTTGGAATTGTCAAGGGTTGTGATAGAGAAGAGCGCATTGGATCAGATGTTGGAAGAGCATCAGAGTGATCTCGTGAAGAAGGTTAGGAGTGCTGCGTGATGAATGAGCTATGATAATATATTTGCTCTTGTCTTGTGTATAGAGTATTGTACAAAAAATGTAACAATTTCTAGATGAAAGCACAATACTTTGCTCGAAGGTGTATTCATTGCTCAAGGCGCTGTTTTCTATCTCGCATGCTTTCTAATACAATATAGTACGTTGCACGGAATACATGAGATTTGCCAACCAGTCAACATTTCCAAATCACTGAATAAATGTTTAATTTCTGACATTATATTTGGAGTGGAACCGCTCAAGTGAGTCTTCTTTCGTTCTTCGCCAAATTCTACACTACTCCCAATTTTACTATCAGCTTTTCTTGCACCTATCTGCCATTTCGTTCATGCACAGTAGACTTATTTTCCTAAAAGTCCGGCATAGAATCATATACTTTCACCCAGCTCTTTCTCCCTGAGTTTTTCGCAGAGCAATATCTCATAACAAACCTCTTTGAAATGGCCCAAGAGGTATCGAACAAGCCCATAGGTCTCGAATTCTCATCTCTGTTTGCTCCACCCAGATGGCCATCTCATGCGGCACCTGGCGAAATGAAAGATATCGTTCTTACCTTTCCACCGTCCTTCTTAACTTCTGGATTTCCTGATCTGCATATCATCGAAGTCCGCACAACTGCTTAACTAGCCTCATTCCTCGTTAAATAGAACATTATTCAACACTCACTGACCCAGAAGGGAAAAATGAAACCAAGTTATGAGATTTTTTTTACCTAGAATCAGATGTACAAAGCGGGTAGTTTGAGTTATCTTGAACCCTGGACAATGGCAAGCTGGCTGGCGATATGTTGACAAATTATTTCATAAAATGACGATTAATGGTGTGAGGTGCGGTGTGGCTTCTCAAGTGCTACACATTTGCATTGCAAAATGGAAGCAGATGGGCAGTTGCGCTCATCCGAAGATATATCGCATTTATCAGCGTACATTTAAATGATGATCTCTCTGCTTTTTCATCAAATATACCCAAGATGTCCAAGTTCAACCAGCAACAGCAGCCCTTCACTAATAGAGAACTCCATTGACTGATATTAAGGCAAGTTGTCTTTTATAAAATTCACTACGATTTTTAAATGCTAATCATAATCACGTCTTTGTAAGTCAATAAAATTGACCACATGCAGAGATATTAACACAAATCCTTGTATGCTAACGATATCATCACAAGGCAACAAAAGTGGATGGGTGTAGATGAAGAGATGTTGAGTTGACATACGCTTTTATTCATAATCATATCCTCAGAAGACAATTGAATGCTAGCTATTTTGCACGCAAGCCAATTTTTTCATAAAAGACAAGCTTGATCGAGCTTCAGAGGAAACTATAACACACAGTCTGCTGGTTTTGCATGGGGCAGAGGAAAAGGGAATCCATCATTGAGCAGCAGATGATCTTCACAAAAACATAGCAACGTAGTCTTGGGAAAGAAAGAAATGGCCAGGAAGAGGATGAGGGTGGGACTGCAATATACCAAGTCAGTTTGTAAGGAAGATCGTGTCTCATTAAATCACAGCTTTTGTAAACTGCTGTAGCTGCTACATGACTGAGGAATTGATGTCCAAATTAGTGCACTGTACACATAATGTTTCCATGAAACTAAAAGGGTCAGTCAAACAAAGCAAACACAATAGTGCTTGGTCTTATTTAGACCCTAACAAACAGTGTATCTTCATCTGCTTGTATATAAACTAATAATGAGACCTAGGCTCTACCACCTGCATTTCAAATTATCAACTCTCTAAATATACTATCTACACAGGCAATCCTGATACAATAGAAATGTTCCTTACGATAACAAACACAGAGGTGTATATTTTTGTCCTTTTGATGCAGGAAGTCAAAGCAATTTGCTGTCCAGATAATGAAGAAGATAATGAAGAAGTGACTTTGTTGAGGCCAATCACTTCAACATTTCTTCATTCGACTGCCTGCTACCTTTCTTGACTTTGTTTTACCCTGCCTTCCTGTGCCACTGTCCATACCTATATATATCAAACTCATTAATACTTTCCCTTGAGATATAATATGCTGGAGGACCTAAACATCTGAGAGGATGCAGGCGTGGGTCATGATTAAGGGTGGACTCTATGTCCAAAAAAGTTTGGGAATCAAAAATCGCTTAATGTCGTATAGCAGTCTAGCTGTTTGGAGGAATTTTGGAGGAGACTGTAAGAATCTGACTGGTGATTATTCCCTGTCATCATTCGCTGATACAATACAGCACCACCTATTCACAGTCTATGGCTTATTAGCCACAACTAAGAAGAGGTCCCGAGGTGGCTGTAGTAAATCAGCGTTATTTCCGCTCGGACCATCTTCTGGTGATGTCAATATTTGTTTTCTAAAGTTACCTACTTAAGCATCAAGACGTGACTCGACTGGAACCTAAACACTTCAACACTACAACTTCAGAGAAAAAACTTTGTCTATCAAATTCCAGAGTTAAACTTCTTTATCAGATTTAATCACAGGTCTTCTTCGCTAGAGAGATAACTTTTCCACCAAAGAACTTTGTTCAACAGGAATTCTTCAAACTTTACAGCAACACAATGTCGACCCTACCTATCAACGCGGTACCTAGAGACAAAGGTGTTATTTACCATAGTATGAGTCTCTTCTATAACAAGACTCATTCAAAGTCAAGATATAGACCACTACCTGAAAAGAGAGGATTCCAATTCATGAAACTCCCTGCCGAACTGCGAAACACGATTTGGGGATTGACAATTGAACAACGACTAGGTACGCACTTACTCATCTTTGCTTTAGTCATTGAACTGCGTGTTTGCCCCAACTTTTCTCTAGACCCCCGAATGGAACTTTTCCATGCTCGGATTTCTGGTGGCAAGCGAAAGTGGCGATTCGGTTAATTGGCTGTTACTGTACAGGCTTGCTAACTGTCGGAATATCGATCATGTGATCTAAAGAGGGCACTGTATTGCACTAGCGTATGCACTAGCGCTAGCACTTCTACTATATTAAATACTAGCTTCCCATAGTTAATAATGATCAAGAACGAATACAACCATAATAGACTAAAGTACTTTACACTTATCAACCAAGTTGATACCAACACTAACTTATCATTTAATAGTCGAAGTCCGATTCGCACAGTATGAGGAGCTACACAACCATGTCACCCATGATTTTGTTGCAGACGTTCCAGTAGCCCTACATATTTGCCAAGAATCGAGAAATTTCGCACTGGGGCATTATGAGCTCACGTTCGATCATGATGGAACTTTTGCCCCTGTCTACTTCAATTTCAAACTGGACATCCTCTATCCTCGTGCTAGCTGTAGCAAAGAGCAGCTTCGTTTTTTGGCCAATAACATGGACAAAAAAGACTGCGACAGAGTTACTTATCTTGCAATGTACAACGAGCACCTTGAACGAACTCGGTCATTGAGTACCTGGAGGGCCTTACCTCTCCGTTTCCACAATCTTGATGCATTCATCATTTTGTTCAAGAGCTTTGTCGACCCCACTACGGTTGATGAGGAGACCTTGCCTCTCTGCAAGTACAGTAGCGCCTGGGAGTCTTTTTGTGGTGAACATGCGTACACCCCTACCGGCCGTATAAAAGCGGCCTTGGTGCAACACGACAGTAATGACTTAGAGAAAAGGATAAGAGCATATCTCCAGCCTCCTGTCCATGTGTGCGAGAGGGAAAAAACGCAAAAGGGTCATTCGCGTCAGACACATTTCCTTGGTGGGAAGATTATGCGTAGAGATCCAATGCACTCCCATGGTTGGGCCATGGAGAAAGCCCATTACTACAGCAAAAATCTACATAAAGCTGCAAACGGCAGTCGATGGGTTTGGAGGTGTCCGGAAATAGCAGTTTTGGGATTTTGCGAGCATGGACTGGAGTTTGAGGAAGCGCCTGGACTTGCATACAAGGGCAAATTCTTTCGTCACTTTGACGACCAAAATAAGAGAGTCAAGAAGTTCTACATACCAGGAACTGTGACTGGAACAGTGAAGAGCCAGAAAGCAGCGGAGGAAATAGCGAGAATAGAGGCGAGAAGTAAGGCAAAAATAAAGGCGAGAAAAAAGGCAGAAAGAGACGCCGAAAAGAAGCGTGGCTGGCGTTAATGTCAACATAATAGGACAGACACTAACTGTACACCATAAGTGGAGAGAAACATGTTTACGGGTAGCGAGAGATAACCTATGGTTATTTGTTTTCCGCTTGTTTGGAATTTAACAGTCTGATACTATGCAGATAACAACTTTAATTGATTCTTCGCAAACTATCATTTGAAGTGCTCTGGTTCGAACTATGCACTGTCAAAGATCTGAATGACTCTTTTATTCGATGTCCTACCTTAGCGCTACTATCTGATAGCGTTATAAATACCTTCTGAATGCTTCAATGACTGCTAGTAAGGCTATGAATTGGGCTGGCACGTTTCCATACACGATTTTCATTGTGCACTTCCAGAATTCAAATGTGAGACCCTCATCTGAAATATGGTTGCTGCAAAACGTGTAAGATGTAGATTCCTGGATGCGCTTCATCAGCACTTCATGATCATCTTTATCTTGTTCTTTTGCTCAAATTGAAAGAGATCATCCATCAGCATTCCTCAAGCCACTCTTATTTGCCGGTTCTAGGATGGAAAGGCAGAGAACTTTTTAACAACAACCAACCAAATCAAAGCATTCCCACGGTTCATGTCTTACATTCAACCTCGAGAGAAAGGACCAAACTTCTCGCTCGAAACACTAGTCCGTCTGGTGGTCCATAAAATCAGAATTTTATTCTCATTAGATTCGCATTAAAAACCCGGTATCATGATTTCAGGGCACTCATCCGGAACCTTTCCCGGCTGTGTAGCAAGCAAAAAGCATCCTCGTTCGTAAATGGTCGTTCGACGACATCATCGTCGTAAAATTTGCAATCGGTAGACTAATATAAATCATTCACCAAGCTTTATCTAATATTGCCTCGGAAAGGATGCTCTTCCACAGAATCTCAAACCTCCTACAACACTTTTTTGTCATAATTTCCGTTTACTTTAATTTGCTGATGGAGGGGCATCAACCCATTTATATCCAAGCTCGAACGCCACCCCCTCGTCAAATAATAACCACCCCACATTCATCACCAGCCACCGCTAATCAACCTAGCACATCACATGCTCACGTTCCCTTCACGCGTTTTAGTGGATTTGTTTTCCAACCAGCTCAGCCTCGTCTCGTAAACATCATCGAATCCAAAATCCAATATCATATCAAACCTCAACCCCCATACAAATCAATCAATTCCAATCTATTCAGTAAAACAACACGACTCCATCCAAACCAAAGATCCCACCATCTCAACTTCCCAACTTCCCAATCTCATCATGGCCGAAACACCTACCACCCCCCGCATTACCTCTCCCTACTTAAATTCCTTCACTTCGCGCACTGTACGTATGGTGGGAAAAGTGACGCAGTTAAGAGGTGATGAGGCAACTATCGAGAGTGATGGGGCTGTGACTGTAATCTTGAATCGGGTAGGTTCTATTTCTCGTCTCTTCTACCAACATCCCACCACAACCTCCAAACTAAGAAACCCCTAGGACTCCCATCTCCAAGTCGGAAACGCCGTCGAGATCGTCGGGAAAGTAAACCAAGACCTAAGTGTCAAAGTACTAAAAGCCACTGATTTCGGCACAAATTTCGGTATGATTTCTTCTTTCTTCCCTTGCTACTCTCCTCCCGGAAGTACATAATATGCAAAAACAAGCTAACACCATACCCCTCAGATTTCGCAGCAATGAACGCCCTAGTCGACGCAAATCATCGATACAAGGAAATCTGGTATACCGAGGGATAAGAAATCATCAACTGTAACCTGTATTCAAGGACGTTGAGGGCAAGGCAAGGCACAAAATTAAAATGCCTTCGTTACAGATAAATGAGGTAGATATACAACTACCACGAGAAAACATGATATGATATGGAATTCTGCAGGGTAAAAGGAATAGAAGAGAATGAGAGGTGATGCTACTTATTAGAAAGAATGGAAGGAATCGAGGCCGAGTAATAGATGAGTAGAGGCAGCTGTGATCTCAAATCCTGCTTACATCACATCTCTCTATTCAATGGAATACCTTGATGGCGAGCTTATCGAGAAAATATGCAAAGAAACTATACAACACATAAAGTCAACTCAATATGTTTCAGAGAATCATGCATAGCTCACTCACATCACGAACTTCACATTCACTATTTTCACAAGCCCAAGGGTAAAAAAAGCCATGCATCTCATCATAAACTCTTGATCATTCTTATGTTCGCTCAACGTAGTACTAGATCATCTCAAGAAAACTCGTAAACCCTCGCTGATATCAAAAACAAAGCTAAACTATACAGTCATAGAGTAATCGAACCAATGCTTATTCCAAAACTCCCAGATTTTATCAGATGCATTTAGCATATATGATATGACAAACAACGCCATGCTGTTGTAAAATGCATTTCCTTCACATATGTTCCCATCCCTAATAATCCAAACGCCCACTAATGCAATCCGTCAATCATGAGAAAATACAAATCCGCGCTCTTATTCTTATTCGTAAGTGAAGGAGATCGACTAAGTCGTCTCATTCGTCATTGTTTCCTCCACTGGTTCCTGTTTGATTTCCGCGTCCCCTGCTTTTTCCTTTTCCGTCCCTTTTTCATTTTCTGTTGGAGCAGTATCGAAATTAAAATTACCCCAATCAAGAGGTCCTCCAGCTGAAGTGTTATTAAATTCAGTGAACATCCTTGGTGGTGAGGATGGCATTGGAACATCTGTCGAGAAGAAGTCTTCATCATATTGTTGAAGATTGTAAGATCCATGGTCGAAATTAGGAAGATCAGGCAAATTATTAAAATCGAGGTGTTGAGAGGGCGAGTTGATAGGGTTATCAGACATTAGCTGGTTTAATTGGGCGGTAAATGGTGACTCGAAAATGCCGTTGCCACGAGGAGTTCGACGACATGATCCAGGAGTCTTACTTGGGGTTTTGGGAGGAGGTAAAAGATGACTTGGAGATTTTCCCGAGCGACCAGACCTGGTTACGCTCCTGGTAATGGGCCTGTGGTTCGGGGTTGGTCTAGTGGGTGTTTTGAATGGATTTGGGCCAGGTGTTTTTTGGTCTGGTGTGGTCGGTCGTGCAAATTGCTCCTCAATCAATCTCATAAGTTCAGCGTCCTCTTCTAGATCAAATGGGACCGAACAGTTCTCCTTGTCCATGGCTCCGAGAACTGCATCTTTAGCGCCCTGTATATCAACAACAACCTGAACGACATTGGTTGTAACTTCGCCTAGGACTTTAGGTGATAAATCTTTGCGTGGAGAAGGAAACAAGAGCCTTCGGGTTGTGTCTGTTTCTGGCTCTTCTCCGATTTCAATCTGATTATTTTGTGTCCACCTAGCTGGACTGGATTGTAAAGCTCTTCTCAATGCTGCCGAAGCGGAATCTGAAGTCATGGCGTTCAGCTTCTTAGAAGGACGGAGACTGTTTGCACGGCGCGCTCCATTTGGGCGGTCGTGGTCAGTAAGTATTTGGTTGGTAGAATCTAATCCGTCAAGGTCAATTGGAGACAAGCGGTCGGTACCAAGAGGAGCCGCGGGATTCTGATGAAAAGCCTCGGATGGGGCGAAATTGGTCTCTGATTGTGGGAAGTTTGCCTCTGATGTGGGCATCATCGCCGCTGCCTTAGCTTTAGAAGGTCGCTTTTTCTTTGCATCTGGATCTTTACCCCATTTAGCTTCTGGACGTTGAGACTTATACTTCGACATCCATATACCACAAGCTATAATAATTAGCGACACAATCCGTCAAATACTATGCATAACTTACGATTGCAAAGACTGAACGCCTTGAACTGTTTTTGATCTTCTCCAGCAGCAAGGGCTTTTTTGATAAGGAGATATGAAGTAGGGAGACCTGCATCATCTCTTGTAAGAATGTTGATGGCTGTAACTCTCCCAGGCTCTTCGGAGTATTCATGATAGCCTGGAGCACCTTGACATTCTTGTGACCATGCCCTACGCCAAGTTGGAGTCTCTATAGCGCCACAATTTTCACAGTACTGAGGCATCTGTCCATTTCTAAGGGCGTTCTCCAGCTTTTGTCTAATAGAAGCTTTCTTGGCTTCTGTTTGGGTAGGTGCACTCGGAGCTTCGGTCATATAATGTGGATTCTCGGACCAAGTCTGAGATCGCTGGAAAGCCGGCGGAGGGATAGGGTCACTTGCAGGAACAGTCTGGGGGGCCATCGATCCGGTAGAAGCTGTCCGAGAAAAGCTTCCAGATACTGGACGAGGTTGTGGTGGTGGTGGCGGTGCTGCAGGGGCATGCGTTTGTGGCATTGGTAGTTGCGTGAATTCACTGGTTGGCGGAGTCGGTAGATGTAAGGTCGGTGGTGGTGGGTTCGCGCTGGAAGCAGTTTGAGACTGGGAAGCTGGTCTAGAATTGGGACGACTGTTCGTTTTTAAGGGGGGTAGTGATTGCCCATCCTCGGACATGGTACTGTTTCGTCTAGATTTTGCTTGTGTTATTGTTGCCTTAGGCTTCGGCTTGGCCTGTTCACTTAGAAGCATTCTTTTTGGCAGTAATTCCATAGGACCTGGTGTTTCTTCTTGGATGTGAAATCCACCGTCAGCATTTGAATTTCCTTGCTGTGTTTTGCGAGGACCTCGTCGCCTGGTGCTCTTCTTTACAACAACAACATCCTCTTCATCTATTGGGCGTGGTACTTCGTCATCTTCTCCGAAAAGGTCATCGAGATCGTCCAAATTACCGCTCATGAAGCCGGAATCTAATCTAGGCATAGGTGGTAGCGAGGGGCTCGAAAGACAAGGAGGGCTAGATCGTATTGACGGTGTTGCATTTCGAAGGACTGGTGGAGAGGATGCGATGTCTTGAGGTGTTATTCCTGGACTTGCAATGTTGTCCGGGGAGGGATGGGCTGATTCGATGGAAAGCCTCAGACGATCTTCTGGAGGGAGTGAAGGTTCTAAGTGTGAATAGGCTGGAGAATGTGCTTGAGGCATCTCCAACTGAGGAATTGACCCCTGTCTAAGCCCACTTTGTGACTGTGGTCTGTGCTGATTGACTTGCTGATTGACTGGTGGATGTGGCAATATTGGAACTGGTGTAGGTGCTCGAGGAATCTCCTGTAGATGGTTGCCTACAGCTATGCCACCGGATGGCGCTAGCGGTCTGAAAGCACGTATAGAGCCTGCAGTGCTTGCTGTAACTCGAAGCGAGTCAGATCCAGAACCAAATGCTGATTTGTTACTCCAGTCTGCTTGAGTAATCTTTGCCCTCTTCTTTGGAGCCGGTCCATCTTCTCCCTCTGTACCTTCTTCATACCCAGAAGTGTTGCCTCCTACCTCAGGCCGGGGATTCTTTGGGGGGCGGCCACGTCTTCCCCTCTTGACAGTCGTCCTGGATGCGGGCCTAGCTATCTTCTGTTCTCTAGGAGCGATCGTTACTGGTTCCTCACGCACAGGTGCAGGCGCTGGGGGTAAAGCTTGGTTGTAAGGATTTCTCGGTGGAAGACTTGGACTGAGAAGCTGATTGACTGCTTCCATGGTGGTACCTTTATTATTTGACATAGTGGCCGGGGTTGACGTTCTATTCGACATTTGAGGCGGTGGGTTTTGCTGCGGCTGCTGTATTAGAGAGTTCCATTCGTTCTGATCATACATCGGTGTTGACATTTGTCGACTGGAGTTTCCCATGGAGTTTGTATATTCCATTGGAGATACCATTTGAGGGACCAAACGAAGCTTGACCTCCAAGGTTTCCTTCACTCCATTTGCAAATAAGCCCATAACATTTTTGCATACTCGTCCAGTAACAAGCTTTTGTGATTGATGCTGATTATTCGGCATAGGAGGCGATTGTAAAGCTCTAGAAAGCATTCCTTGTCCTACCAGAGGACTATCGTCTTCAGAATAATCGTAGGCATAAACTGTGAAATCTCGTCCTGGTCGGGGTAGCAGTTCCGGGCTACATTCAATAATTGCTTGTAAACATGTGTAAAGATCGATTACTCCGATCGAATTCGTTTCGTCCATGGCAATAGATTGGATTTGAAGTACCTGTGGCCATCGTGCCAAGCAATTTGTTTTGCATCCATCATCGAAAGTGTAGAGCACCTTGACTATTGAACCCCCCACTGTAAGCATTGTGATCAGATTAAAGCTTTATAGCAATGTACCTACGTCTCATCGGTCTAACCATGACTCCATTTTCACTATGGTCATTGTTATTTGTTGGCGGCGGGGGAGGAGCTTGATGTGGTTGATTTTGTAATTGAGGATTTCCCATTGGTACCCCTGCCGGAGACGACATTGTGAGCTTTCCTCTGCTTCAATACCTAGGCTCCTGAGGTATTGAATCGTTGTGAAAGTTGATCAAGACTGTTGACAAGAATATAAAGTCATCCATTAAAGGTCGTGATGAAACGTGAGGGATTTTGGTGGCTAGGTAAATTTCGCGTCCAAACGTGTGTACCGCTACCGCTATTTACGCGTTGAGAACTTTGTGAAGTTGGCGCTAAGAAAACCGGTAACTTGTAGATTGATCTTCGCTGTATGTAAAACAAAGGGATTTTCAATAAAGTCGGTGTTTGTTGTCGATGTCTCAAAATTGTGCAGTCTGCTTAAGGGGAGAAGAAGTAACTAGTAGGTAATTGTGAACATTTAATATATGGGAATCTTGAATGTATGTATGTTCAATTGTATCGAGTACAAATTCAGTCTAGATGTCGCGAATAATTGAAGGACGAGCCAAGCAGGGGTACCCTAGCTATAAAGTTGCTTCTTAGTGCGAGGCTATTGGCCAATGATTTCCAAGCGAGCCAGGTAAGCAGCAAGGCTACAAACATGAAAATTAGAATTGCGTCAGTGGAACACTCGGCTCGCTCTGATGATGCAGCGAACAGATGATTGAAAGGCAGCACACATCAGCCAGAATAGAACACAAGTTATTCGAGCCAAAATTTCAATCTTCAAATCAGTGGGGGATTCCGTATCTTTATATACTTTCGGCTATGGAGAAATCTTTGGATCTCCCGTCTAATCGAGAAATCAATGACTCAGCCCCTACTTGATCCGATAGGCTACCATCACATGATGATATTCATCTAATATGATTTTGACATCTTGTTCGCATTTCTCTTTTTTTATGCGACCGCTAAAAATTTTATCGACATCATAAATAATCTCGGGGTTCGGCAATGCCTTGTATCCTTCCCACCAATTCACAAATACCCTTATCATACATTACAAACATGTACATGGCTTAACAAAAGCTTTCACTCTGACGATTTAGGACTTGAGATTTGATCTTGTTCCCATTCAAGAAATCCTTGCCCACTCTTCGTAGTTTTTCTTTCAATGATCTCCGTCACCACTTCCTTCACACCCTGTTTTCCTTCCGTGGCCTGAAGGAAGTGATTGACGACTTGGAACGCCGACTTTCCGCCTTGTCTCACAACCTTCTCAACTTCACTTTCTCTTGGAACTCCAAATTGGAATGGATACTCATAATAATCCCGATCGCTTAGCAGTTTTATCCTTTGTGATCCTTCAACTTGAAAGAATGGGTTGGCAATTTTGTCCTCTGGGCTGATATCTTCCAGAGTTTTGGGTTTCCATTGAGGATTCTTATCTTTGCGAATAAGTAATGAATATATGCCTTCAGTGAAATCCTGATGACGCATAAATTTGGCGGCAATTTGGTATTCTCTTTGGAACGTCTCGGTGATTGACCAATCCTTGCCAATGCGCATTTGACGTAGTGCTACATGAACGCTCGTAGGTGATCTCTGGTGCAAGGTAGCAAGAGTCTTTTCAAGCCATGTTTGGAGTGGGTTTTCCAACCCGGTTTCCTCCGCTTCAGCCTTCAAAACGTCAATCTCGGCCTTAATACCGGCAATGATTTCAGGAACACTTGATTTACTGAAGTGGCGATCGATAGCCTTTCGCAATTCGCCACTGATAAGCATTGGTTCGTCATGAGGCAGTCCCGTGCAGTATTCCTCAATAGTGCTATTGATCAATTGTGCTCGCTGCGCCAAAGTCTCGAAATCCTTAAATCTTAATTCCGCCAAACGTTTCTCCAAAGCCGGCAAAGAAGTCGAATGAATGTAGTGTGTTGCGATACCAGAATAAAATGCGTTAACGCCCTTCAATCGGTCACTAGTCAAGGCGAGGTATGTTCCAACGGATCCCGCCATCCTGGGTAGAAAGAATGAAGCTCCAACATCGGGGAAGAATCCAATTGTAGTTTCGGGCATAGCAAAGAGCGTCCTTTCAGTGGCTATTCGAAATGGTGCGTGTATACTTAATCCAACTCCACCACCCATTGTAATACCGTCCATAAAAGCAACATAGGGTTTCTGATAAGTTGCAATAAGGTGATCGAGCTTATATTCGAGAGCGAAGTAATCTGTTGACCTAGCTTGTCCTTCTTCGCCTGTTGCATTGTCCTCAGCGAGCGCTGCCACATCTCCACCAGCGCAGAAGGCCTTGGGTCCAGATCCTTTGATAATGATCACGTTGGCCATGTCAGATTTTGACCATTCTTGTAATCTCGGCACGATTTTTCGAATCATCGATCCATTGAGGGAATGTAACTTTCCGGGTCTGTTGAGCTCGATCGTCCTTACGCCATATAAAGAATTGAATAGAACATCTTCCTTCTCGTCACTTTCCAGCTCCTTGATGACGTCTGCCTGGGCGTATGAAGGGGTATCTGAGGCTGTCGCCATCTATACCGATCATTAGCATTCACTTGTAAACAATCGAAAAATTCCCCAAACCTGTGCTCTCCCCGCGAATGCAGGATTGATAACCTTAGCTCTCAAAGGCATAGTTGGAAACCTTGAGCCACAAGAGCGAACTGCCGCTCCAGCTCTACCGCCCAAATATGTTCCGAACATCAAGAAAGAAGGGATACACTGGACTTTAAAGGATTGCGGAGAAAGATAAAGTTCTCAGAACCTCGGAAGTAAAGTCTCATCGGTTATTTTTGTCCCCGCGCAAAATCCAGCCGGGCAGATTTAAGGTTGTGCGCTAAACTATTCTTGGAGCTCGCGACCGTGATGGGAATTTTTGGTGCCTGGAAACTTTGACGACGTAGATAATTGATTGAGTTGTTGATTAATTAATCTACCACATTAACATTTCAATCATGGCAGATGCAGCAAAGATACAGTAGGAATTCCATCCGTCTCTAAACTATGTCTTGCAAATACTAATTGCTTCTGCAGAGAACTTCTCGCCAAGCCTCGCAATGAGCTCACGTATGTCCAACACCTCCCTTCTAATCATCCCCCAAGCTTATCATACTAATCTTTATCAGCGAGTTCGAGGTTGCGCAAATCGAAGAGCATGAATTCACATCCGGTCCCCTCTCTCTTCTCCAAGCTGCTGTCCGTTCGCATGGACAGGTACTGATTTCCTGCCGTAACAATCGAAAATTACTTGCGCGCGTTAAGGCTTTCGATCGTCATTGCAACATGGTGTTGGAGAATGTTAAGGAGATGTGGACTGAGACTCCACGATTGAGCGGTGGTGGAAAGGGAAGACCAGTAAACAAGGATAGATTCATCAGTAAGATGTGAGTATTCTACACTTTTGTCACTTTGACCTCAGGCGGACAGTGAGATCAGGATTAGACGGGGAAACACAAAAAAAAGCACGAAACACTCTACATATCAGGTGATGGAGAGTATTGGGAAATTGCCGCTAACATATATCGATTTTCCAGGTTCTTGAGAGGAGATTCCGTCATTCTAGTCCTCCTAAGCTGAACGGTCGACATTCGCAACTTACGATATATGGATGGATAGAAGAGGGGACCAGCTAAGGATCGATATCTGAATATTAGCAACACCGGACAGGATCTGTGGAGGAAACAAATGTAATAGCATAGGGCGTTGTCAATATCAACGCATACCAAATCAGCTTATAGCTATGAATTCAAAGGACGCATGAGAAAGTTCATGCCAAATAGGGAACCAAATTTTATGGAGAATAGGAATGTTAGTCGAGAAAGAAACTCTCTTTAAATTTCAGATGGGTTATATTGCTGGTGACTTGATTTTGTGATGAGAATATCACGAGTCGGTTCTTTAAAAAGGTTAGTCTACTTGATTCTCTATTCTACTTGCTTTCCTATCTCAGCATTGTGATGAACAAATCACAGCTTTTTAACCCTTAATGGTATCTACATACCTTGAAGACCAAAAAACAACAACTCTAATTTTTTCCTGAATGCTTTTGAAACCTCACTACCCGTCACAAAACCGTATGGCGCCTGAATCAAACTGACATTTCAAATACCTACAGACTACTATCGAGATTATAAGTTCCATGATACATGTTCATTGACCGCTACACACTAGCAAGGCAGAAGCCTCTCCTTTAGAATTTGAAACAGGCAGATCCCGAATTTCTAGCTTTATTATCCATATTAATTAAGCGCTATGTTACTAATAAACAGTAAAGTTTTCATCAATTTCAAACCAATTCATAATCCGACTCTCCAAGGCCAGCGAGTCCCAAAAAGAACTCACTCAAACCCCATGCACCTGGATCCGGAACCTGTTCGAAACCAGTACCTCCGATATACACAGTTCTTCCTAAACTAGCTTTCATTCCCTTTGTGCCCTCGGCGCCTTTCCTGGACGCTTCGGCTGCTTTCTTAATATCTCCCGTTTTATTAAGTGTCTCAACAAATGGATGTAAGGCATCTACCAAAGTGCGATCTCCAGGTTTCGCTGGTGTATATCTTGAAAGGGCTTCAGACGCGGAATGTAATGCCTTTGCCCAAACTTCTGGAGTTGCTTGTCCTGTAGAAGCATTTTCGCGGAGAGCAGCCAAAAGAGAATTTAGGAAGATAGCATATAGGGCTCCAGAAGTGCCATCCATGGTATTTTCGACCACTTGAACAATTCTTGCAAGATCGACAACAGCATCACCGGATAGCTTCTCCTTCGAGATGGTTGATAATACAGCTGTACAGCTTGTTAGCTCATAATAGATTCGCCGAATTGGCACACTTACATTCAGCTCCCCTCTTAAGACCAATACCGCAATCTCCATCCCCAACTACTGTGTCAAATCGAGTGACATCGGGTTCTGCTGCAATGATTCTCTCGAGTCCAGCGGTCAAAGCTTTCTTTGTTACTTCTGGGTCTAGTTTCAATCCACTGGGCTTAACCTCCTCTTCAGCACCAGCAGAGCCGGTTCTAGTTTCTGTAGATTTAGCCTCCCATGTTTCTTTTCTGATAGGAGCTGCCCATCCAGTCGCCTCAGTCGATGCGTCCAATAACTGTAACATACTGGGTCCACCAATATTTGTGTTGACAACATTAAGAAGCGATATACTAAACCCAAGACCGTTCAAACTTGTCATATAAGTTCCGGCAAGGATTCTGACTGGCTTGATATTGTAGGACTTCTCGAGCTGACCTACAACTTCTGCTGTAATACCTCCCAGCTCTAATACGCTAACACCACCAAGATTATTGACTAGAAGAACGACTTCATTCGAATTCACGTTCAAAAATGCTCGATCCTTGTCCTTCGAATCCAACAATTGCGTAAGCATTCTTTTGACAAGTTCGGGCAGATCAACCTTGGCCCTACCGCTACCGGGCTCATTGTGAATTCCCATTCCAATCTCGAGTTCCTCATAAGCCAGGCTCTCCTCCGAATTTGGATTGGGAGGTGCTCGACCAGGAACATGAACATGGTCCAGGGAAGCTCCCACACTGACGATATTGTCTGCTGTCAATTTCCCAACCTTATAGACGTTCTCCAAACTAGCACCCGTTGCTGCTAATGCTCCTGTGATCTTATGTACTAGTACTGTGCCTGCAATACCTCTTCTGCCAACCTTTCCAGCCTTCTTACGACCAACTCCCACATCATCTCCAACTACCAACATCTCGACTTTCAACCCCGCAGCCTTCGCTTTCTCAACCGCCATACCGAAATTCAACACATCTCCTGTGTAATTCATAACAGTAACCAAGATTCCTTTCTCAGTATCGACTCTTGACATTACACATCTGCGAATTTGCTCGGCACTCGGTGATGCAAATATAGTACCTGCAACAGATGCTGCGAGCAATCCTTCACCAACAAAGGCTCCGAAACTAGGCTCATGTCCACTACCTCCGCCAGATATTATAGAAACTTGAGATTCGTGTCCTGGTCGTCTATAGATGATTTTGTTTTCTTCGTCGAGAGCGACGGAGGGGTTGGTGAGGGTGAGAGCATGGAGAGCGGAGTTCACCAGGAGAGTGGGATCATTGATGAAATGCTTTGCTGCCATTGTTTATATTGTGATTGAGGATGACAATTGAAGAGTGCTTGCCAGAGTGTGTTTTGCTTAGAGAGAGATAGAAAAGGGGGTAAAGAATAGCAATGGATTATAATGGGAAAGCTGTAAAGTAGATGTAGGAAAGCTATCGAGTGAATACTAGGTATATACAGCAGGAGACGGCAAGTAGAAATATAAGAAATTCGAAGAAAAGCAAAGAATAGGAGGGGCGAATGAAGCTAGCCAAGACGGATTAAATATGCATATCTTTCATCACACCACTGCAATGTTTACACAAGTTGGCTCGTTGGCTCGTTAGTCCAAAAGATCAACAATTGGAAGCGGGGCATTCAAGGAAATGCGGGGTGGAAAGCAAGGATCAGCGACAGGCACGTATCTTTCTCGTGGGGGCCCGAGCCGGCAAAACCGTGGGGGTACCAAAATCTTTTTCCGAACCACTGAAGATCCTCAATTTCATAAGCTCGATTCAAGCTCCATCCACCACTGCGATTTCTTGTGAGCTTATCGTTCCCGTTCACTCCGAGACAACAGACACACCGCAATGTCACAAATCTCACTCGTAGCCGTGCCAGGCCAGCTTCTCGGCTCTAGCAGCGAATATCTGCCAGGTCCAGGTACACATATCCATTCCTCGAATCTCTACGCCTCGATCCTTGGACCCATCAAAACAGTAGCACCGCCAAAACCTAGCTATCCCCAAAAACGAGCCACGAAGATTACACCTGCGGCTCCCGCGCCTCTCTCTACTATCTCTATTGAAAGAGCTACACTCACTGGGGACAAGGCCGAGATTTTACCTGAAGTAAACAGTACAGTTTTATGTCGCGTCACAAGAATTACTCCACGACAGGCAACAGTTGCGATATTGGTTGTAGGTGAAACGGTTTTGGAGGGCGAATGGCAGGGCTTGATTAGAGTGCAAGACGTGAGGGCTACGGAGAAGGATAAGGTCAAGATTTTTGAGAGTTTTAGACCAGGGGATATTGTGAGGGCTGTGGTGGTGAGTTTTCTTCTCGAGGTTTAGATGTCATTTAGGAGAACTATGTACTAATGCTTTAACGATGGCAGATTTCGTTAGGTGATCAATCGAATTATTACCTCAGTACGGCGAAAAATGAGCTGGGAGTTATTATGGCGACGAGTGAGGCTGGCAATGCAATGTATCCGGTCAGTTGGAAGGAATATAAGGATCCTGAAACGGGAGCGAGTGAGAGTAGAAAGGTTGCGAAACCATTCTAGATTGCGGGAGGGGAGCAACAGGCCTTTTGACACCTGTTGTATGTATAAGCATAGCGTATGGCGTCGAGGCGTTCGTGGACATAAGGACATAAGGATATACCAATTCACACAAAGTTTATGATCCGGTATTTTCTATTTGCTGCCTGGTGCCCACATTTTGTCGGGTCGAGATAATGGTACACATGAATTTGCTAGGCAGCAAATAGGTGGGCGCAAAGAAGATATATTGTAGCTGGATTCACTTCCCAATTTTTGGCGGACTTATGTTCTTCGTGTATGTCCTCAAGTGAGATCAACATGAACGTTTCTCTTATTATTCCTTATGTTGTCCCTTGCGCCCCAAATAATTCATTGGACAGCCATAATCATGTGCACAATGATCCCAGGAGGAAATCTAGACCACAGATTGTTTCTGGAAATCCATGTTAAAAAAAATCCGGATATCTCATACCGAAAATCTATATTCTGCGAACGCATTTGCATTTTTTTTCCTTTGGAATTGTTGAAATATTGTGCATATCCGACAACCGGAAAACCTACTTGGCTATATCCGGATGGAGGGGCGCGGCATGGTGCACTGTCGTATTTCAAGTCGTATTCATGTTTACATATCCGTGTTTTCATCTTCGTCCCTAAGTCTTGGGTCTTGTTTGTTGCGATTTTATCCTTAGCTTAGAGCGTACTCACACTATTTGATCGAATTCCCTTCCATTATCCTATGTGCACAATCGATATCCCAGGTGCCAGAGTAGTATTCGTCCACCGTCCGTCCCTGCCGCATTTAGAGAGAATCTTGAACGGTGGTAGCGTATAATTTTTGAACTTTATGAGGTATTATGGGCCTTTGTATTGAAGAGCTGTATAAACGCAATTATATTATCACGATTGTAAATTCTCTGGGTTGGCAACATGTCCCAAGTTTCCAAATGTGATATTTGCTGTCGAATTATAGATGTTCATGAGTATACATCCGAAAATGATACGATATGTAAAACGCCGATTGTGTCAACAATAAAAGTAGGCACTTAAGATATAAAAAAATCTTGCGTTGAAACATGCCTCTTAAGTAGACACCTTATTTTGAAGTACATAAAGGTAGTAAATGAATTTCGAAGAATTCGTAGGTATGCAACAAACCCATTCTACGATGAAAAGTCCCGCTCAGGTGCACTATAGTAGTCAGAAGTTATGCTAGATGCTTGTTCTCGCTGTCCCATACTTCACACTTCCTAATTCATTGACCTATTCCACCTCTAAACTGTCATCACCTTCAAGACCAAGTCTTCGGTCCAAAAGTTTCTCCTTCGGCAAGTACTTTTCGAACTGCGGTACCCTGCATATCCATTGTCTCGAACACACCTACATTTCCAAACCACTGTGTTTGTTAGGTTTCCGATATGAGAGAATAGTTCTGATTGTATTTACAGTTCCAAAAGAGAGGTTAGGACTTACTTGAGGTGGTTTAGCATTCGTGAGTTCTAACGTGAAGAAAACGAGAAGAGTGCAGAGGATTAAACCGGTATCCAGAGCGGCGGAAGTTACGTAGTTCTATTCAACAATTATCAGTCCGTATTCATGTTTGAAATTCCCTAATTCATACCACAACTCCTGAACCCCCAGATATAACAGAGAGAAAACATACATAACCTTCCCACCATCCTCTCCATCTTCTCCTAATCCAATACTGGAACACAAATCCCACCAATCCCCAGCACAAATAATTATATCCAGTAGCCGGAGGTATCAGTTGTAAACCTCCAAACATGACGGGGACAATAAGATATTTAAACAAAGAGCGAGGGTACGCTCGCCTTATAAAGTATGTCAAGATTGGAAGCAAAGCACCGATTAGGAAATAGTAGAGTAAAGGTTGATAGAGAGACTCTGGCGCTGAAAAGATACGCGAGGGATCAATGACGCCCCAAATTATACTGGTGGTGAAATACATTGAGGGGCCTGGGCAGGTGTAGGAATCTTTTTGGGTGCGGGTACAGATTCTGAGATGGGGATGTTAGGAATGTGTTTGTTATTTCTAGGCTTGGAGATGGAGGAAAATACTAACTCTGGGATATGAGAAAGTGCCCAATTCATTACGGCAATCTGTACAATAGATGACCAGAAAGCAGCTACACACTGAGCGAAAAACATTGTTCTGGGAGGAACTTTGAGGTAATGACCTAGTTTTAAGTCTTGCAGGAAGAACTGGGCTTGAGTCATTGTTATGTAACCTATAACACTTATTAATAACCAAACAGAACGGGAATCTGAATATGAGTTTTGCGTCATATGATTTCCCAACAGGAGATAGAGACTAACCATAAGCTTTAAATAACATCAAAGCCACAGGACGGCCAGGCAACATGTACCCAATGACAAACTCGGTAAAGACATTAAGTCCAATTTGGATATTGGTCGTGGCGAATATGATACCGACAGGTACTGTCCAGATGACAGGAATAGCAACACAAACAATGAAAGCCCACCATGGGAAATGGGTATCCCAGACGAGGATGACCACAAAGGACAGTGCGAGCATGATGGCTCCGAGAGTGATGTACCACCTACGTGTGAGTTCATCAGTTTTATGAATTTTTAATTAGAAATGGGGAGTATAGGAAAGATGAAAGAGCAAAATACCAATCCGGTGCATCTTTATACTTCTTCATAAGTTTCATGTGGATGTCATCATCTTGATCTCGAGCAAGTTTCCATTGTCTCCAGATGGTTTTGCCCTCATATCTACGTAGATTAGGTATTAACCAATTAATTTCCCAAAACTCTGGCCTCAACTCAGTTCATCGATTCAAATTTAATAGACTCACAAAATTGTATGAACAATGACACTACTAATAGCTGCAAAGGAGAATCCTACAGCAGCAAAGTTCAATCAGCTCCATCCAAATCCCAGAAGCACATCAGAACAGAAACTTACCGTAATTCAACGCAAACCCCGTCGACAAAAACACCGGCGAGTATTTCTTGTACAATTCCTCACTAAATTCATAGTTTGAAGTGAGGATTCGACTGACATTATATGGTTTCGCCATGTTATCATAACTGTGCGAGTCGCTCATGGGAAGATAATCCGCATACCACGTTCCCGTATAATGCACGCCCAGCGAGCTGATGATGACGAAGATGAAAAGCCCGATAAGGGTATTGGCGATGGCATACCAGGGACTATGATATATTAGTATGGGATAAAACTTTCACAATATGTTCGGGACTAGTAGATGCGAGTTATATCGGTTAAGAATGATTTTACTTACGGTATCAACGGCGAATACAGATATCCACTCACAACAGTCCAATCAAACGTGATAGGAATTAATCCCAGACCCGTCACACCACCAAATAGCTGATTGACAACTGGGTTTTTCGGTGCAATCCAGCATGCAAATGTAAAGTATGAAAGGCCTCGGAAGATCCAGCCAGGGAAGAAATACCACACGAATGAACCTAGAGTATTGAATAAATACTTTCTATCTACTAATTTCAACAAGAGATACAAACATACCACTCATGATATATATAAACCATCTATATTTCGATATACTCCAACCATTTGTTTTTGCTGGATCAGAGGGACTGTGATCATGTAGACTACGATCCATATTCAGAGGAAAAAGTCAGCAAGCATCCTCAAACACAAATCCTCGTCCTCATATAATTATCTCTGCTTTTTCAACTTCCAATAACTCAAAGGGGAGAATGATAACTTACGCATACATCAACGCACAATTAACCAAATCACTTGGCCAAATCATCGCCGCAGGCCAAACCAACCACCTCCTACAAATCCCCGCCAATCCAAACCCTAACATTTGATTTGTAACCGCAAAGAGGAGTTGAAACGCCCATCTATACAGACATCTTAATATTAGCCTATCTCCAATTTCCTTCTCACATCCCATAAACCGCAACCCCCAAGAAAATCAAATAGAATAAGAATAACTCAAGCCAACAAAACATACCCAAAACTCTGACCATAAAACACCTGCTGCGAAATAAGTATATCAGTAGCATATATCGACGCACCCGCATACCCCGCATTCGCCATCACAACCACAATCGCATGTTCTTTCATATTCCACTTCCCCTCTTTCAATTGCACTTTCCACCTTCGAGCCCCGCAAAAGGGGAGGCGAATCTCCCAGCTCCAGTCTGGCACTATGAGATCCCAGCCTTTGCCTAGGGGCCAGGCGATTAGTTGCACGCACTGTTGTGTGGGATTGCATCAGTATATCTACTTTTTGTATAACTCAGATTTTCAAGCCACGAGAGGAAGCTATCAAGTGCTAAGAAAGACTCTGTGAGGAATTCAAAAAAGAAAACTCACAACAGTAGTGATAGCGATACTTGGACTCCTCAAACTGAATAGACAGTTGATTCCCCCTCCTACCGTCGTAAGCGCCAACCCAATACACCATGCTCGAATTGTGTTACATGGAAGCGATTCATCATCTATTTTAATATCTTAGCATCGCTTTTCACCTTCAATTCTAAACTTCAATATGCACTTCATAGCTCAAATTAAGATTTGTTTCTTTCAGACCTGTTTCTCTTAAACTCAGGCACAAAGCTAGAAATATGAATAGACAACTACCTGTATTGCGCACCGCGGCGCGGACTTGTGGATACGGTGAGTTTAAGGAGATATCAATAGGTGTGTCCGATACTTTCTCAGGATCGAGGTCTGGGGAAATAGATGTACGGGATGGGATTGATTGGATGGAGATTGGATCAGGTAGATTAGGATCGAGCGAGTGACGAGGCGAGGGAAGAATAAGGGGGACCGGGAGGCTAGTTGTGGCCGAGTGAGATTTTTCATGGTGAGATGAGCCCCCATTTGGCGTCGAGCGTTCATCTACTTCATTTTCCTCCTTGGTCGTCTTAGGTTTCGAGCGATGCGTAAGAAACGAAAATGGCATATTGACTATTGCGGCACGAAGATGAAGGTGGTATCATAAAATCGCAGTCTGCAAGATTCAACATTATGGAATTGCACAAATTACTGTATATCAACACTCCCAAACCAGGATTCCGTAGCACATATCACGCAGTTACAAGAGAGAATGCGGGCGTTGACCAAAATGTTCATGATGTTCTCCAAGCTGAGCTTGGCTCGCTATCTACCCTACTTTGAGCAGAGTACCATTTCTGCATTTAATATCTGATTGAGTACATTGTCTTGGGAGAAGGTATAACATCACCAGAAAGGAAGGAAGTTGTGCGATTTCTGTTAATTAATAGTGCGCCATGAGGATCTTCAGAGCTGAAAATCTGAGACAGTGTGACGCGGGTATTTTGGCAGAATTGTGTTGCTTGTTCGACACATGATCACACCGGATTAATAGGTGCTACTTATGCACGTCATTTGTTATCAGATGGAGCTGCATAATCTCGGGAATCGAAGGATATGTATTTAGCCGTTTTTTCCAAGGATTGGGGGCCACGTTGTACATAGACATTGAAGATTATTTCGTGATTCAAAGCATGAAACTACTCTGTGACGTCCGGAAAATTATCGATGATTGCGCGAGGCTGGTTAACAACGAAAAGAGGAAACTCCTACAAAACCAGACTAGCCCAGTTTGTTCAATGCTTCTCTCAGCCTTATAACTCTACGGAGAAGCAAGATATCTCGGAAGCCCTAGATCGGCATAGCACCATCGCCCAGCAGTTGAGCAGATGTTTCAAGGCAACTATCTCACCCGCGTCGGCGATATGGAAAAATGAGGCGAACAATGAATATATTGTGATCAATGCATAAATGATTTACAATCATGTCTCTAAGAGCCTCGCGTCTCCGGGCTTCCGGGTTTCGACCCGCTAGAGGACCTGCCTTGATTCCTTGAGTCTCACATGCACCCCTCACCAGTCTTTTCAACGGACTTACTTATCTGCGTTTGGAGTCCGCAGACCACAACTAAGTGGAGATTTTATTCCTCAAATCTTACGGCTTGGTCTGCCGACAAAACCGATTAATTCCGTCATTATACAATCGTTCACCGAAGTTCTTCATGCTGTCTGAGGGGAAATACAGTCAGCTTATCAAACTACATGGGGTTTCATAGATGCCTTAATCGCCTCGCTAAGTACCAATAGCAAGGCTACTACTACTACGCTACTTTTCCCAGGATTTTGCACGAAAAGCGCCCCCAACGATCTGGCCATCAGCAGGCCTAAGTTTTGACCAGGGTCTTGATAAGATTGATAACAGCCATAATGGAACAATTTGACGTAGTAAATAAGCTGTAGACGACAGGAATGAAGGATTACCTGATTGACCGCTATGTTGTTATCATACGAGCCTTTAGCGCAAACTCCTATTGATATCGGCGAAGAGTGTGAGATTGCACGAAGAATTTCAGCCGTTAAAATGTGACAATCATGAAATTGTGCGAATCTGATGGATGAAGCTTTAAGAAATGCAATGTGACTCGACGTCATCAAGAGAGCGAAAAGACCCTGCAGAATCCATCCGTTACATTGCTGTTTCGCCTCGAAGCGATGTTTTATCTAAAGTTCATTCGCCCGGAAACAAAGATAAAACTCCCGAAAACCTTCCAGTGCAGGATATTTCAGCAATTTGAAGAAGCGGTCTGTGATGACCCCCTTGTAGCTGTTGTATTTGTATATCAATAAGCAATGGCTATGTCTATGAAACAGTTCATGCAATACCGTTAAGATCTATGGATGCACGCAGCAGACTTGTGGCGTGGTCCGAAACATGGGGCTTAAACTAATTTTTTTTGACTATGACGGCGCACGACGAGAGACCTCACGATATAATTTGCTTGACATAGATGAGATGGACACATAATCATATCGCTTTTGAAGCTTGAAAGAAATGGCATCTCGGTCAACAGTTATTGTGCCGAGTTGATATTCTGATCAGCCTTATATTTTTTTTACATCCAGTACTGATCACTTGATCATCACTGAGGTAGCCTTATCAAGTTGTTACCCCGCATCGTCCACACCAATAAACAATGAAAAAGCCACGCTATGGGGGGGGGGGGGTTCAGCTCTAAATTGGTCATGGGGCTGTTTTCATAACGATGCAACTTTCAAGACTATCCCGCACGGCATGTTACCATCGCAAGATTGTACTTCAATCTAACGAAGCCGAAAAGTAAGGCAAAAGGCAAAAAAAATCATCGACTCTTAGTATATTTGAGACACACTTGAATGATTACAGGAATATAAGGCTATTCCTGAAGATTATCGAGAAAGGAAACATGAGACGCCCTGGCTTGACGCTAGCTTTGAACTTCTAGTCGGATCGATTCCTGCAAGTAAAATTTCCGATTGTCACCTTCCCTCCACTCCGTGTAGAATAACTAGGGAGACGATCTTAGATGCAGCTTCCACTTTCAGTAAAGAGCGCGAGGGATTCAATTGGTGCGCTTCTTGTGCAGCAATGAATGACGCGACAAGGCTGAATGTTAAAGTAAGCCTTCATCCGTTTAGGGAAAGTCCTTTGAGAAGAAGTTTAGCCTAAAGGTTCTAGAATTGTTCCATAAACTGTAACATTGATTGTCTAGGTATGCCTTCTTTCAAGATGATAAATAGAGAGAGAAGAGAAATTTCCAGAAAGCCTTCAAAATTGTGATCGTTTTTAATGTCGACGAGGTTCCAATATCCAAAGAGTAAGCCATGAACGCGTAAAAGTTGAGGGCGTAGAAATTAGTTGAAAGAAGGCTGGGTCGACGCCTTTCAAGCTAGCCACCGCGATGCATTAGAACACTGCTTTCTAGTCAGATTAAAATGCACCCTGGTAAGCTAAATTTGAATGAAACATTGATTTTCTTATTCCCGCTAAGGACCTCGGGGCGTCATGAAATGCTAGTGGTGGTGGTCAGAGATATATTCGTAAATCGCGCAGTGCCGGTGACTCTTGAAGATAGTTCTAATTAGCCAAAAGTATCGGTACACTTACCGCAATGGCAAGCAGAAGATCGGACATGCGCTTAAGTTTGCCTAAGCCGTACCGCAATAAAAAGTGCGCTGATTAGGCTATTGAGCTATTTTATAGTGTACATACACCACGTCAGTTCGGGGCTGATAGTTAAATAGGCTAGAATCCGAGGTGCCAACGCCCTCCAACAAAATCAAATATGTAACCTACGAGTAAAACTTTTTAGAGTGGTCTAATGCAACTCGAGTCGCGTTCGATAACTATCATCGCTGCCTATCACACAGAAGAAAGTTTTGGTCGCGAAAGTTGTGGCACGTCTCTAACTACAAATTGAGCCAATGCATGTGTAACATGACAGATTTTGTAAACGCGGTTACATTCGGTTAAGCATCCATTACCCGAATCAGCCGATTCAACCGAAAGTACCAAAAGTACCGAATTTGCCTCGTCGGTTGGTACTTCGGTCTGAACTTCGCATTTGGTATCCCGTGATTCGGGTGGGATTATTGCAAGGCTGGCCCGCACTGCTACAGGTGCCCTTGTATCGTCCTACATTCTTCATAGATAAATTTGAAGCTTCTTTATTTGGGTTCATGCTGCGTAGGGTTGCTTGCTGGATCGATCAGTAAAGCAGTTCTCCGTAGAGCGCACAATTCGTTCACAGCAACTCGCTCAAAATGTTTTCACCAATCTTCAAAAATATCAGTATGTGCGTAAATTCATCAATCATGATTCTCATGGCTGCATTAAAATTGAAATATGAGAGCCCAGCCTCGATAGTTACAGCCAAGAAGACTGAAAAGAAGAATTGAAAAAGGAAACAAACGTATGATATGTTTATGCTCGTAGGAGAGTGAAGATGATCATATCAACATGCTTCGATATTTGGATCATGAATGAAACCAAATTCCCCATCCTGACACCAGATAAAAGACCATATGTTATTTGGATGCCTGAAAGCTTGTACCACCACCACCGCTCACAAAATTGTCCGCGAAGACCACTCTCTGGGCGCTGATATCTTCCATATATCTCAGGAAGTGTGTTGAATGACTTCCTCTGAAGTAATCTGTACATTTTAATCAGGCTCAATGTACTTCTGAAGCTGCTTGCTGTAGCACATACCAACAGTTTAGTAGGGTACTATCATCATCAACCTTTTATGGTGTCTTCAGCCCTGTAGCTTGCTTAGGTTTTGACTGATATCCTTGCTTCCGTCTGTGACTCAATCTTTTGGTGATGTATCTGCCGCAGTCATCGTGGCCGACGACATTTCTTCTTCAGCATCAAGATTAGTTTCTACGGTTGACCAAGTTTCTGTTCTTGGAAGGCTATCATTAGTGGTTGCTGAAGCAAAGGTCATGGATCGTGATTTTGAGAACTCCAACTCTGCATGACTACCCTGGACAGAAAATTCTGGCTTGGAACTATCGAAGATGATCCATGGGCCAGCATCAGCAATGCGACAAGCTAACCACAGTATGCGTTCTTTTCTTTGCTCCAGCATAGATGCAAGCTCGTGATATTTCTCTTCTTCATCAGTTTTCTCATTGAGAAACCATTTTTCGGGGAAGTATTTTTCTGACCATAATAACCCGCGCATTCCGTAGTCTTCCGGAAATGGCCGGACGTCATCCTTCTCTGGTAGTGGGAACTTATCATCCTCAATACGGCTGAGGGACTTGTAAGATTTGAGTAACGTATTGAGCATGATTGCTAGAGATTGCCATGGAAACGCCGGTGCCAAAAGATCCATTGCGCCCGAAAACTGAGACATGCGAAACAAGAAAACAAGAGAAACATGAATAAAGGGAAGTACATTGGGATCGCCTATTCTTTGTAGTACGATCTCTAATGTTGAATAACTGAGGTTCTGTGCGTGTCTGAATGCTATCATAGAAGGAGAGGATTCGTCTCGAGACTCATCCATATCAACGTCGACTTCTTTAGCTGAGGAAGGCGCAATAGCTGTCATCAGAGGATTTTCTTTAGACGCGAAACCTAACATTGCAACGTTGTTGGAGATAGCAATGTGGCAGCCTTGCTCCATGAATTTTTTGGTTACCCGACCAATTTGGCTATCAAGTAGTGCGAGGAATTCTTGTACTGCGGGTTCAAACCTCTCTATGGCCCTGTTTGTAAATAAATGTCCATGGGCTCGAATGAATGCAGCATCCAAAGAGGGTAATCGACATTGGCCGTGTCCATTCTCAGCATGAAGGACAGGGTCGAAGAGTGTAAGTATCGATTCTCGTGCAGAGGTGAAGGGCACAACAACACACAAAGATTTTGCATAGTAATACAATTGTTGGAGAGCATTTGGGCGTGCTAGAATAGCAAGATGGTGATATAGCCTACCAGTCGTTGGGGCTTTATCGGAAGCCTTCGAATACCAATGACGTGCGACACCAGTCCAAACCTCTCTATCTCTGATATCGTCATCCTCAATGGCCATTCTGTATCTTCCTAGATCTCCCAAGCACTCAATCCAAGTATCTTCGAAAGCTGGCACTGTTTCGTATAACAATGCCATCATGGAATATGCTAAATATATGAATGCAAGCATGTGGTCAAGCGAGGCAGGTAGCCGATGTCTGAGCAATTCTAAGAATGAATGGATACCATGCCGCCACATTCTAGCAGGCATAGCGTATTTCGATGCTAGTCTACGTAAAGCAGGACTAGCAGATGGATGTTGAGAGGCTAGGAAAAAATCATGATGCTCGTGAAGTAAAGTGCGATGCAATGCAATGAGGGCTTGCCATTGTTCATTATTAAGCCTCGGTTGCGTAGGAGGATCACCCTGCACAAGCGTAGCTTGCTTGTTATCAACCTCGATACACTTAGCCTCAACCATTACAAGTCCAGCATATATGCCTTTGACCTCTGCTACAAGTTGCTCTTGAGAGATGGGCCTTGTCTCTGGCTGAAGAATTATGTTGTACTCTTCACTTTGAGGTCTTGGTTCAATTTCTGGCACTGTTCTATTGGGTAAGATTGCGGATGGGGTGTTGGCCTGAGCATGATGATGTTGTTGTTGTTGCTGCTGCTGCTGCTGCTGCTGCTGCTGATGGTGGTTCGTATGTGGTGCTGATCGAGATGTACTTTGGGGTGTAGATGGTTTCGCGGTTCTTCGATTCGCCGGTCTGTACGCTTGAGCTCGAGATCTTGATGCTTGGATCGAAGCAATGTTGGAGGGATCAAAGGATGACCTTGTGAACGGGGAGTCTTGATCGGGAGTCCACAGTTGTCCCTTGGTAGCCTGTCGGCGAGTCTCCGTGTCTTCTGCGGAAATTGGTCCAGAAGTCGGTCGAGCTAAAGATCTTCGCGGTGGGGGTGAACTTGAGTGTTCTCGGAATGGCGATGCTGAACCTGCTGATATACCATCTCCGACGGCAGCTCTTTTGCGTGGCTGGTCTGTTGTGATTTCTTCATCCTCCATCGTATTATCCTCATTTGGTCCCAAGTTCAAAGCTTGAAGGCCAGAAAGCGATCGAGTTGGCTGGGGTGAATTTAAGGGTCTCTTAGACTGTAAGTGTGGAGATGGTGCGCCTGCTTGAGCAGTAGACGCCTCATTATTTGAGGGCTTCCGGGATTGAGCATCGTCCTTCGTCGGTCTTTGTGCTCTAAGTCAGCCTTACTTTTCCATTTTATTGGTAGCACACAGCCTTGCATGATCTCGCCCCCACAGATATAATTATCAGCGGATCTACTAACCTCTTCAATGCACTATTACTCTCATAAGATTTTCGAAATTGATCCAGTGCATCTTGATCTGATGGAATCTTGTCGTGATGCTCTTTTTCTGCATGGTTCCACAAGTCTGTTTCGGAATGACATATCTTGCGCTCCGGACAGTATATGCAGGCCCAGGATTTAGTTGTTTTTGTGTTTCTGCGCTGGTGTTGTATCCATAGATCGCTTACATCTGCTTTTGGTCTGTTCATTTCTGAATTCTTGTTAGTACCATTTCGAGATTGATGTCGTCGAGACATGGTTAGAATTTGAGCGGGTTATTTCAACATGACATTGACGTACCGGCCTGGGTTCGGAGTTGGGCGATGGTCTGATAAGTAATTGGACATGTGCCTTGATTTTAAGGTTTCGATAGTGACAAATACATGCGATAGCAGGAGTGAATCAATTGGGTATAAGACTCATTGAATGTTCAAAATGCACAGCGATAGAATAGAGTAGAATTGGCTTCTTGATGAAGGAATAGATATTTAGCTGTTTAAATGTCCTTCATATATATGAAGACTTTTTTTGAGCCGCGTCCATTGAGTAAATGGAGAATCTTGACCGGGCTGGAAGATTTAGGCAAAAATGCGAACCATTGCAACCCATTTTGCAAACCATTATATTCGGTGAGTTCTTCCCCCACTAAAACAGTCACCGAGCTATAGGGAAGTGATCACTGCTTGTTAGTCCTAGGTATGTAACTCGTATAATTTGATGTAGATTTATTAGATTGATGAACATGAGATACGACATCTGAAAGACTGAATATATACAGAGATATATAGGTATGATATGTATGTATATTTACAAGAAGCACAAGTTATCTGTCTTGAATTTACTCGTCTAATTATTTTGCTGGAATATTTGTGGTATAAACATCATTTTCCTTCCATGACTACTACCTACCTACCTGAGGCTGTTGCTATCTTATTAATATGTGCACCAATTTGCTTAACCGGGACACAGTCTGTCTATCTTGCATATGGACCGTCAAGGTACTACAAAGTTAGGTAATCCCAATCGAGCTCGCACATCTAAACAGCTCTCAGCCTGTCCCCATATTCTGTCAAGTCTGTTATGAAATCTCTTCAGCCTCAGTCTTAGATATTCCATCCTTTCTTCCATAAGGCTAAGCTCCTTTCTGTTTTCATACTCAGCTCAGGTTCGCCTCTGCTGTCCAAACCATTGACGTTGTAGTTTGAGGTCCCAAGTCCCGTAGCTTCAGCTTGACACAAGACCTCTATAGATATCTGCCCAAGGGCTCATATCCACTTCTCCTTCCTTCATCATCAGATCTTGCCTCTACACATTTCACATTTACATTCTCGCAATCTATTTATCATTTTACGACTTACGAGCGTAGATACAGTAAGACAGTCCGCCAGCGAGGTAACTGTTGTACATGCTGTAGCGAAGTAGTCTAGTAAGATGCTCAGCTCTAATTTCATCTTTTGACGCTACACGACTACTGTCAGATCTTTCGTTTACGCCCCTTTCCAACAACATTATCTCACATCTCATCCTCAAGATTGGAACCAACTCGTTGGATTTCAAGTAGTCAATTCCTCACGAAAACAGAGGAATTGACTCACTCTGCTTACCCACCTACAGTTGGATCGTCGTAGTTGAGAAGGATTCAGATGATTAGGGACGGGCGCCTTGATGGCGGAGTATGTTTCAGACCCATAACAGCTTCCTCGTCAAGGTCATTTCTTCCATCGAAAATTACGCATTTGACACTTTACAAACGCGTAGAAATAGACCATTAATTTCTTAACACTGTTCATATATGGCGTTCAGGAATCCAGGCGCGTTAAGACAAAGTTTCGGGAGGAGTCTTTGCCGAGTCCTTGCCTGGTGACTAGGCACATCACTCACATCAAGACTTGATATTTAAAACACTTACCAGGTGACCAATTTTTCTCAAACTGAAGGAACTTTAATTATGTTGTTTTGTCTGCCTTCAATCCTTCATTACATGTGAGCCTCTGTGAGCAAGTGCAGCACAGATCGCTAAGGAGACAGTGATCGAAGTTAGTGAATAAAGTTTGTTTTCACCGCTCTGAGGATTTGAGTCTTTGATGCTTTATTATGCGCTGGAAATTCATCAGTAGTTGTGGAAGTATCTCAGCTCGGTGTCGTATTTTCAGACATCTTTGGTATATCATGTCGAAATTAAGGTCGGCGTTGATGCCATGTTTTCTTATTCAGAACATATGAGGCATGCTCCTTGTCCTAAGATCCTGGACTATCATGATTGTTTGCAGAATTGCTTCTTTTCCCGGGGGATATCAGATTGCAGGGCTTAAGCTGAATCTTGGATCTAATCGGACAAAAGTATCTCAGTTGATTAAGAGCCTTGTCGTGATTCATGCGCGGCTCACTCGCCATTTTTAGACACAGCAAAACTGATGATTCAGAGTACGTGCCCGAAGTAAATTCTCTCAGATGATAATTTTGTCAAGCTTCGTAAGCTGGCTACGAAGATATTGAGGCTGGGTTAAAGACGCGAATACTTCAAGGTTTGCCCAGCATTTGTATTTTTTCAGCCACCCACTCACGCAAGTGTTTGACAAAGCCCGATTAAAGATGCAAACGTTTCATGATAGTGAAACTTAGAAGTGGGTTTAAGAATGTTACCTTAGAGATTGCTCTTCTTTCTTTGTCACAACAAACGCGCAGGCCCGACATGCAGATCTATGCGCGTTAGTCCATTCGCACACCGCGCATCTGCGCTTACCCATGTTTACCAGAATTATATTCTGTGGTACAAGTATGATTTCATGTTTCCTAACTGACATCCGTATAACTGGCGCATCAGGTCAGCAATCACGGGAGCATGCTTCTTGCCACTATTCCGTTTGTAAGCTCCCCTATTTATATCCGGTTTCCATTGGAGACTTTCCAGAGCATAAGCGTTGTTTGCCTTACAGTAGAAAGGTGACTTTCGCTTTATAATATCGTGACGGTGGCATGGTAAATATCACCTGTTTTCGCGGACTTAAGCGCACCGGTGAAATCCGGAGGAGGGGAGTAATCCTCCCGTCTAGAATTGCATGATAAATCCTTCATCACTCATTTTCTTCCGCTCGCTTCCCGCTCCTTGGGAATCAATAATCCGTTTATGCTCGCTGCAAATCCGAAGCACCTTTGCGAACATTTGTCCGCCAAGCGAAGTGAAAATTCCAGTTTTGTGTATCGCAGGCAAATGGTAAGTCTGCCAACGTTCCCGCGCAACCGAATTACTGGTGTGGCTGTTGGCTGATGCAGGGATAGCGGCCAATTATATCTCTTTAAATTCAAGTGTGGATGAATCATCCATTGAGGGAACGTAAATATAATCCCTGCTTCGGTACCCCCAACTGAGCCGACTCTGAGGCTGTGTGGGATGGCGAAGAATTTTTGGAGTAAATTTTTTGGAAATCTATCTGTAAATTAATATTTTTTTTTTCAATGAGACCAATCATGCGACAATCGCGATATTGACAAGATCGCTTTTCCACTTCTACGCTGGTAACCAAGTTCCGCTGGGCTTGGGGTGGCGTTCTCGCCACTTTGCAATGCTCCCCTGAGAAGAATTTTTTTCGGCGCATTGGCTTTCAAATCATATTGTAATTTGTAACACCTCTTCGATCTATGAATATGTCTCTGATTACCATGTTGCCCCTCGGTCTTGACTCTACGAGTATGCTCCCTTTTGGTTTGTCATACTGCATCCTCGATCAGCTAACCAACTGAAAGAAGTTGTCTTAGTTTCTACAGCTTGATTACCGCCTATGGAAAGCCCAGGCAACGTTCAATACGCAATCCTCTGTTTTGCTAACGCTTGTTCTGGACTAATCATGTTCTCAAGACTGACTGTCTGTCGAATCCCAATGCTTAGATAACTATATTACGGCCCCTGGAGATCAACGCTGGAATGTCATCTTTGTTATTCTTCGAATGACTGTGACCCAGTAAATTGGCTATCACCAACTTTGTCATCCAATATCGGCTTCCTTGGAGTGTGGCAGAAGATCGTATTCGTTTCAAGCGCGATCAGTCATAGCCAATGTATCAATTTCCCAGACACGGTGAATATCGATAGTGCATCATCGCACTGTCCATGCTTGCTAGAATCTGTTTAGCTTGTTCGCCTTTGCGATACCGTCGCATCGAGATGCCTGTTGCGCGTCGAGGTGCCCTTTTCAGCTGACAGAAATTGGAAAGGAAGTAGGCAACAGCATAGCTAGGAATGGTGTAGAAAACTGGAGACTCTGAAGATCACATTTATAGGCCTCCTGTCATCTTAAAATTGCTCTCGGTGTTACTTTCTTGGCCAATCTTTGAGCCTCATAACGAATGATCACCGGAAACTGCTGCTGACCTAGCTGGGAATTATAATGACTCATTCAGGCAAGCTGCTGAATATTCATCTCCCAGGGTCCACAATACGGAAGTCCCATACTAGTGCTTTCAATATGACTGTTGAAACGAGGCCTTGTGTCGATAGATTGTGGGGCCAGTAGACATTGTGTGGTTGCGTGGAGGATAGTAGAAAGATATGAGATGCATTCATCCGTATATGCGGCTAAGAAATTTCAAAACCCATGCTTTGCGAGTCCTTCAAAAATCCAGGCTAGAAACCCTGTGGTCAAAAACGGTCTTGCTCCTTGGAAAATTGAATTTCTCTGGCTGGCGTTTTAGATTAAGTCAAAATTGAGCCCACTCAGAAATTCATTCACCCATGCTCAATACTTGGTCGATGATCGAATTTCGAGACTTTCGAGACTCAGGCTCGTGTTTTGTAACACTGCCGCCAATGGTGATGAAGAGCCTGAGATTGCAGGTGTTTGATTTGCCGCCCTGAAAGAACAGCATCACGATATTGGATCGGGTTGATACGGCTTCGATGACGTCTGCTGTTTTATTTACACTGAAAATATGCTCTTCTTGCTACAAGTTGATGCCCGATTGGCATTATAAAATTTGCCTCGCGTTGTGTTAAAACAACTCTTCCGATATTGCATGCTTGTGACCGCGCTCAATGTGATAAATGATATACCCCATCAAGCTGGGATTTGCCATTGAATTACCGGTTATACCACTGAAAGTATGGATTGCGGGAATTCAAGACACACGCCCCTCTGAAGGAGATTCTGCTTTGAGAGCTTAAGCTTCTTCGAAGGAGGATATGCCCAGATATAGCTACCCGCCCTATGATGTTGCCATACGTGAGGCTAGCTATAACCTGCCATCATTCCACTATCCGGGACGTGGGGTTAAGCACAGCATCATTCTAGACCTACCACACCAGATTTCGGGTCCGTCTAGTGGCCAAAGTTGCTGCATATGGTTCTGGAGTGTTAATATTAGCACAAACGAGAACCTGCACAGCATAACATGTGCACTACAACTGAAGTATCGCATTACACGCGCGTTGAACCAGAATACTGAGTGCTAAACAACACCGGAAAAGGATTACATTGTACAAGGTAGGACAGTTGTTCCCTTAGACATACAAAAATTGAGACATGACACTCGAAAATGCCTCATGTAGCACCAAATTCTGCCTTTGAACAATTATCAAACCAAATTGCAATTACTGGTGCCATGTAGATATCCTCACAGGCCGACAAATGTCGTACAGTATCGGGTTAGAGAAACATGTTACAGAAGATTAAACCAGTCCGACATGTACTCGTGCTGCCAGAAAGTATGCAACTCCGACGCTAGATGCACATACCACAAGATGGTAAAATACAAGAGGACTAACCTGGTTTTCATAGCGCCGGAGTTGCATACTTTCTGGCCGCACGAGTACCTGAACGCGCATGAACTCCAATGTTGTGCTTGTGCGTGCACAACATCAACGCAGTAGTTATCGATTGAAGATACAAGCGGCCAAGACAACATGAACGGAGATCGTGTGTGGTATAGCGAGAACTCAAAGGTGGGGGTACTCTCGTAATTATAACCGTATTTGTTTGATATCGTATTCGCATGCCCAAAGAGACGCCCAAAAATGCTTTATCGATCACGTGGTTGCCTCATTGGCTCATATTGCCACGTGATTCCAACAAGAACATTTCTTTTGTTCATGGTTTTTAGAAATTTACCCCGAAATCAAAGTCTTACAATGTACTGACGTTCACACACCCACGATTAGGCCAATCATTTGAATCCTTGCGGACTCCCATTAAATCCTCTCATCTTTCCGAGCCTACTGTGGTACTTGGGTTACTCAAGTTCCAACTCGTGATGGGATATCAACGACCTCACAACAATCCCAAGCACTCCGGCGCAATCAATGCATATGGCAGGATGGAACGAATGCAACAGTTGTTCACAATAAAACAGTGTTTCTGCATCTCATCATAGTTGGTGAGTTGTAAACTTAATTCACATTTCATTTCTTCTCTGATGCATTCGTGATTTGATGTGGCGCACAAGACAGGGCTGTCAACTTGAAAGCTAGTTTCCCCTATTCTTGCCGTGAATGAGTTGTAATTCAATTTATTCGATGAAGTGAATTTGGGTTTGGGAACTCTGATGTTTATGGCCTTTCTTGGGATCATACCATGATGGCAGACATCATTGGTGTTTTCTAGGCTATAAAGGGCAATATTGAATTTCAACGTTCTGACACGAAGTGCCATACAATACATGTCACGACTACACAATATTGACTATATCAAATGCATTTACTATGCTTCGTTGCACTCCGATATCTGCTGGATACTGGAGTGGCTATGAGAATCTCCACTCATTCATATTTGGGCGTTGAGATGCTTACGTTGGGTAGGTACGTTGGGTACGAAGGGGTACCCAAAGAGTTCCTGATTATAGAAAGTATCACGAATTGGATTGAGACTTGATGTCGAATGTTTCGAAGTTTGGCATACGGCAATTGAGCTACGACATTATCGCTTGATAATTGGGGCACAATCAACAATCAGCACGTTGATACAAAGTTAACAATCTTTCATTCAAATTTTCTGACATCTTTGGTCAAATTATGCAGTTTCGTATCTGATGGTGCCGCATTGAACATGTCTTTCAATATTAGGGTATTGGGCATCTTGTTGCGAACTTAGGTCAGGGTCTTTGAGACGGTCTCATAGAATTGTACTGGGAACCTCCTCTCCTGAGTGTACTTCCGGCTACGTTGGTTGAATGATTTATACCCAAAACTCTCCTGCGATTTATGATCTGTTCGGAGCCTCATCGGGTGGTTGGTTGCCTTTTTCTAAGAGTGTTCGGTGATTGGCAATTTTGCCCGAGAAGACCACAATAATTCATTTTTGGGCTGAAGCCAGCGAGGAGAGGTCTTATAGTTGAAAGCTTTCTGAAAACTACCAACGCAATTTAGGTGCATGCCCGCAGGCTTTCCTGTTCTATTTTGCAATGTGGCTCGCTGTTCCTGCATTGTTGTCTCGCCCAGTCTCTCACCGCTAGTCTGTGTCGCTTTTCAGATCAATGACTTCTCCATATTGTGTCTCGGTGTATAACCTAAAGTCATGCATTTGATATCGCCTTAAACATGGACGTGGAGACACTGGCTATCGAATTTACACGTGCGACGATAAAATTGGCCTACCCACCGCCATCGCAATGCTGGGTCAGGCTGCCCTAGGATTTGAACAGTCTACAATCGATATCTGCGTCCTCGGTGAGTTATTAGGGCGACGAGTAGCATAGCATTACCGTCTCGAGATTAACAATTGCTACCTAGGTAGGTAGAGATCACAGGCTTCGGCCCGAGCCTCTCGAACCGCGGCATACCAGACTTTCGATAGAAAATGAAGTCTGCCTTGCCAGAAGTTGAAATGGGATATTGATTAAATTATGGATTTGTGAGTTGATGGCAGGGCGTTCGGAAGCCTCATAGATCTATTCCGCATCACGAGAAATGGTCTACACGTGATCTATGCATGATTGACCATTTCAAATAAAGGTTACAAACATTGCATTGGGAGCGTAATGCATTTCAGGGCGTCGAATTGGCCCGCTATCACCCAGTCGTTCCCCGCAGTCACAATCTGAGCATAATTGCGGTACCTTACACAACCCTAGCCGAACAAGGAGCAGTACTCGAGGTAAAATTGGGGGCGTCACCCAAGACCTTATAAGTGATAGAAAGAAGTAACATGCAGTGAGGCAACCATTTCATTGTGCCAAAATGTGCAAGTATGGTTCGGTTAAAGACGAGATTATTGAAAGTTAGATGTGTTATCTCAATCCCTGCTCCATTTCCCAGCTCCCATTGGAGTACAAACAGGAAGTGTAACTGCTAAAATTCTATGGCTGTATTTTAAGAAGTAGGGCATCAAACTGCAACCTCGAAAATCACATAAATCGTGGACATTATCCCAAGCACTTTGGCCTTGTTTGTGGCTAATGATAGGCTCCTGTTCGCTTCGACAGAAAGATGATTAGCGCCTTGGTTTCAAGAGTGATGCTAGAACTTAAGTTTAATCGGCAAATCGCTGCCTCATTATTCCAGGCCAGTAGACACAATCAAGTCGAATGTAAACAATACTTTTCTACCAGCACAATAGTATCGTGTGTGTTGGTCCAAAGTACATAGATAGTAGCATGACTTGTGCAAATATCAATGTTACACGCCAGTACTGTTTCAAAAGCAATATTATGCTAAAAAGCGGGGGTAGACCCAAACTTCTATTTGGTTATCGACGCCGATTGGCATGGCTAAGATATATATAAAAAGCAGACAGATAACACAACATCAACTGCTGGGATGGTGATGTGCAAGTAATGCGAATCGGATGAGCGCGTGAGAATCGGCCCTCTTAAGCAATCTGTATGTACCCGATAAAAAGGAATTTCGGTGAATTGATTCAGAACCTTTTGCATGAAAACAGGCCGAGGCCTTGTGTTAAGATGGTCTGGCCGCCAACAGTTGCTATGTGGGTGACTCTCAGCCCATGGATATAACATTCTGGAAGAATCTAGTGGCTATTAATTTGGCTTGATGATGCGTCGCTAGGCAGATCCTTACGCCTGCTTATTTTCTGGGCCTCGAAGGAAAGTAGATCTGACCAGAAGCAAGTTATTGCAATCATGAGCAATGATTGGCACACCAAGTCGATGTGTAGGCTTCAGGAGAAAAACTCCCTGCTCGGCTATAACTCGATAAGATGAGGCTATAATGTGAATAGCTAGCTTTCGCGATGACATCATGACGCGATCCTCGATCTGATCTCTTCTCTTTTTCCTGTGCGCCGTCGGGGAGGGGCGTAGCCAGGCTCTTTCTCAGACGTTCTTGAGTAACTAAACGTTGCTGACTTTCTCGCGCGTTGTCGGCCGATGTTGAAAGGCCAGGATCTTTTGTCCTCCGTAACAAATAGAACCAAAGGAAGTTGCTTGATAAAATAGATTGCTCCCATATCCTAGCACAATATGGTGCAACAGAAGCAAAGTTTCAGTCGTGATTGAATGAAACTTGATTTGTGCTTAGTGAGGACAGGTTGTTGTCCTTCCGAGTATGTTGAAATGACCTTATGCTGGAGAGTGCTAACGAGATAGATCTAAACAGGTATTTAACTCATTCGATGCTGGCCAATTTTGTTTGGTCTTCATTGCTTGTGTTCTCTAAATCCTTAATTATTAAGGTATCATGGGATGACCTTGCTCAGATTGATACCTCACCAGTATGGACCTTCCATGACAAGACCCTCGAGTCATTGATGGTGAATATCGAGACCACCAGTGGGTGCATGGATTGATGGGACACTTCCTAACCATCGAAATTTATAACAAATTTATTCTTTGGTCGTTTGATATCAGAATCTATGGATCTATTGTCTCATCTCATATGAATACCTAATTGTAACAATTCCTAAAATATAAGAGCTGATTTTTCAAGAGATGTTCATAAGTCCATTTTTGCAGTGTCCCTTCAGTTCGTATGCTACTGGTGGACTGATGAGTAACATTTGAACTATAGACAAGTGCCATGAGACAAGAACTCATCACACTCTGAGTTGTAGCTAGAGAATGGGGCGGGGCCATAATGCCAGTAATTGTGCGATCAAATGAATATGGGATGCAAAACAAACAGAGAGCCCTCGGTAGATACTCGATAATAAGAAGAGATGAGACTAGAGGTGAAAATTAGAAGAAGCCGAACACTTGATTGTAACCTGTACAATTATAGTTTGGTCATTCCCAAACTTCTTATGTCTTCTCCTTTGTAAATTCTTCTCCACATTCAGAGTATTATTAGTATGTATCTTGAAAGTTAGAAGGTACCTGGAGCTTGTCGCTAGGTTGTATTCGGAATAGGTCCTTTTATTCGTGCTGTTTTATTTTCCGCGAAACAGAAAAAATCTGTCTCTCAAGGTCCGCGTGTATTGTTTGAGAGCGGATCCAAGATTTGCTCCAGAACGCCGAGGATACTCGGTATTCAGAACCTCCAGTATCGCTTGAAGTGAGACGGTGGTTCATGGGATTCTTCCCAGTATTCAAGAAAAGCTCTCGCTTGAACGGAGGGCCCCTTCTGAAGGCTAGCACTGTGTAATTGAAGTGTTATGGGTGGAGAGAAAGAGTACCTGCGACTTTGAAGTCTAATAGAATCTGTTTTTTGGAAGTGGTGCTTATTAGGCGCTGACTGAGTCCGAACAGAAATCTCGTTAAACATCAGAGCATGATGTTAATATGACGAGGGACTCGGATTTCGCGCCGTGGAGGATGGGTGAAGAAGGAAGAAGGAACTTTGAGCATCGATAATATGGAACGCTATGAACAACACGTCCTTACATCATAAGGCTGGGTCTGACTACCAAGAAAACATGAAGCCATGATTATATAAGATTGTGTGGCAGTTTTCGTGTAGCATCAGCACTTGAAGAATAGTTATGCTATGCTATCATGGTGTGTAGGGCCGTCGTTCTGGTTCATTCCATAGAAAACTACAGTCTTGGGAGTTCGTCATAAGGTATCACAAGATTTCTGTGTTACGAATCTTCAGGCAGTCGTTAATAAATATTACACAGGTCGAATTTGATGTTGTGTCGAAGCTCGCATCAATTGTTCGCTTTTAGAGCTCGTGAAACAGCAAGCACAGAGTTGGCGCATATTATCTGAATGATATGGTTTAAGATAGACTTGATGTTTTAAGATGCCCCCATCATGAACGGCCCTGTATCACTCAGATTATCGGGAAAATCATGTCCACATCCCGGTAAGTTCAATGTAGCATGTCTTTGAATAAGTCTGCACAAGAAAGGTCGAATGTCCAAATATTTTTCTGTGGCAGTGCCTTTAGATAGTCAGCACACAGACTAAAAGGCGTCATTTCAGAGAACATCTTATCAGATTTAGTCATATATTATGAAATCGATATCCAGGTATGTATGTACTTCACCTATTTACTTCAATTTGTAAGCACTGAAATTCCTTATGACTGTGTGGAGAAATTCATGTCAATTTGAGAAACAATGCCGCAAACTACACGAGAACCTTGACGATGAACATCACTACCATAGGCAAAAATGTCCCATTTTGTAGACATGCCGACTAAGTGATGACCAGAATCTTTGCTGAATATGCTCTGTGCTATAATACTCAAGGTTTCCCACATATATAATCACATTTGGTCCATTGTGTTGTTGCTGTAATGACTGTCATTTTTATCAAGCGTGATTTCGAAGCCAAAAAATCCCAATCTACGATTTATAATAACAATCAAAACACCACTCCACGAGACATAGACTACGCTTATCTCCTGAGTAGAAGAGCAAGCATCTCACCAGGCTCCGCCCATTCATCACCTGAACATATTCATTTCTCTCCACCCCGTCCTATCTCGCACCAACTTCCCCGACGAAACTTCTCTCTAGAAAGCATAGGAAACTAAGGATAGACGAAATGACCAAGGGGGCTTGAAGGAATGAAAGGTGCCCAGATGATGTAGACTAAATGGCTTGCTGTGTTGTACAAATCTCGCTTTTCGTTTAGCATTAAAGATAATTTGAAATCGAGGAACTTTTCAAGTGGACGCAAAAAGGGGGTGATTTTATTTGGTCAACTTCGAGAGAGAATCAAGTACAGTCTCATACTTGGTTGTGCTGTCAGATGGATTAGAGAGGTTGCTAGAGATGCAGGCAGCGAGAGTGTGCGATAAAGGAGCTCAGTCGTACCCTCTTGTTTAGCTCGGCCTTGCTCCTTCTCTCGCAGGCTATTACAGAATACCATGCCCACTTGTTCGAGATAGATAGTAAGAACGGACCCATCTATGGAAAATTCTCTCGGCACACCAAAACTACTGATCTTGTCCCGAGAATGGATAAGTAGTCTCTAGTGAGCATTCACCGAAAGCTCTCAGGCTGAGCACCAAAAAGACTTCCACGGCCCGAACTAAAATTTCTTCATTTGTGTTCTGGGAGAACACTTCAGTCATCTATGAGCGAATAGATTCCGAGGGTTCGAAGTTCATTTCAAGGGCTTGGATGTTGGACTTAGAAATTTCTGTTAATGAAACCAGCGAGTTGACGTTTCTCAGAATAACCTTAGCTAGCTTAGTAGCTATAGCTAGGTCTATGTGATCTTAAGACTGTTTTTCTTACTAAAAAATATGAGCTTCTTTGATAGTGTACGATAATTGAATACTTAAACGAATGTCAATGACTTGACACTTGTGCTGCATGTTGAACATTGTGACCAAAGTCTAAATCTCGAGTCAGTATTTGGTATAATTTACGTTCCATTGTTGAGGATTCTAATCTATGGCATCAAGAAGATGAGTTCAAACCTGAACATAATGCAAGCAAAGAAGCCCCAAGAGTAGGTGATTAGAAACTTGACTTTCAATCGTATTCCCCTTACAATCATAAATCTGTTTGGGCAGAACTCGATACAATTCGATGGTGATAATAAAGGTTACCAGCGGACAACCTTGAAGATGAACTGAATTTTACGCATCGCTTTTGTCTATGGAGTTTGACGGAATTCAAAATATTTGGCCTCATTTACTGCATTTGTATCGTAATTTTTCGATACAATATCATCTATCTTGGAAGGTAAAGCCCTTTTATGGGACTATCTCCTTCTAGTTTCATGGAATAGATTAGATTTCATAGGGAGGGACAAATATAACAAGAGAGTATGGAAAGACAAAAGTGAATAAAGACTTAAATGGGATGAGAAAGAAGAATATTCCAAAGTGAGGAGCACAAAAAATCAACGAGAGAAGAAATTGACAACTCGGTAGGCCGTGGCTGATCTTGAATAAGTGGTTTAGGACCATGAAGTTATTCCAAACTAGTCTTACGCACAAAATAGGCAGGCAATGTGCCCGTTTCTGCATGGAATTTATCCTACCAGATTTGCTATGCCCAATGTATCGTACTTCAGTAGATGTTGAATATGTATAAACTTAAGTATCTGCACTGACTTTCAAAGGCCTTCTATGAAACTCATGCCTATATCCCAGCTTGTAGTTAAAAGAATGGCTCTTGTGTATCAAAAGACGGTTGATGTCGAGGTGTTGCAACTTTCATTGTTTGACATCCTCATCACCCCAGTCCGACAAAAGCCCAAGATGAGATTGCTTAGCCGTGATTGAAATACAGTTTGGAAGAGAGTCCTTTGGGCATATGAATTCCATCCGAAACGTTGAGTTCATCTGACATTGTCTGTAATTGGTAGATGCAACTTTGGCATCGGAGCATTTCAAAGAAGCTTTTTGAAAGTTGAGAACCGCTGTATCTGAACTCAAAGTCTCGAAGCCTATTTGAGCGCGTACGTTCGCACTATCGTTGGATTCAATGTCCGATCCCAAAACGTCCAAACATCACATTACTCGAAGCGAGTAGTTCGCAGATCCGGTCTCGAGCGGGACTATGGATATCGAGTCAGCATGGATTGGGCTATATCGTTCCGTCGTTTGCTATAGCATGAATTTTCTTGCCACATCACTTCAATGCAATTCTCCAATCAAGAGGAAACTTTTCGTCACTACTTCGTGTTCGTCATGGTTTCAAGTTGCACAGCCTTTTTAAATTATGCATGCAATGATTTATCATCAACATAACTTCTGAGTATAAATTTTGTACGAACATGAAATTAATAACTTGAAGCTCCAAAGATACCTTGCCGTCGAGGCAATGTGTGTTTCCCTGTGGTATCTGGTATCTCAAGTTCACGGCAAAGACCATCCCGTTTTGAAAAAAGAATAGTCAAAAATAGCCCATCCAAATTTCCGCTGCCCTCCGCGCACGGTCTTGTATTGGATAAAGTTGTCTCCACTGTCCATGTTTTTTGTGTCTTTGATGTCGTCCGATGCTACTTCGGATGGGGACAACAAGCAATTTTCTGGTAAGTCTGGGCACCTAACCTTATTGCGTTAATCTTCCGGGGCTATTGAGACCCGCTGCTATCTATCTTGATTCTTATAGAGATCCGAAGACTCTTCCAGGAGCACCGACAGCATATCGAGTGGAATATGTAGGTCTACAAACATAACGTGGAGAGCATTTATTGTTGTTCATATCTCGGTAAGAGAAATGAACCAATGAAGGGGTAGAGAGTCAGAAAATGTGTTGCTCAGACCTCCATTCCATTGCTTTCGGCACACCTCGGATCGGAAACAAATTTATATGGCGTCTCCCACAGACAGCCATTTATTCCATATCATATACTGGTGACACGATTCTACCGAAGATGATGCATAGAATGACTTGTACTAAACAATTTTCCGTTCTGATGGCGCCTCTAAGCTTGTTTCATGCGAAAGTGTTTTCCCCACAACCTATCGGTATTTTTTTCCGAGCCAAGCCATCATCGTTTCATGTGGTGGCATTTGTCTACCAGCCTGCCAGGAGGTATTGAACTCGTGAAAAGATTGTGAAAGGGGGTCGGATGTCACAAATTGACGTGGTCTTGCTGTGAAAAACCTCTAGATTCGGATCTTTCTGTCTAGATATGGATATATGTGATGTGAATTGTAGGGGATGTATACCCTTTCGGTGTTTGTGATGAATAAGAGTGGGAGTCTCGCCAGGAGTTCCTAAAAGTTTCCCTGTCGAGAATCTTTCAGTTGATGGAAAAGAATGTTACTCCGCAGAAATCGAAAGATCCGGGTATATGCTCCTGTATCGTTCTTGCACCACGGGGTAGTTTGGTTTGCTTTACCGGAATTGCATTTTCCTTTTTCAACCTGACTCTGAAATAATCCCAGACTTCTCATCGGTGCCAGAAAAGCAATTTCTCATTCAGTAACGAAGGCCGTCAATGATCTGCCGCGAAACAACAAAGTTTTGATATGTATGAGCTTTGTAATTTGTATTTTCTCTTTTCGGGAGATATTCATTTGGAGTTATAACTAGATTTGAAGGACCAGTTTTTAAGAACAAGCTCAAGAAGATAGTTTTGACCCCAGTGATCCTAGTGTTTTCCAGTAACCAATAAAGTCAATGTGCCCTGTATGGAGTACTAAGCGGTAAATACAGGGTCATGAAAACATCCGACCTCTAGAACCCACCTCCCACCAAGCCCACCAAGCCCATTTACTACATTCTCTTTCAACGTCTGTCTGTGATATCACATAGGGTCTAATTGCTAAGACTTTCTTTCTTTCTTTCAAAAAGAAATAATCTTGACTGATTTCAGACTGAGTCTACGGAGTTGTATGATCTCGCCCCCTGTTCTGTATTGTAACCTCATAACACATCCATTATATTAATAGCTTTCAAGTTTAATTGATGGATGAGGAGGATAAGATCAATGTTGCATTGGCTCAGTATGTAGATATCTAAGAACAGATATAAATCATCAGAATGTTACGAATAGTTATGTCATCAGTACAACTTGAACCGCTTTGCATAGTATAAGCAAATCTTAATGGGTTGTAATGGCATCTGAATGAAATGATGGGAATCCTTTCTCGGATCCTGATCGATTACCTCATCTCATATCAATGACACGGGAATTTGTATTTAGGTCGTTTCAAGATGTTTATCTAATGTTTGTGTCTTGAGCTTTGGAAGCCATTGGATTGGTCGAGATGTCTAAATGATCTCCATGGCTCCATCAGAGGGGCTGTGCAAAAAATGATGAAACACTGATCACATCCAATCGACTCCACGAACCCCGTTTTATCGAATTTACCTTTTACAAAAGACTAAAAGCTCATCGACCCCTAAAATGTTCTAAATGGCGCTCTCAACCTTGATTTGATCCGATCATGATTGTGATTTATCCAATGATCATATCATCTGAGATCAGGAACCGCTGTAAGCATCTATTTGTGGGTCTAATCTGATTGATCTAAGCCAAATCGAATACCACCTCATGGCTGAATCTCCAACCAAATTAAATGGACAACTGCTTCCAGATACCCTGCATAAGCGTAAAGTTCCGAATCGGGTACTGAAGATACGTTGCATAACTTCTTCAATGTTCACCATCCAATCATTCCTTTGCCGCTCGGCTGTGTGTTAGCATGTATTCAGGCACACTCTCTGAGCGTCACAATTCTGCAATACTCTGAATGAATATGTTGCTGTTGAATATCATGACTATGAAATACATACGCTCGAGCTTCAGGCATACAATATTGACAATTTCAAAGAAGTTCGAACTACCTGACCTCCAAATCGACCCCAAAGCAAGCAAGGTGGGATGATTTATGGATGTATACTAAGAATATGTATTTCTTTTGTCCGAACTTTACATCTGATTGAATGTAAGCAATAAGCATTGACCTTGCGAATTCTGGACATCATCACGATGCACGACTAAATACGAGGGAATAATAAACCCGTCTCTAAGTGTTGCCCCTGACTAGGACAGTGTACCTGCAGTAGTTCGCATGGTCAAGTTTCACCTGTTCTTTTCCGCATCTGCACCCCTCGATTAAACAAGCATGGCCTTTTTTCAGAGACCATCTTGGCACAGCTTAACCAACTACATTTTTTTAAGCTAGGGAAGTTCAGACTCCACACCAAAAGTAAAGGACGAAATGGCGCGCGCATGCATGGGTCTGGAAGGATATGGCCTTGTCCAGTGTTAGCTTCTTCAAAGATTCTCCTCGTCTATAGAATCCTTGATGATTGTGGGACAAGGTTCTCATCTAGTTTCTAAGTGATCCAACACGGAAGACCCCAAGAAAGGGATCGAGGCTATGTGGAAAAGGTCATGGCCCAACCGTTTCTCAAGATATAACAGATCCTGAGAATCCTCATGTTAGATTCATACTCCATTCATTACGATTCTTCATTTACTCACTCTCTTATAATTATATCGCCGTTTGAGAGTTAAAGTCATTCACTTCTTTACTCTCTATCTCTTTTCTTCGGCATCAAAAAATCATTCGTTATTTTTTATATATTTTTTTCGTTTCATACCAACTCTCGTTGATCAACTTATATAATAATGAAGACTCAAACCCTCGCCCTTGCGGCTTTGGCCACCGGCTTCCAGCTTGCTGCTGCCACCGGATGGGCAGACAAGTCTAGCTTTTCTTGTCCTTCAAACACCAACAATGAGTGCTCTTCAACTCAAAAGAGTGGATGGGATTTCAGCGACCTCACATCTGGATCTTTCAGCAACTATGACGCTTTCTCCTTCTCTGGATTCACATGCTCAAACTCTTTCGGCAAGCGTGATAACCCAAAGTTCCCAAAGAGAACTTCCGGAAAATGTATCTCTGGTACAGCTTCTTCAGACCATGGCTCATGCCCTCAATTCTCCTGCGGTAGCTCCTCCAAATCTGGCTCTTCTAAATCCGGATCTTCCGGCGAGATCTCCGCTTTCTCCATCTCCACCGTTCACGTTACTACCGAGTTCGATTGTGATTTGGAATTCCACTATGGTATGGGTGATGGATCTACTTGCAAGCAAACTTCTCGCTGCTCAAGTGGAGGTTCCATCATCTCCAACTCTCAATGTGGTGGTGCTAAGAACGTCACCGTTGTTTACTCTTCCGCAAGTCAAACACATACTGCTGCTATTGGTAAGGCTTCTTGCAGTGTTGGTATTAGCTCCGTTGGATTCGACTGCAGCTCGGCATCTACTACTCAACACCCATCCACCACTGCTAGTGCCAAGACCTCTGTCAAGACTACTTCTGTCAAGACCACCTCCAGCGAATCTTCCAAGTACACTTCTGTTGAATCTTCCAAGACTACCTTAGTTTCCTCCAACAAGGTTACCTCAGTTAAGAGCACTCCTTCCGCCACCGGTACTTCATACACCCTTGTCGGAACTGGTTCTACCAAGTCTTCGATCATTGGAACCTCAGTTAAGCCAAGCTCAAGTGCCGAGACTATTGTCAAGACTTCAGATAAGCCAAGCTCAAGTGCTGCCACAAGTATCATTGGAACTTCTGTTCACACTTCCCCAGCCGGTACCGCTCCAGGAAGCTCTGTTCACACTTACCCAGCTGGTACCGCTCCAGGAGCCTCTGCCTCTTCTATCATTGGTACATCTGTCACTGGATCTGGATCTTCATCTGTTGTCCAATTGACCACTTCTACCATCTACGCTACCTCTGTTTCTACCATCATTTCTTGCGCCGAAACTGTCACCGACTGCCCAGCTAGATCAACTGCTTTGACCACTGTCGTGTAAGTTCAATATATCTAACAAATTCTGAGTTTTATCTAATAAATTATATAGTATTGCCGTTTCTACCACCATCTGCCCAGTCACCGCCACTGAGGTTCCAGGTTCATCCGCTGCTTCTTCCATCATCGGTACATCCGTTGTTTCTTCCCCAGCTGCATCTTCCCCAGCTGCATCTTCCCCAGCTGCTTCCTCCCCAGGTGCCTCTTCCCCAGCTTCATCCGCTGCTTCTTCCATCATCGGTACATCCGTTGTTTCTTCCCCAGCTGCCTCCTCCACTGCCCCATGTGTCTCTTCCGGTGTCGTTCTCTCTGGCCAAACTGCTTGCCCAGTTTCTTCCGGATCCGCCCCATCTTCCTCCAAGGCTTCTTCCATTATCGGTACATCTGTTGGAACTGCCCCAGTTTCCTCCCACGCAACCACTAGCGCAACCAGCCTTGCTACAACTGCTTACACCACCGTTATTGTTCAAGAATCCACCACCATTTGCCCAGTTACCTTGACCCACACCACTGGAGGAGTTACCAGCTTCGAGACCACCTCAACCACCTCTACTGTTCGCACTTCATCCACAGTTGTTACTTCTAGTGTCATCACTGTCACTGCCCCAGCCAGTGCCGCTTCTTCAACTGTTCAAGGTGTTACATCTGTGCCAGCTCCAAGTGCTACTAGCGTTCAAACCACTGCTTACACCACTGTCGTTGTTCAAGAATCTACCACTATTTGCCCAGTTACCTTGACTCACACCACTGGAGGAGTTACCAGCTTCGAGACCACCTCAACCACCTCGACTGTCCGATCTTCTTCTACTGTTGTCACTTCCAGTGTCATCACTGTTACTGCCCCAGCCAGCTCAGTCGAAGGTGTTACTACCACCGCTTCTGCCACTACCCCAACTGAGACCGCTGCATGCCCAGATGTCTTGCCACAATGCTTGAACACCTGGATGTACTTGGTCGGTTGTGAGTCCAACACTGATTCAGACTGCTACTGCCCAGATACTGCATTCATTAACAGCGTCTTTGGATGTGTTTCTGCATATGGTATCTCCTCGTCTGACATTGATGCTGCTCAAAAGTACCTCCAAGGTATCTGTGCCGCTCACGTCTCCACCAACCCAGCTATTGTTACTGCTGCTTCTACCGTCTATGTTCCAGCTGCTTCCAGTGCCGTCGCTACTTCATCTGTTCAAGGTGTCGCTTCTACCCCAGTTACCACTGTTACTCTTAGCACCACTTTGGTTGTTCCATGCACTGAGTCTACCGGTTCCCTCTCTGGATCAGTCATTCCATCCTCATCCACCACAACCACTATTTCCACCGCTATCACTGTTCCACAAGTCGCTTTCTCTACTGCTCCAGCAGTTGGATCAGCAACACCTAGCGTTGCTCTTATTCCAGGTACCGTTGCTGCTTCCCAAGCCGCAGGTTATACCACCTCTGCTCCATCAAGCACTACCAAGGTTGTTTCCGGTGTCGCAGGAGCTACCAATGTTCCACCTGCCGCCACCACTTCGGCCACCGTTCCATTCACTGGCAGCGCCATCAAGAGCACTAGCAGCTTTGGTGGACTCATCGCCGCTGCTCTTGTCGCCATCTTTGCTTTGTAAGCAATCGATTCGATCTCATTCACATTTCATTTTTGTTTAAGCACGATCATAAAAATCATGCATAGCATCAAGTCCGGGAGGCGTTCAATTCGATACCAATTTCATTATTTCACTCACACCTGATTTTCTGTTTGGAGGAAAAACATAATCAGCTTTGTTCCATCTTTATGGACGTTACGCCAGTCTGGCATGGTACACGGTACACACGAGGGTTGGGAGGGTATGCTGGATCGTAATATGATCATGAGTAATGGTTGGGGAATTGAAAAGAAAAAGTGTTTGTCAACACTGTAATTATAGATTTTTCCTTTGAGAGAATATATAAAGAGTTACCTTTTAATTGATTGTGTGTTTTGTGTGATGAAAATGCCTGTCTATGTGTGATGTGATTTGTTACGGGGTATTGGTCTATGAACTGGATTTCTGTATAAACTAGCGTATAGATAAATTGGAAGAAACTGAGGATATTCACAATTGAATGATTTGAGAAGTGGAAAGAAAGACTTGAGAGATTAAAAAGACAAAATTGCTTGACTGAAGGAAGTCAACTTGCCATGAGATGATAGTTCCTAACCTGCGCTCCAATACTTGACTTATCAATTAGGTAGTTGAGGGTATGATGTTCGGTAGTTCTCTAAATGTTTTCCAGCTCACAATGAATTTGTGTTTTGTAGATCATGTAGCCATTGTATCAAATGATTGCTGATAAAGTAAAAGCATCTTAAAAACCTTCAGCCATGCTCCTGCTTTGAAGTAGCTCATCAAGAACTTGTCAACAGTGTTCCACATAAATTTGAAAGATCGGATATTAGACTTTTATTCATAGATGTTAAAATGTCATGAAGATTGAGGGGTCTTCGCCTCGGATAGTACCGATCTCATAAGGGGTCATCCATTTCAAATTGGATTTTACTGACTGGACAAACATTTATGGCATGCATGTTCAGCTTCACTCTAACAAGTATCCATGCTGAGGCGTATTATATCATGATTATTTGCAAATCTCACTGTGTGACACACCAGAACGCCCAAAATATACACCCTATCTGAATATATCTTTACAGCCCCCGACTTCACATCCATCTTGTCTGACTTCACATCCATCTTGTCTCGGCACTCCCTTTAATGATGCCATCAAGCTCACTCGTAGTCCAACCACCATAAAAGTCTCCAGGTTGCGGTATAACTTTCTCTCCATCCACATAACAATCCCATGGTCCAGCATAGAAACTCAAATAACCTTTCAAATCAGCATACTGAGGTGTAGGAGATTCATATGACCATATCCTGTTGGATATTTCATGCTTTCGTGGCTCGGATGATTTTAGTTGGTCTTCAAAAGGACAAGAAGAGGCAGGAGAAGGGGAGAAAGGTGCAGGTAATGAGATCGAGTAGTATGTGGCCCATCCTTTGTATTCACAAAAAGTGGATTTGTTGGTGGGGGTCAGAGGAAACTTTGGAGATAGGGATGTGGCGGGGAGGTAGTATGCTGTTCTTGTGTTAGGTTATGGATTGAGAGAAGAGAGAGAGGTTAGAGTTGTCATGAATGGAAAGGGGGTATTAACTGGGCGAATGATATGTTTCCAAAACCCAATATGCATCACTTGTTTCAGCAATGGTTTGACCTCGATATCTTATAACGAGATGACGAGATGTTTTCTCAAGGAGAGGTGGACGTGGAAAGTTTTGAACGTTAAGCCTTGGTTTTGGAAGCATATTGATAGAAAGTCCCTTGGTGGATAGATATGTAGATCAATACAATTGAATTATATGATTTTCTAGAAAGACATACAAGACGTCAACACTTTTCCATGAATGGAGGAGGGAGGGGTTTAGGTTTATGCATATCTAAAGTTTGAATGACTAAGCAATCTAAGTCTAAGGTTAAGCCTAGCGCCCCCGCAATCGTCACACATGTGCAAGATCCAAGTTCGCAAGGCTAGGTAGAATTCCATCCATCGACAAAATATCCATCCAAATTCTGTCTATTGTCATCGCGATACCCTTACAAACACATTCTGCGGCTTTTGAAGATCATATCTACCATTCATTATCATCATGTCAGGACTCGAGAAAGCCCTCTTCAATTTGAAGGTACGTCATTCTGCTTATCTTTCACCCAATATTGCACATCGATCGCTCTCCAACGTCAACTGTTCTGCGCATATATATAGCCTCAAACTAACCCAATGTTCAGTTCACCGCAAAACAAATCAACCGACAAGCCAATAAAGCTGGACAAGCGGAAAAGGCCGAGAAGGATAAACTCAAGAAGGTACATTGCGCCTTTCCGTCTCACACATATCCATACAAATACAGCTCGTTAACATCACTCTACAGGCAATCCAACAAGGCCACCCCGATATCGCAAAAATCAATGCCGAAAATGCCATCCGCAAACAAAATGAGAAATTAAATCTACTAAGATTAGCCAGTAGAATCGATGCCGTGGCCAGTAGAGTACAGACAGCTGTTACCATGAGACAAGTCACCGGCAGCATGACGAATGTAGTAAGGGGGATGGATCAAGCTATGAAAGCTATGGATTTGGAAAAGGTCAGTTTCCCTTCTATCAATTATCAGATCTCTGCACCCAACCCCACTTTTAACTTTAACTGACAAAATATAAAATCTATAGATCTCGGCAGTAATGGATCGATTTGAGACACAATTCGAAGATTTAGATGTAGCAACCGGTTATTACGAAAATGCAACTACATCGGCAACAGCAGTAGCCACTCCTCAAGAAGATGTTGATAGATTGATGAACCAAGTTGCGGATGAGGCTGGAATTGAGTTGAATCAAGAGATGAAGAGTCCGGAAGCGGCTACCCCAGTCAAATCCAATCCAACTGAAGTAGAGGAGGATGGATTGGGCGAAAGATTAAGGGCCTTGAGATCGTAGAAGTCTAGGCTTAAAGGTGGGAAAGATATTTGGGTATAGGCGTTGTGGATAAGAACAGAAGAAAGATTGGCGAATTGGGTGTCCTTTTATTATTCGGGATGTATTTATCTGTGGATTTTTTGAGCGTATTCACATTAGAGTGCTTATGAGAAACTTGAGGATGTGGGTTTATGCCTGACTTTGGTAGGAAATCTTCAGCGATGTATATTTGCCTGGTCTATAATCCAAGCGGTGTACTTATATCAAGGTTGTTAAATTGCAAAAGAATCACCATTCACGGAAGATCAAAGATGGTCGGCGATTCCAGCTCCACTTCAAGCTTCAAGCGAAGCTCCTTGATGCTCCTCTTTTCATTAGAACTGTTAGATATCATTTTTACCTATTCGCTTTCATTTCTCAAACTACATATTCATTTCATAACTGCTCTGTTCACACCCTCGATCTTCTTACCTTCGACATAGATTGGTATGTTGATCTCATAGATTTTAGGATTTTCCTTCTTGAATACTATCATGAATTTTAAAGAATGTTCTCCGGTTTCTGTAAACTTTGAATTTCTTGTCCCTGGTAATTTCAGAATAATAGGAATCTCTCGTCATAGAATGTTGATGAATATCCCAATTTTCTTAGAGGCTGTATGTGGATGTTTCCGGCATAGAATCGAAGCAAGTATATCAAGACATCTGGATAGAGGACCAGAATACAGATGGTTTGTGGAGAATTTGACACTGAGCATACCATTGAACTTTGAGCCGATAGCTGCTCATCCTTTAACATGTGAATTATTGTCAGCTTATCACTTACAGAATTTTCCCGCGTAAGTTTCGGATCTTGACGATACCTCCTACTGTAAACTCCTTCCAGCGGTTTCAGTACCAATCGTTACATTTCTCTTGTCTTTACCCATCTTCTTCCTGTCATATATCTAATATCGCATACTATCCCGAAGAAATCGCGCGAGTATGCAAATATTATGAGCAATAACCAAGGTTTAGAAAGTGAATGCACACATTCGCTGGTAAGCTACCTTGTCATCTTTACGGGTTTCAATACTCATAGTTAACGGTTCGGACTTTAAATTAACATGGAATATAGTGCAAAGCATACCTACTTACTTGCAACTTCCAATCTGCCTTTGACAACTTATTGAAATCAGGATATGCATTGACCTAGAACGCTCACATCACACAATTACCAACACACATGCATAACCATTCGACAAATTCTATAATGGAGCAAACTCTACTTCATGTTTCCCTCCGTGTGAGATAATATAAAACTACTCCTGGTATGTGATCTGTAATGTCCAATGTAATATTTAAAAAGGTATTGTAACTAGGTAAGTGTTGGACCAGATATTACTGCATGCGTACTACGGCTGGTTAAATTCACCAGATGATCATCGGTCTCTGATGCCATAGATTACATACAGACCATACCTTAAGATTTTGGTAATGGTATTGGTCTCCGCGATTGCATGACTGCATGTCAAGATAGAAAGATACCTCCGTACATACAGATCCGGTGTCAAGTGGAACAAGGTACAAATTGATGTGATGCACTAGGTCCCCAGGAACAGGAAACGAAGAAAATCGGGGGCATTTACTGGGGTAGCTTTCAAACAGCACATAGGATTTTAGATATCGATCTACGTGATGGGGAATCAAATTTCAGTTTTCAAAACTATGAAAGAATCTCTGTCAAGGTTAAAGCGTAGGTGCGTATAAGCCGATCAACTATCTCGCATATCCGTCCGAATTGTAATATTCAATCCTCATGCTCAGACCCAACAGTGGGCAGAATGACTGCAGTACTTCTCAAATCCTATCGACCATGTAGCTTTACCTTTATATTTCGAGGAACTGGTGTTGACGACTTGATTAGCTTTGGAGATATCCGGTTCGATGGAAGGGAAGGGAGTATTAGATCTAGGGACTATTGGACATGTGATGCATGAACAGAACTTTCGACCTTCTCAATCGTGCTTCATGATTTGCCACTAAAATTCTGTACCGCACATATATCGATCTGTGGATTCAGTTGCATTGTCTGAATATGTTATGGCATGCTTCATATGAGGAGTATTGTAAATACAAAGCGGAACCTTGGAAATATAGTCTACGGATATTGCGCCATCATCTTGGTGAATCTCGGACATGGTGAGTTCGACCGGCTTTGTATGCTGATGAGTATGATAGATCATTGTTCTGATAACTTGCCTCAGAAGGAGAAGGAGATTCGTTATCTCCTGGTTCGTCAACATCAAGACCGAAAAACCTAGACTTAGTTGATATGTGATGCAGGCGCTGGTATTAGGACACATATCTGGGCTAAAAGATACCCGGCATAGCTTCCCAGATTTCAATGTGCATACCTCCCTTGTTGTCAAGTCGAACAAGGACTATTAGCCAGCATCTTTGGTTCTTCAGACAACCTAAATGTCGTCATTTTACCGCAGTGAACAGCAAATGTTGACCTCAAGTTATTCGCTACAGAAACCTATGACATCGCATAAATTCCAGGACTCAAGAATTTTTAAAATCCGCCATATATTATTGATATGGATATAAACAGCCGCAAGCTTGATTGTGGCAGAGTCGAGATGAGAAGGGAAGGGAAGGGAAGATTTCCTCATGGTGTACGAGCAATGAATGGCACACCAGACTTGGATTACGAATACATCTGCTATATGACATGCTTTAATAAAAAAAACTATTGTCTTTCTTTACGTTTACATGATGGCTCAGAAGTTTACGAGTATATTGCTTGTAATTAGATGATTAGATGAAGAGTGAATTTGCTAACTTAGGTCCATATAACCTCTCCCATATATCTTTCCAGGTTCCACTAAATAACGTCAAATACAGAAATATACCACTCCATTTACAACACTAAAAGACGAGATCATCTAGACGATCATTCAATACCAAACAATCAAGGGATCTCCAATCTTTTCAAATGGTTGGGTAGCAAAGATATGGATCATCATCAATGAACAAGTGGGGCAGCCCCCCTCTTCTCCACCAACAGTGAATAGTCTGTATATATATTTGAAATCTCACCTAGCTATCAAAAAATACGGTGAGATGGCCGAGTTGGTCTAAGGCGCCAGGTTAAGGTGATTAACTCTTAACAAACGGTTGTTTACAATCTCCTGGTCTAGTAATAGGCGTGGGTTCGAATCCCACTCTCATCAAGTTTGCTTTTGCACTTTTTTTTGTTGGAAGTGAAATTTTTTTCGCCTAGCGCGGGGTAATTCTAGTTTTTGATCTATATACCAAAATAAGAACAAAATTGACGTGACATTTTTTGGTGTTGGAAGTAGAATTTTTTTTTTCGCCTAGCGCGGGGTAATTCTAGGTTTTGACCTATATACAAAAATAAGAACAAAATTGACTTGACATATTTTTGCTCTAAAATTCTATACTAGGAACTAATGGAAACTCTAGTTCTATTCTGACACGCATCTTCATACAAATCGACAAAATTATGGCGTGGAGCGCTTCACTGATATCCCCTCGAAGGTCAATAACCATACCACCAAAAAAATGGTAAAAAGGGCAAAAGTATAGATTTTTGGCAACGGATTCAAACCGATGATACTCAGGGTAACTCCCTACGTAGGGCTCGAACCTACAGCCTCAAGATAGTCTTTGAGAAACAGAAGTTTCTTTTAGAAGTCTTGCGCGCTACCATTGCGCCAGCAGGGAAATCTTGTGATGTTGTATGCTAGGTGGCGTTCAAGTCAGTATATGTTATAGGAAACAAATAAAGGTGGAGAAAAAGAGACAGACAAACCCAAGACCTGAAGTAAAACTCTGGGTTCTGGGTTGTGGGTTGTGGTAATTGAGTAGTTGGGAAAATTTTGATGAAAAAAAAATTAGACTACCGAGAAAATGAAGGGGTTGAGCCGAGATGACCCCACTATCTGCGCTTTTTTTCTGCCCCACCAAATCCACAAACTATATTGTTTTCCACTCACTCCAGCTCAGCTGAGTATATATTATCAAAATCCCATTTTTCGGTATACAAACAGGCCGGATGGTGTAGTTGGTTATCACGTGTCCTTAACAATTAAAACCTGTTAAATACGGACAAGGTCCTGGGATCGTGCCCCAGTCTGGTCATGTGAAGCCCCGCAAGGCATTAACTTTTGTCATTTTCTTCGACTTTGGCAGGGATTGAGATCTAGTCATTAGTCGTCGATCTTTTGCTACAGGTCTCATTTTTTATCCCAAGGGAAAGTAGTAGTACATTCATCTATACATCTCATCGTGGTTGTATGTTGCTGTCGAAAAAAGTCGAAGAGCATTCGTTCTTGGTGGAGTCTGTGGACCTCTATTTTCACTCATTCGTTAGGGTTTGCTCGCCAGCTATGATCTAGGTTTGTTCGAATTTCCGAAAAATACCTCCAGCTTTGGATATCCTACAGGCGGTATCATCTTATTATATTCACTGTTCAATGCTAGCCAATGCTACTAGTCTTAGATAACGAAACAGGAAGTGGTGTGAGAATTAAAAGTTCGAGTGCTCGCTTTGACACATCTTCTTTAGTTTCGGTGTCTATAGGTGTGCAATATTTTTGTCTCCCATGGAATCTGGAGCTTCATTTGTGTTGGTAGGAGGAACAATAATGTTAGATCTCTGGGCCCCTGGAGATATGGAGGTGTATTGTTGTCTGGCGGTAAACGACTAGAGCAATTTGAGGGCCTGAGAGGTAATACAGAATATCCTTACGTCGAGCTCTCGCGTTAACCCCTACCTTGACTAAAATGTTTTCGGAACTTTATAAATGTCTTTCTGACTTTCTTTTTGTTCCTCTCTTCTTTTTGATGGTGTTCTAGAGAGGAACATGTCTGAATATCTGAATGTCTGTCAGACATTGTCTGATATTAATGTATAGGAAGTTCGCTCACAATATCGTTAGAAATTCTAGAGAAACTTGGATGGCGGGCCATTTGTGAATTGTGTAGTGGAAATACAAGTACCGGATAGATATCATCTAAACACTAAAGAAAACACGTATATCAGTAGAACTTGAGATGTCTCGGGAAAGTTATTTCGACCCGTATCAAAAATTTCTGATGTCTAAATCTAGATTGTCTCGAAGGAAGTACAACCACTACTTACGATTCACCATGAAATGTAGAAAACTTAAGCCACTTCACATACCACATCTCACCAGAGTGTGAAACTCAAAAGATCCGTTTCAATTTCTGAAGCTACCTCATTTGATCAGACAAAAGTTGGTAAACGCGGGCCACGACCTATGTTCCATCGCAACACATATGAGATCCTACCGAAAGCTTCATTCCTGTTTGAAATCGATCATCTCCAAGTTCAATTATCGACAGAGTCCATCTGATGTATCTTATAGACATCTATCTAGTACGCCAATAGTGCTGCGGATAGATTTTGGAACGCTTTCATTTGCATATGGAAGTGCAAGACGGTCGTTATACGTGTAACAAAGAGAGTTTACTGGATTATTAGTTAGCCTCCTTATTGGGCAACAGCGACATCTCGTCTGATAGCCTCGAAAACAAACATATCCAGAAATATCGAAGTGGAGAATGTGCCATTAAGTACTTTCATCATACACCTTCCGAAGCTATTTTTGATCGTTTGCAAATCCCTAGTGCGCCTCATTAATGAGCACACCCAGCCCCACTGGAGCTTTCACCAGAATTCGCCGAAAAGTTACCTGATCCATGAATACCGAACATCAAACATCCCGAAAGACTTGCGAGTCTCCGAACACCATAGGCGGAGCAAGCAAATCCCCTTCTATCAAAATTTCAAACGAAGCCTTTCTTCATCCCCGCCATTTTCTCTAAGCCTGAATACTCTGCATACTGTTAGTACGGAGCTACTGCTGGCTCCCGCTCCAGAAGTGGGGGCGAATCTCGCTAGCTACTTTTGCAAGAAATCCTGGAAAAATTCCGTAAAATTTCACAGGATTTTGTCTTCGCTCAGGTGAAAGTCAAGCAAACCCCCAATTCTGCCGCCCAGTCTGTTGCAATTCAACCTGAAGAACTCTCATGCAATACTATATTGACGTTACTGAAACGCTGTCAAACGCGGCTAGTATGTCGGGGTTTCGCGGCATAACTACTGATTGTTTGTATATTGGTTCAGTATTGTCTCACAGCAACGTAAAGATTCGCACACTGTGGAAGGGATGAACTGCAAAGTCAGAAGTCCATGACGTTGGTATCAAAAAGTCCATGTTTGAGCTTCTTGTGACATTGTAGCACTGCGTTTCCGACATAACAATGCGTGAGAAGGCTGAAGGAGGATGAGGCTTACACTATCGACTTGATTTTGATAGTCCCATGATTAAAGATTCAGAGAAAAGTGTATTACGAAGAGGCACTTCTGTTCAACAAGGGTCGTGCAGGCATCCGTGGTGAAAACATAGGCTCAGATAATGTAATTAACCGTTGGAGCAGGACCATTGATTTGGGATTTTTCCAGCAAGATAAGGGGCGAATATATTGCGATGATGGTTTGACGAAATGCGGGGTAACAGGCAAACGGTCTCGGGGTCCTCGCACAGCAAGACGACGAGAGCACTGCGTAGGCGGTGTGCAGTTATGGTATGTAGTGACCTCATCAACTTGATGAACTATTCGTAGACGGTACTAAACAACGTATTCAATGAGTGCCGATACCATTTCATGACGCTTGAATAAAATCTTGGAATCCGGAGTGAAAACAACAAACACTCGTGGTCATCACAATATCTCCTCCACACCTCAAGAGCATATGCACTTCAATGTTCGGTGAAAAGGAAACTTGAGCCGAACGGAAGGCCTAGAAAAAACAGATTTAATAACGGAAAGCTGGAAAGCAAATTCCGGATGCGCATATAATGACCAGAATGGTTTAGATGAGAGCCTGTTGAACCCCGGAAAACATGCACGATTCTGCACGAGCGACTCTTCAAGGAAGGATTGTCATTGAAAGTGTTCGCTCCCCTAACATAAATCCAAATGTGAAATTCGTGCTATGCTGTATTTGATGTATGATTTGATAGTTAACTCTCATCGTCGATGAGAACCGTTACTTCGTTTCTGAAATCTTGGAGGAGTAGGCAAGATATACATATTGAGTAAGGGATAACGTCAACATGTGTCGATATACATCGGAGATTTATAGAATCTGGAAGTTCTCCCTGCGTACCCTTGTACTCCTGGGGATCTTCAAAAGCTTCCCGCCATTTCGAATTAATGCTGCTTTGATACAATGGTACTCTTGTTAGCAACTTATTGATGTGACAACCATATATAGAATGAGGGTAATTGGTGGAACTCTGTACAATGTACACTTTCACACACCTTTTATATATGGAAGCGGCAGTCAATGTCCGTAGGGACTGTACGGAGGTTGGATGGGTAAGTAATGTAAAATGCATCTAAATGTATCCTCACTTTTGGTCTTTGGATTAATAGAATCACGTTGCTGGTTGAAAATTTATATGGTGAATTTTAGGTAGTGGAAGTATTGTAAAAGTTATGTTTTATTTATGATTTATTCAAAATTACTAATTTCTTATTGAATATTGATTCGAAATTTTATCTAGAATTTATTTAAAATCTATTAGAAGCTTTAAATACTTTAAATACTAAAAAACTATTAGAATTGATAAAAAGCAAGTAAAAGTTTTAAAGATTGAATTTTGGGGGGAATAGTTCAATATTTATTCGAATCGCTTAAAGTAGCAGTAAAATCTATAAAAACAGTAAGATTTTAGTAAAAGTGGGGTTTACATTAATTACCCTTCCAACCTTTGTAAGGACTGTAAGGACTGTAAGGATAAAATGGTCCTTAATAAGCACCCGGAACAGTTAATTAAGGCTGATCCGGCTCGCTCCGTTCTATCAATAAGGGGATTTAGGTTACATAACTAAACGAATTAGGATCGAAGTGGTTGGTTTAGAATAGCCACTGAGCCACTCCAGTTCTTTCTTACTTCTTCCTAGTGTTAACATGCATGGGTGCACCACGGTGGTTTGTAAGGCTTGGTTGGTTGGCTAAGTTTCGATGGGACATTGAGGAACGTGCATGAAAACATCAGAAAATCAGCCCACTATATGAAATTCTCGTCAGTTATGGCATTTAAGAAGTTACATCCTAACACACTTCGAGGTCGATAATGTTTCTAATCCAAGTAATATCCATCGATTTTCATCGATTTTCATCCAAAGAGAAGCCGAAGGCATGTGCCTCGCCCTCATAACTTCATCCCTAGAGTATACAGCCTTTTGAAGTATCCAATCAACGCTTTGCTCTTCTATGCAAACCACACACAAAGTCATAGACACGGCTCCATTGTGGGATCTCGATGACATTCGGGGAGCTTTACGGAATTGGATATATTCATACGGGATTGGGGTCCGGTAAGTAATGGATGGTATGCGCACATCTAATTCCGAAATATCCAAGCAACTCAACCATGAATTGCCCAATTTGTTGATTGATTCATTCTTGTGCTTGCTCAGGAGCTTGGGAAGCTTGATATTGATGCATAAATGCAGATTCCCTATCGAATCATGTAGATGCAGTATGAACCCTTGGATGCATCTCTATCTATTACTATTCTGGTGCTACTATATGCTCAATACTAGGCTTGCCATTCTATCCCATCTAATTGCCTTTGCCCGTCCAATACATTAATTCTAGCAGTGCCCAGTTGTTTCTCTGTTGCTTCTCAAATTGTTTCTTACATCTTTTTACCTTCCAATGTTGCCGGAGTCCCCCGCCTACGTTCAATGAACAAAAATAAAGTCTGGATTCGGCTTCGATCTCCACAATTCATTCTAACATCACATCATACAAATCGTGATACTCGTATGATAACGAAGATGAACCGGTACTGAGGCTTGAAAGTTTGGAAACGTCTTCTTACCACATGGTCATTCCGAGAAATTGATACTTTTCAAATTTTATATCAAAATTGTGAGGATTCACCCCCCTCTACCATTCTATTTAAAGGTCCATACCCCAAATACTACCAACATTTCTACGCCACAACCAGATCATAAAGATATCAAACTATCACCAAATCGAACACGTTATTTGACTTCAAGGATAATCCTTTACATCGTCCATATTATCAAATACCTTACTCACAATCACTTCCTTTGTCGGGCTTTGTATTAACAACCTCGGCATTCCCTTGACAACATAGCCTCCGATATATTCTTTCAGAGCTCCAGTTAAACTATAATAACTATCAAGGTGTAAGTTTCGACTTACTTCAAACTTCAAACTGGTATCATCAATCTCCCCAATGGCAAGTGTGATTTGCCAGAAGCCTGCCGTCGATTACTTCTCATTGTCACGGCAGCAAACTGAAGTAAGTAGAATACAATTCCTTCAATACAAAAACATCATGAAGTCAATGATGGCTACGAAGCGAGCACTTCTCCAAGTTACCCGGTTCTTTCGGATATGTCATGTGGATAAACTCCACCTCTTGCAGTTGCTTTCTATTCGTCTTCTCTTCAACAATCACCCCACTGCAGCATTGACTGACAGCCAGTTCTTATAGCAGAGTACTTCCCCATTCAACTGGGATAGTGAGCCTGCACTCGTCAACAACTCAGACTCTTGTGACTCCATTCTTCCATCACCAACCTCATCCGACCCGATTTTTTCCAAACCTTCTTACATACTCCCAAAAGAAGAACCATTCCAAAATACCAACCGCAAGTCATCCACAGGTCAAGCATTTGACTTTGGTACCTTCGAGGATTGGATGCGTTGGGACGACCCAAGTGAAGCAGCCTTGTCACCTACCTCAGATTTCTTCCCAGAACTCAAAATTGAGCCTCTCTCGCCTAATATGAGCGGTCTCGAGCTCTCCCGCAATCTTTCTAGCATCGACGAAGCGGCAGTATTCGGTGACGATAATTTAGTCGACGCAGGAGAACAACTGTTTCAACCCACACCAAGCAATCTCATGAATTCGCCGATGATCGATATTCCATCTAGGGATGGTTTATACTCCACTCCTCTATCCTGGGCACGACCCCAAATGAACTCCAATATTAACCTCCGTCGCGCACAAACCATCCCCAATCTTCAGCAGCAGCCTTTACTCTATAATCCTACTCTCACTCCTCAAGAAGAAATTCAACTTCGCGCTATTGCTATGCCTCAACAAACTCAAAACACCTCTGCATATCCCACTTCCCCTACCTCATCCAGAAGTTCGCCATCGCATTCTCCAATCTCCAGACCCACACGCCAGTCAATGTCAAATTCAAATCATTCTAATAACTTGAAACGCAAATCATCAGCTTGTTCTTCAGATTCGAATTCCGACGGTGAAGATGAGGTACCCGCCCGTCATCCACCTATCAAGAAGACTGCCCATAACATGATCGAGAAGCGATACCGAACGAACTTGAATGATAAGATTGCTCTACTAAGGGACAGTGTACCTAGTTTGAGAGTAATGACCAGAAAATGTTCGAGGGGACAGGAAGATGGCGATGAGCATATTAATGGGGATGATGAGGAGGAAGATTTGCAAGGTTTAACACCAGCACATAAATTAAATAAGGTATGCTCTTTCAGACATCTGATTTGATGAGACTTCGAATCTAATAAATTTAACAGGCAACTGTATTATCTAAAGCAACAGAATACATCAACCACCTCGAGAAACGCAACAAATACCTTCAAAAAGAAAACGCAGCTCTCAAATCCCGCATCGAAGCCTTTGAAATGTTGGTCATGTCCAGTCAGTCCCAAAATGGGGGCCCGCAACAAACCAACGGAATGCAGAGAGGGAGATATGGATCGTGAGCGCTAGTGCGGGGCTCGTAGATTATGAATGCTGCGAATTCTACAAGTTGAAGTTGGAGGGGGTAATGGAAACTTGGAAGGAGCAAGAATTGTAAAAGAAAAAATGGTGTTTGGTGCGGTTTTTTCCAGGAAAAAAACCGAAAATTTCATGATATTTTGGAACAGGCGTTGTGGACTAGTGGGGGAAAGGGAAAGGAATGGATGGATTTAGCGCAACAGCAGAAGGATACCCGGGAATTTCTACAAAATTTTCAGAAATTTCAGTACAGTTGTTTGTTCGCTGGAAATTTTGATGAAGAAAAATCAAAATAAAATCTAAATTAGATTCTCAAGCATATTTTCTCTCTCCGCATCTACTAGTTTTTGTGATTACTTCATTCAAATGGTGATACTGTGCTCTTGTCGTTCACTAACTAACTCAAGCCGATACAGCAATGAATACTCTAGTGCTAGAAATAAAGATTTAGACGTTTTACCAGCCATCAAGCCGGGTTCGTCGTCTTAAGCCTCTATGCTGAGAATCATGCTTCCCTTTTAATCATCCAAATTCCCTAGCAAAGCCGAGATACTCATCTCCTCTCAAAGTTTCTCCGCTCTAACACTGGAACGAACAGAATGCAAAAATACCTGAGAGCTCATCTAACGATCAACACCCAACAAACTGCTATTGTCTATCCCCTAATAACAGCATCCTTTTGTCCATGCTCCCACATATACGCAGACTACCTATTGTCCATGCTCCCACATATACACAGACTACCTACATCTCACCATGTCATACTGCCATCCATGACTCCGCTAGCAGTTACCGACATACATGACATCCATTTCTCCCTCATCTCGACTTAGCCCAAGAACTGGCCCGACCCGCGCAGCATTAGTTCAAAAATGCAAGTGATCCGCACATCCGCAATTCGAGTAGTACTCCTCCAATCTGCAACTTCAACGCCACCCTCTCACCCATCACGTCAGCAAGACAAGCACGCAAGCTAATAAAAAAGCCGAAAGCAAGTACCGGCACTAAAACCGCGGAAGCAGCCAACCACGCAAAAACCAAACACATAAGACATCCACCATATTAAAAGACCCACTACGTCCATAACCCTTCATCGGAAAACTACGGAATGCACCTCCCTCCCAACAGCTCCATAGGTAACTTTCGGATCCCTCGCATCCGAATCACGTTATTCACAATCTCCTCATCTTCCCAACCTTCAGCTCTTCACATTTCGTAAGACGGACTTCGCCTATGTGAATAAACATTCAGGAGATACATTCTGTTCCAAGAAACGAAGTTCATTCTATACGAAGCGTGCGGTATAAAAGGGGGCTTAAACAATGTTACAGACGAGGAACTGGTATCGCATTATCAAGGTACTGTAATATTAGATGAGATTTCATGCGATGCGATGAGACGTTGTATTTTATATCCTTCATCCATCCATCTATTGTTATGAAACGGCGACCTTGCATGTGTCAATAACTCTCTTCAAGACGTTTTCGGACCCGAATTTTCTCACTGGGTATATGCGAGTATCTCCTGAGGATCATCTGATTCTCGAATCGACTTTCCAATTCGCACTCGGGGAACAAAGAAACGAAAATTCAAGTAAATGCGCTAGGAGATGAATAGATATTTTGAATTTCTCAATTTTGTGGCCCCTTGATTAAGATGACTACCTAGTATATGCCGCGTGTGCATGATTATCTTTCTTTCGTTCTTTCCTAATTCCTTCCTATGATACCCGTGAAACGTCCTTTATGTTAGCATTCCGACGAAGTTACAAACGCCCTGCATACCTTCCTTTCTCCCTTCATTCAATAATACAAGTCCCCTGAATAGCACGATCGTCACAGCTGCACAGTCAACCTTATTACCTCTTCTTCCCCTGTTTCGCCGTCATCTTTCTAAAAGCGTCTACACCACCCGCACCAATAGGCCTGGAAGATGGATCCAACCCTCTACTTGGGTCGAAGTTACTTCTAGGAGCGATCGAATAACTGGTATTTGAAGTTTCCATTCTAGCTCTGTTGCTAATGACTTTTGGTGCGAGAAGACGTTGACGCTCAATATCACGAGCCGTGAGTTGTGTTCTTTGGGAGGAAGGCATTTGCGAAGATTGAGAGCCGGAAGGACGGATCGCAAGTTGTGCGGCTCTGAAGTGGATGTTAGTAGATACAACATGTGTTGAATTGAATATACATACTGGAAATCATAATCCTTTGTCGCGACCTTACGCTTCTTATAATCGTCACTTCGCTTCAAAATTGGTCGTGACCATTCTCCCAATAATCTTTCAGCGATTCTCTTGATTTGAATCTCTGGCCTCTTGCTCTTCGTGTAATATAGAACGACCTTACCAATCCCACTGCTTAGAAGTGCTTCCTTTTCAATCGGCAAACGCGCTAGTGCTTGAAAGAGATCACGTTGAATATTGTATGCCGGAAGACTTCCATCATTTAGTGGTTCCAAGAAAAACTTGACGGACTGCAGGAAGTTGGTATCGGGGTCGACGATGGAATGTTGAATGGTGTTTCTGTTGAGAAGCGCGACCACTTCTGGTAACATTTCAAGCTTTCTAGTTGCGGGTAAATTGGCATCTCGAGCAGCATTATCGGCTTGACATGCTTCTTCCATTCGAAGCTTCAAAGCTGCAATTTCATCATCAAAAGCTTCTTCCAAATCCTGCCACAAAGTTAGATTCAATATCTTTCACGACAGAAAACATGTACATACCACTTCGTCCTTCTTTCTTCTTCTCTTGTTCGGATTCTTAAGCGCAGCATCCATAGCCTTATCCAAAGCTCTACGTCTCCTCTCATCTGGCGTAAGATTTTCATCATTTTCTGGTTCTGGTGTTGCCTTTCTTCGTTCCTTGGTTCTGTCCCTATCCTTTCCCTCACCCTCAACCCTCTTGGGCTTTCTGATTCTCTTTCCATCAATCTCCATTCCATCGGGATCCTCATCTGAGTCTCTGCGCGGCCTCTTCTTTTTGTCTCGCTTTCCCTCCTTTGGTTTCTTTGCTTCACCTTCCGCACGCTTGCGCTTACTGGCCTTCAACGTCTTCGCAATATCTTCATCGATACCAACCATGGGTCTCTCATCTAAAGCAACCTTACTTGCATCGAAATCATCAAAATTGGCTTCATCGACATCAGAAAGATCAGATTCATTATCGGATCCAGCGCCGCCATCCTCTGCATTATCTAAATCATCCATATCGAGATCTGGGTTGGCCACAGGAGGTTCTGGTGTATCTCGTTCTTGTGAAATGGGCCTGTTTGGATCTCCAGCATCGTTTCCAGCTTCTGGGAGGGGTGTGGTAGGTCTTGAGTTGAGGTCGGAATCCGACATATTTGCAGATTGTGAAAAAGGACAAAGGAAGCTTGTATTATTATCTATCGAATGTCGAATTGTTTCAAACTGTTATCCGCGTTTCAATCGGAAGCCGATTGCCGATATGGTATCGATATCGAGTCGTAGTGGTTGTTGTAGAATTGAACAGATGCGCAGAAATTATATGAATTGTTTCGTCGCAACCCGCGTTGTACCAAGCTGAAGTTGTATATTAATTGAAGCTTTGTCAAATCCAGCTAGTGGATGTTAAGGTTAGTGTTGAATCGGAAAAATCTTGGTTGCCTCAGGAGCGACGATTCTTTGTTTACTTTGGATTTTCTAGATGCCGTATCACCTCACTTCCCCATATCTTCACGTTTAAGCTCCAGATTTTGCTATCAACGAGCAAAGAAATACAATGTGGAGTAATACTTCTAGAAGAACAGGTGAAGGTCCTATGGACTTTGAATGGCAAGAGAAAGGTGGCCCTATGGATCCAAAATCACCGTTTCTACAATTCAAAGCTATGCAGCTTGATAACAGTGAGTATCTTCACTTTCGTACCATCGAACAAACAGTAACATGTGTACTAATAAGGCAATTAGATTCTGCCAAACCAACCAATTCTTTTCTGGCACAGAACTCCACACCAGCTCCAGCATTTCGAAATCCAGCATTCACAACACCCCGCAAACCATACAATTCAGATATATATTCCGAAGCTTCGGGAATTGAATCTTCCCCCGGCGAGACTGCCGACGCAGAAGATACACCTGAAGTACCCAAAACCTCCAGCAAAACTATGACGGCTTTCTCATCAAACGCTTCTTCACGCAAACCGCTATTTGGCAAATATGGCACAAACTACAAAGGAACCAGTCCTGGCGCTCGTAATGATTTGCGCAGAATGAAGTTAGGAGGTCAACCTATAGCTAAAAAGCGAAAGCGTCAGCATCGGGATGAACGAGAAGATGAAACGATGGGGATAGTGCGACATCACAGGAAGGAATCGGCTTCGGAGTCAGAGAGCGAATCAGGAGATTCAAGACAAAATAGTCGATCGACCGAAGGAAGGCAAGCGGGCAACACACCAGGCTGGTTCTCCTCCTTCCTATCTGGTATCGAGTCGCGACCCAATCTTCCAAACATTCTCTCTTACTACGCTCAATTAACGCTCAACACTTTCGTCGTCGGACTAATAATGTTTGGGGTTTACACATTCTGGACTACAATCCGAAGCGACGTTGATCAAGCATCTCAAAAAGCCACCGCGGAAGTTCTATCCGAGATGGCCAACTGCGCAAAACAATACACAGAAAATAAATGTGAACCAAGCATGAGACTACCTGCTTTAGAAACTGTCTGTAATAACTGGGATGCCTGTATGTCTATGGATCCCAACGCTGTCGGAAGAGCTAGAATCAGTGCGAAAACATTCGCAGAGATTTTGGATAGTTTCATCCAGCCTATCAGCTATAAGGCCATGGTACGCTCATTCCTACAACCCCCTACCTCCTCTTCTATCCGCAAACTAACAACCACCTCTAGATCTTCGTCGCCCTAATCTTCACCCTCTCCATCGCCGTAAACAACATGGCCTTTGGAATGTTCCGTTCTAAACCCCCCATCTTTCACCCCGAACCCCAACCTCACCCTCAGCAACATCTCCCCCAACACCCCAACTATTTCGGGCAACCCAATCCCTGGGGCATCCCCCAAACCCCTCAATCACATTTCGGTCCTTACGAACCCTGGCCCACCGGAGCAGGAACTGCTCAAAGAGCTCTATTCCAGAGAAGCACTTTTGGAAATCGGGAGCGCGAAATGGAATTTAAAACCATCGAGAGGAGTCCGAGTAAGAATCGCGGGAGGAGTAAGGGGAGAAGTCCAAGTAAGGGAGATAGGAGATATTTGGAATAGAGTTTTACTTGGGTAATCAGGGGTAGCGAGATCAAACATGGCTTGGGATAGTTTCTTGATATTTTGGTGGCAGGTTGGATGGGAAAGGAAAAGAAAGGATAGGAGAGGAAAGAGACCAGAATACATGGATGTATGGATGGGTGGATGGGTGGGTGGGGAATGCACGAAGCAGGTTCTTTATATCGTCCTACTTAGATACCACAATATTAGCCAGCACAGGAGTCAAGGAGTTAGGAGTCGTGAAGGAAGTGCAATGCTAGCTTGTTATTTCATTTTATATGCTAGCGTACTTTATATTATATATGTGTGTGTGTGTATATGCGTATACTACACATAACACCAAGCACGAAACAACAAAAAAAGAAAACATCCAGCCAGCCTACCTACTCCCTACTCCCTACTCCCTACTCCCTACTCCCTACTCCCTACTCCCTACTCCCTACTCCCTACTCCCTACTCCCTACTCCCTACTCCCTACTCCCTACTCCCTACTCCCTACTCCCTACTCCCTCCTCCCTCCTCCCTCCTCCCTCCTCCCTCCTCCCTCCTCCCTCCTCCCATCAGCTCGAATCAAATTACATATTACATATCGTAAAGCACACATACACACACATACACACACATACACACACATACACACACATACACACACATACACACACATACACACACATACACACACATACACACACATACACACACATACACACACATACACACACATACACACACATACACACACATACACACACATACACACACATACACACACATACACATACATACACACACATACACATACATACACACATATACACACACATACACACTAACATGCTCATACTAACATGCTCACACTAACATGCTCACACTAACATGCTCACACTAACAAACTCACACATCCAAACTCATACATCCAAATAATCCCATCCGCATCCCCATCCACATCCAGATCAAACATATTCATCCAATACATCCATACATATACAACCATCTAAAAATCATCCTGTATATTTTCTACCTACCTACCTACTAACTACCTACCAACCTATCCCAACACCCCATAAGCTAAAACATCCTCCACTCACCACTCACCATTCACCACTCACTACTTACTACTCACCACTCATCACTCATCACTCACCACTCACCACTCACCACTCTCAAATCAATCATCATCATTTATCAAGAGTGCATTCAATATCAAGACACGATAATTATCTCCTTCACATCATATAAATTTTCCCTTTACCTATCCTCCTCCCAAGAATCCATCCATCCATCCATTCATTCATTCATTCATTCCTCCTTTCCCAGTTCAGTCCATACCATTCATCCATACGTACATACAGACATTCATCCATAGCATCCTATCCCCATCCCATCCCATCTCATTTCCATTGTCGTTTTCCACCTCCACCTCCACCTCCACCTCCAACATCTCATCTCATCTCATATCTCATCTCACGACTCATTCAAACCAATATGTGAAGAAGAAAAAAAAAGTCGTGGTTCGTGATACCATACTACATGCATGACAAATGGCACCGCCCCATCCATCCCATCCACCCTAGACTTTAATTGCGCGAATCCAATCCCATAAGATGACCACCAACAGATGACCCATCACCCAACCCACCCCAATCATCTGCGCCTGAGTTTCATGAGAAAGGAATTCCTACACTCTATCATTCTCGAACCTCGCGAGTTCTTATCTCTTCCTGACTTCATATGCCCACCCCTCAATTCCTTCACCCTTGCTCCCTACTTCCAAGCCTTCAATCTTCACCCCTTTCATACCGGCTGTATCTTCCAACCACGGTGCACCTGCCATTCCTCCAGCATTTGCCCTCTTCTCCGGTGTCAACTCCAACATGGGAGTTAAGAATTCCGCAATTCTCTTCGCTTCATCTTCTTTAAAATGGTACTTTTCTTTCAAGACATCCGGCAAGGCCCAATGTCGTAATCGGTGGATATTTCGCAGTTCGCCCTTTCGGTTAAATATTTCTTGTGACCATTTGCCAGATAAACAAAGGGATTTGGGGAAGGGTCCAAGGAGTTCGATTATTTGAGCAATGTGATCGTCATCTTTGCCATATTTGGTCCCGGATTGAGGATCGAAAAGATAATCACCAGTGATAAGTTCGAAGACCTAATGATTGTAAAAATCAGCTATAGTGTTGGGAAAGGGCAAGTGCATCAACATACCATAGCAGCCATACTCCAAACATCTGTAGAAGCACCCCATTTGGAGCCCAGTATAACTTCCGGTGATCGATATTGCCTCGTTTGAATATCATTTGTGAAGTGATGTCCAGTCCAGCAAGCATTTCCCAAATCGGCAATTTTGACTGATATGATATCGAATTGGTTTGCATCCTCTGCCTTCTTCTTTTCGCCCGAATTTTTGTCGAGTGATATGCCCGAGACCTTATCTGTGAGGATATCGCTAGAATCAAGTTAGGGGCGGTATATGATGACATGAAGGTAACTACTTACGCAGTCTTTTCTCTTGTCCCGTGATTCTCCTCGTCTGCCTTTTCTTTTTGAGGTGAAGAATTGTTCGAACGACCTATTGCACCAACCATTAGATTGCTGTCCATTGCCAGGGATTTCCGATGGAGCATATTTACTATTATTGAGCATTTCATTTATACTTCCATGGGAACCTGGATTACTGCCAGGAAACCTCATCAAATCTGCGTGGTTGAAGCTGGCATTCAACGGACTTGGTAAAGGTTGACTTCCAGTAATGAGAGTTCGCCGTCTCCTTCGGCCATTTCTATTATCTTCCTTGTCCTTACTCGTATCCTCCTTGACGAATGTTTTCACAATCTGTTCCACATCTCCGATTTCTATCAGGACGTTCTCGGGCTTCAAATCTGTATGTATAATGCCGCACTCCCTATGTAGATAATCCAGACCCAACAGAACCTGTTTTGTAATTTGTTTAACCAGAGGCATGGGAATTCCGCGGTGGTTCCATCTTTTGATCAACCCCAACAGATTCTCTCCCAGAACCTCGAAGACCATGCAGACATGTGTGCCATTTGGACCCTTGTGTTCAAACGAGTCCAACAAACTAACCACATGCTTTCGACCTGGATGATCAGGCTTAGCACCCACGATTTTATTGAGTAATTTGATTTCGTCTATGGCCGTTTCCGTGTAATGCGCTGCAGATCGTACAACCTTCAAAGCAACATGTTTCTGAGTGACGTTGTCTTTGGAAAGCCATACTGTTGAGAAATGACCCCATCCTAACTTTCGAACCACGGTGTATTTGCCATCTTTGAAGTTTTCACCGACTTGTACGGGGTGATAACCTCCTTTGCAGTAATCTTCAGAGTCTTCTTCGTCTGCCGTCGTTTCTGCAGCGTCTTCTCTCGAGGAAGAGGATGACGGATCGCGATTTGTTCCCGAAGCGGATCTATTTCCATCATCGATTCTAGTCAGCAAGTTTTGAAGCATTGAACTCATCATCGTGAATGAAACTAAGTAGAGTGCAGCAGCATTTTTGCGCGACCTTGTTGGAGGGGAGGGTGGTTTATATTTTGAGGCGCTGCACCTTAGACACAGAAGGAGGGTTGGAAGGTCAGAAAGTGGGACATTTTTGGTGACTTACCCTGCACGGGCTTGAGCAGAAGCCATTTTGGAAGATTCAGAGTCTTGCTCGGTTGTGATGATTGGCTTCAATGAGTCTTTCTTTCTTTTTTTCATAGCATGCGCATTTGAATTTTTAGTTATCGATTCTTTCGCTTTAGCAATTGCAGACGCCTTTATCCGATCGCCGTTCATTATTCGGTTGTGGGTTGGTGGTGGTGGTTAGATGGTGGGTTAGTGTGAAATTGGGGTGGAATTTGGAGGGTAGTAGTGTATTGGTGAATTGTTTTGCAGTGGATTGAGCGAGTGAGTGATTGATTGATTGATTGACCGGTTTTGTTGATGGAGAAAGGGAAAGGATTCGGAGGGAGAAGGGGTGTGGATGATAGATAGTCAAAGGGTATTGGTATTGGTAGTGGTATTTAGTCTGGTTGGTGGAGTTGTTTATGAGTGGATTTGGAAGTGGAGGTGGGTGGTAGGTCAGAGGTCAGAGGTCAGAGGGAGGAGGGAGGAGGTAGGAGGAAGGAGAAAGTAGTAGGAGGTGAAGAAGTTAATGGAATCGATTGAAGAGGTGTAGGAATAGATGTAGTAGGAGTAGTTGTTGTTGTAGCAGTGATAGGTAGGTATAGGTATAGATAACTAGTAATAGATAGATAGATAGTTAGGTAGATAGGTAGGTAGATAGTAGACAGGCAGGTAGATAGACAGGCGGGCAGATGTAAACTGTTTCCCATATATGTACCTAGCTAGCAGGCCGGTGCTGGGTAATATTTTCCAAAAAGGTCTTGAGTATTTTATTTACAGGTGGTGGAGGAGGTGGAGGTGGAGGTGGAGATGGAAATGGGAGTTGAGGTGGTGGTGGCAGTAATAGTAGTAACAGTATCAATAGTATCGTATCGTAGTAAAATAGTAGTAAAATAGTACTAATATCAAGTACCTAGTCGTAAATTGATACTTGAGTAATCAAGAGGAGGAGGAGGAGTTCCAGTGAGTGGATAGTCAAATTTTAACTTGCTTGCTTACTTGCTTATACTTGCTTGCTTGCTTTGCTTCCCGCCGACTTATGACGAATTGATAGGAGGGGGGCGCTTCGACCCAAAAAATAAATAAACTTACCTAGTAAGTCGTTTCCTGTCCTGTCGAGCCTTTCTATCCATCCATGTATTTGTACTGTACATAGGTAGGTAGGATAGGTAGCGACTAGGTATGTTCCCACCCATCACAGTATGTACTCCGTATATTCTTTTCTTAGGCGATTTGAGTGCCCAGCCAGTCCCAGTCCAGCCAGTCCAGATGGTTTTGATGAATTGATTTTCTCGAATCTTTGCCTCTTTAGCAACAATTGAAAGATGGTTGGTTAGAGGTGGTTTTGAATCTAAATCTCAGATTGATCTTTCTAGATGGTGATGTAGGTAATGTAGGTAATGTAGGTAATATATAATATCATCTATACCTCCTATTGGATTGATGTGATTAATTATAGAGTAATAGGTAGATGGACAGGGAGGTAGGTAAGAATCGATAATGGTCAAAGAATACCTAGTAATGTAATACAATCTAGGTAATTTATCTGGGTTTAAGTATATATAAATATATATGGTAAAAGTTCCTAATGATAATAACTAATATATAAGGGGTGTATAAGATGAGAGGGGGAAGGTATCAAGATATCGGAAGGAATTGAAATATAGCCAAGTAAAGAGAAAAATAATAAATGTCCGTTTACAGGAACAAGAACAAGAATCAAGAATCAAGAATCCATCAATCATAAATATCCCAATTCATTCCATTCAAAATCCATATACCGCCTGGTACACATCAAGATTTCGGTGAATCAATTATGGAGCATTACATCAATTGAATGGATCAAGCTGCAGAGGATTATTGAGAAGAAGGCTGAATGAAAGGAGAGAAGGATATCTATTATACGGTGTAGTAGTTTTTGGCCGTATATTGAATGTAGTAGGTATGGATGGATAAGAGATGGATTGAGATAGATCATGGATAGGAGGGGATGGGATGGGGGAGGATGGAAGAGGAAAGGATAGAAAGATTGAAAGGCCGGAGCCTCCAGTTAGATGATTTTCATGGATGATGTGATGATGTGATGATGTGATGATGAATCGAATTTGCTAAATTCTGTTAAAATCATAAATTCTATCTAATGCCTGGCTATTATGCTCAAAAGATCAAATACCACCTGCAATGTCCAAAACCTGAAAGTGTCTAGATTTCAACTACAATCGAATCTAGATTGTTGAACACGAATGGAGACTTGGATAAATTCGGATATCATCGAGTTACCTACCTAGGAGTACCCCTAGGAGTACCTAGAATCACCTGGGCATTCCCTCCAAACCCAAAGAAAGTATGGGGGAGCGGCAATTCAACAACTTAATCTCTTCAGACTGGTGGACTAAAGGGGCTTCGGGAACGCCATCTTAGAGGGGAGAAGGGAAGGAGGAGGGGTAAAAGCGTAAATAAAATATCACTTGAGATGTCGATCTATCTATCTACTTACTACCTACTCGTACAATAGATGATAACTTTCTTCGTGCCTGGATATTAATGCTTGTATACATTTCATTTCAAATAGAGTTACTAATATCTAATTCTCTCTATAAATTTCAAGACTCAATATAAAAACGAAGAACTAAAGACTTCAAATTGGAATGCTACACAGCACTTCCATTCGTACTAGCGAGAATGTACCCCTCACTCCTCCTCCGTACATTCAACACTCACCTGGGCAACACTCATTCATCGCTCGTCCAAGTCGATCAAAATAATTCATCTCCTCATTCCATATCTGCTCAACCCGTTCACTTGAATCCCCATATCTATTAACATCCAGTATACCCATCAAACACATCGAAACCTCTACCCTCATAAAGAAAACCCGCCATCGATGCTGTCACTGCATAGCATCCCTGTTCCATTTCTCCATCAATTTACAAGCCACACCAGTAACCTCACCGATCCCGGAATCCTTCCCAATCCTTTCCAATCCATCAATTATGTGACATCTTCATTCCTCGAATAATCCGCCACACAACAACAGAAAGATATCCATCTCTCCATCACCCCTTCCGATGATGGATCCTAAAATCCTCAAATCAAAGCCTTGCCCCTCAATCTCACATCCGAAGAGGGGCAATCCAAGACATACCCAGCCCAGCCCAGCCAGCCCTGTGCTGAAAAAATGTCGAAAAAGCAAAGAAAATGCATGACCACAAAAGCAACCACCTCTTCCATGTCCAGTCCAGAATGCAAAAACGTGCTGGAAAGCGTGGACTACAGCTTTTGCCGCATCGCATCGCATCATCTCATTTGATAAGATGTTAGGTAGGAAAGTACACCACAGACTTTTTATTATCTAGGCGTGACCTGAAAATTTCACAATACCTATGTCATCTCTTCCTAATGAGGATATCCGTGTTTTTGGGCCGATTTGGTGATTGATTTCCAAATGGGTTTTAGGTGGTTAGAAATACCATGAGTGTGGCCATTCGAAATCAAAATCGTCCAAATTGATTCCAAGACACACGGACAAGGTGCACCTGACATGTGAAAGTCGCTCATGACCCAAAGATGATCTGAATAATTAGAACTTCTCCAATAACTTAAGTCAGTTGGATGTGAGAGGTTTATATCAGTTTATATATGTCCAAGTCTTTCGAGCAACAAGTGTCGCAACCCAATCATACACCCAAACAGCTTATATCCACGGTGATTTCTCGGCCGGACATACGATACTGATATCTTGATGTCTTCAAGCACCATCTGATCCAAGCTCACTTCATCTCGGTGTCATTGTCCCTGCAATCCCTTCCTATGCACAAGCTAGATCGGTTCCGTGTATTAAAACGGGACCGACTTTATGTCGACGGCACCGATTTGTTATCGTCACAATACGGATTTAACATATGTGCAGCAGGCAACAGAGATGTCTATTCGAGGAATAGTTCTACCTTGATGTAGGGATATAGGGAGAGTACAAATACTTTCAACATCGGCTTCCTCGACTTCTCAACTTTTTTCATAATTTCAATTCAACTTTGAATTATCGCTGTCGTCATCGTCATCAATGTCATTGCAGCGTTAAACTGGCAACACGTTAAACTACATCACAAGTACCTCCTCCTTCATCGAGCATACCAAATCACGAATGACACAACCCAAAGTCCTAATAGCAGGAGCCGGCCTCGGCGGTCTCTGTCTAGCTCAAGGTCTCAAAAAAGCCGGCATAGATTTCCACGTCTACGAGCGAGACCAAGCATCAGATTACAGATTGCAAGGCTATCGAATCCGGATTCATTCCGAAGGAACTGATGCCCTCCAACAATGCCTACCCGATGACATCTATCAATTATTTGAAGACACCTGCGCCGAAATGCGTCTAGGGCCCGGCTCCCAAGCAGATCCTCTGACGGGCGAAATCCTTCCTCCTCAACCCCAACAGTTTGGCAAAGGAGCCCCTCCCATGTTTCGAAATGCTCGTACAGTTGACCGTCGCGTCTTCCGCGATGTACTCCTGACGGGATTGGAAAATCACGTTTCCTTTGGAAAAGAATTCTCCCATTACACGACAAACAACAGCGACTCCATAACCATCACCTTTTCGGACACCACTTCCGCAACCGGCACTCTCCTCATCGGCGCCGATGGCGTTCACTCCCGCGTTAGGAAACAATTCCTCCCATCCCACATTCCCCTCGACACAGGCGGTCGTATCATCTATGGCAAAACTCCTCTCTCCCCCGAACTCACAGACACATTCCCACCCGAAATGCTCAAAAGCATGTCCATAATCCGCGATCCCCACGGCCCCATCCCCTCCACCACCCTCCTCGAACCCATCACTTTCAAACTCCCCACCGCCTCCTCCACTCCCCTCCCCCTCCCCATCGCCCTCCCCCACCCTTACATCTACTGGGTAACCTCAACCCAAGAATCCGATCTCGCTCGCCTCCCCACCCCCCTCCCTCCCCACCCGCTCTCCCAATCCCTAACCTCCCACTTCCACCCCTCCCTCCGCCCCCTCTTCACCCACCAATCCCCCTCCCAAACCTCCCTCCTCCCCATCTCCACTCACCCCTCTCCCCTCCCCACCTGGCCCACCGTCCCCACCATCACCCTCCTCGGCGACGCCGCCCACGCCATGCCTCCCACCGGCGCATCAGGCTGCGTAACCGCGTTGCGCGATGCGGGGAATCTCGTGCGGTTGCTTGAGGAAAGGGGTGTGAAAGATGGAATCAAAATCTACGAAGAGGAGATGAGGGAATATGGGAGTGCGACGATTGAGAGGAGTTTGGAAGCGGCGGTGAAGATGTTTGGGTTTAAGGCGAGAAAGGAGTGGAGGAATGTGGAGTAGGTAGATTGGTTGAGTATTCAAGTATTAGTATGATGGAAGTGTATTTGTGTAATTTGTATAATCTGTATACGCATAGTGTTTCTAAAAATACTATGAATACTAGGCACTACACCTACACAATGATATATAACATTGATTCCTTCCTTTCTATCCTCATAATCATTCAAGAACATCCTATTCTGGATATTCATCTCAACCTCTCTAATCTCACCTCTCCTCATCTCCCCAATCAAGAATATTCTCCCACCTCTATCTCTATCCATCCTCACCACCCTCTAACCAACCCCAGTCCTGAATCCCACCCAACCCTACTTCCCCAAAACCCCTCTAATATACAAATCTTCATTTAAAAAATACCACCACCGCTCGAGTCATAACGAAAATCAAACTACCTTCCTTCCACCAAAACAAATCAGATCCATCACCTCCAAGTCCCAATCGCCGCAATCCATTGTTCCTGATCCTTTCTACAATTCAATTCATTAGCAAACTATCCCTTGATTCCAAATAGATAAATTCAAGAAAAGGGGTCAAACATACTTGTCCAACTGGAATAACGATTTCAGAATCGACGTGATCAAATTCTCCTGAATCTTTTTATTCTTCTCCAATAAAAAGCTCAACAAAACCGCCTTTGTGTATTTAACGTCTGTCTGTGGGTCGACAACAGCATCTTTCCTGCCATTAGCCGGGCTCTTTGATCTTCCCGAATCCATACTTGTTCTCGAAGAACCGTCGTTCAATCTGGATGTTTTCGTCTGCAATAATTTGACTTCTTTTTGAAGTTTCTCATATCGTTGATTGGCGTCCTCGAGAAGTTTTCCAGTATCCGCCTTCTGTTTCTCGGCGACACGGAGTTGTTTTTCAGTACTGTTTAAAGTATTCTGGAGTTCGCTCATTGCTAAGCGTGTCTCTTCAGCTTCCTGGGATGACTTCTCGGCTAAACTCTCAAATTCATCACGGCGTCTCTTGAGCTCCTTTTGTGATTGCTCAAATTCATCTCGGTCATCAGTTGCTCGTTTAATATCCCGTTCGTAATCTCTGATCTTGGTCTTGAGTTCATCTACTTCTCGAGATCTGCGACGAGCATTGGTACTGGCTTCATCTTCTGCTCGATCACGTTCTTCTCTCATTTCCCGAACCCTAGCTTCAGCTTTTCCTTTCTCCTCTTTCTCAACAGCCATGAGCCTACGAATAGTCTCACACTCTCGAACTCGGTCGTTTAGATTTCTTTGGGCGTCCCCGAGCTCTTCTTCGAGACTCTCTGCCTCCTCTCGCTTCTGCTTCAATTGTGCAATCAGCTCCGCTTCTTGACTTTTCAAGCTATCAAGCATTCCTTGCACGTTCTTGTATTCAGAACCTCTTATTTCGACCACCTCCCGAAGCTCTTTGTTCTCAGTAGATAGTTTTGAAACCTGTCCTTCGAGTTCTTGAACACGAGTACGTAATTTTCCGGTTTCTTCTTGGACCTTGGATAGTTCTCCCCTAGCCTTCTCGCCTGAAGCTGCCAATTGAACCTTTGCGGCCTCGGACATCCGTAGATCACGACGTGCGGTGGAAACTTCATTCTCGGCTCGAAGTCGGCCGTTCGTCTCCTGAACAACCTTCTCATTCAAAGATCGGATCTCATCGTCTTTCTCAGATGCTTGCTTCTTGAAGCTAGTAAGTTCACCCTTCAAATCCTTCTCGCGTGCTTCTAATCTTCTCAGTTCAGAGGTACGGGCGTTCAGCTCGTCCTTCGTACTCTTCAATGTTGCATTCTCAACGCGCAGAGTCTTCAATTCGGGTTGAGCACTCTCTAGGATTTGTTTCAAATCCGTAATCTCCTTATAACGTGATGTGGCCAATTGCTCAGAGGCACCAAGATCCTTTTTCATCGTACTGAACTTCGACTCTAACTCTTCACACTCGGATGTTTTGTTCTTGAGGTCTTCCTCCAATTTGACTAGAGTGTTTTTGTGGCTTTCGACTTCGGATCCTAAGCTGACGATCTTTTCTTCAAAAGCAATCTTTTCTTCTTGTAATTTGGCTGAAGCGTCTTTGTGAGTTTCAATTTCAGACTCTAGGTTGGCTGAAGCTGTCTTGTGAGTTTCGATTTCAGATTCTAATCTTCCAACCTTTTCTTCAAGAGCAGCCTTCTCTTCTTGCAACTTGGTCAATCTTTCTTCAGCCTCCACGTTGGAATCAACCTGGGCCTTTAGCTTAGACTCCACTATGGCAAGCTGCTCTTTTAGAGCAGTTTTCTCTTTTTCCGTTTCGTCTGAAGCTGTCTTCCCATTTTCTTGACTCTGTATCTCAGCCTCTAACTTGTTGGCTTTCTCCTCAAGGTCAGATTTTTCTCCCAGTAGTTCCTTAATTTTGTCCTTAGCAACTACACATTCTTGACCAATGAGAAGCAAATTATCTTGAAGATCTTCAATCTCCTCCCTGAGATCATCCTCTGTCTTGCGCTTAATTTGTAATTTCTCTATTTGTTTATCCTTGTCAGCAATCTGGGTTTTGAGTTGGCTGATTTCAGCTCGCAAGAAACCAGCATCGACACCGGGTGCCATCCCAGAGACGGAAGTAGGTTCTTGGTTAGCAGAGGTAGTGGCAGGTTTCTTGCTCTTCTTCTTCGCCTTCTTCCTACTGGATGCAGAAGGTGCTGATGTCGAGGCTGTGGCCGGCTCGGATGTAGGGGGTTCTTCATTTGCTGGAGATGCCTCCTCGTTGGATTTGATAACTTCGATCTCATTCTCAAGCTCTTCAACGCGCTTAGTTTTGAGATCCCTTGATTTGGTAAGCTCTTCAATTTGAGCATCGAGGTCCTTCTTCTGCTGTTCAGCCTCTTTTCGGATATCAGATTGAGACTTTAACTCTTTCTTCTTGAATTCATTAAGTTGATTGATCTGATTGTTGAGGAGCTTAATTTGATTTTCAGCTTCTTTACGGGCATCCGACTCAGACTTGAACTTTTTCTCTGCTTTGGAAGTTTGGTCTTTGAGTTGCGATTGCAGAACTGAATAACTATCTGAGCTCAGCTTCTTTTGCTTTTCCAAGTTCTCCTCAAGTTTGGCTTTTTCGGTTTCCGCAGATTTTAATTTCCTCAATCTTTCTGAATGTTCTTCCTTTTGAGTTTCCAAGGACTTCTTGGCTTCGGCAAGCTGTTTTTCAGTGGTTTGCAATTTGTCTATACTTTCCGAATACTTTTTCTGTTCAGTCTCTGAAGACTTCTTGGCTTCGGCAAGCTGTTTCTCGGTTGTTTGTACCTTTTCACTAAGTTTTTTATTCTCTCCCTCCTTGACAACTAGTTGTTCTTGGCGGGACTGGGCAAGATCGGTAGCCTTCTTGACCTCCTTGATAGAATCATTCAACTCAACTTTTACTTTTTCCAAATCCTCCGTTAACCCAGAAGCCAATGCTTTAGCAGCGGAAAGATCCTTTTCTGATGAAGATAATTTTGATTTCAAGTCGTCGATTTCTGCTGACTTAGCTTTGATCTCCGATTGCAATTTTGGTAGTTCATCGTCGCGCGAGAAAACTTCCTCTTTGGTATTCTTTTCTGGGGTTTCTGTGGAATCTGTGGTGGGACTATCGCCAATAGTAGAAGCGTTTCGAAGCGATACGAGCTCGTCCCGAAGACTAATATTTCTCTTTCCAGACTCCAGGTACTTCCTTTTTTGATCATCGCGATCTGCAGTTACACGTGCAAGTTCTTCCTTCACCAACCTGCCTTCTTCTTTCTGTGCATTGAGATATCCAGCCAACAAATCAGGTTCTTGAATGGAGCCGATAGGTGTGTATTCCTTGAGGACTTTTTCGAAAGGTTCAATAAACTTATTACGAGCATGTGCAGTTCGATAAGAATCGAGGAGAACTATTATGTGGCATTAATAATCGTAGACTGAAACCATATGAATGAAACACACTCTTATATTGACCCTCAATCTTTTCCAGCTTTCGCAACTTCTTCTCAACTTCTATTGACGAAAGCTCAGCAGAAGCTCTTGGAGTGGCATTTGTTGTCTTTTCACTGCCATTGGTCGCAGGAGAACTGCCGTCCAACGGCTTATTCGCATCTCCCGCCATTGTCCCAATTCGAGTTGAAGGTTCAGAATCGTCTTCAATTACAAAAGTCGATTCAAACTCTGCCGGATCTGGATCTCTGCCACCTATCTCATTATCATCCTTTGGCCGTGGCTTTCGTGGCTTTCTTGAAGGAGATTCGTTGGCAGGCCGTCTCGAAGTTGAGGATGTAGAAGCCGATCTTTGAAGATTGGGATTGGTTGCGTTCAATCGTGCCTTTTCTTCTTCGATACGAGTATCTATTTGAGCTTTAAGTCTCTTTCGAATTCGTCAGCTAATTTATCTGCAAGGTTGCGATCCATATTTAAAGAGTGAACTTACCTGGAACATTCTTTCCACATGTGGTGGGTTGAGGGCGTCTTTACTTTTTTTAGACTATTAATAAATTATTGTAAGGTTGTATGAGAACTTTGGACGCAAGTGAATTCGTGAAATATTAATGATCATAATCAGCCGTTTAGAAGGGAATGGTATTGTATGGGAATTGGGTAAGAAATTGAAGATATATTAATGATGACAATAATAATACCTACTTGTCAACTTCTCAAACTACCTAGGTACATGAGAGACAAATGATCGTCGTAAAGGACAAAGCGAGAACCTCGTAGCCTCATAGCCTCATGGCCTCATAGCACGTACAGTACTCAAGACTAAGACTGAGCCTCCTCTTACCCCGTATCTACACCCCTACCTTGCTTGCTTTTTATACCTATTCGTATACAGTACTATGTAGGTAGGTAGGTACGAGTAAAGCTAGATTGGTACCCAGGTATATATGGGCCAGAAACGTAGCTCAATACGAGTGCTCAGTACATCAACTCAAAGAGGTAATGATAATGCTTGTCGTCCTCTTTCGAGTCCTTGGGTAAGTTTGGTGTAATTTGGTGCCATGTCGAATGCTTCTAAATGCTTCTAATGCCCGTAATCATTACCCACGAGTGCATGTGTTATAGGGGTGTCACGGCCCGACGGGCTCGGCGGGCTCCATAGCCCCTAGTAGGTACTAGGTAGTCAGGTCAGGTAGTAGAGAGTTTTAACCAAATTCATTCAAACTTCCCCCTTCAAAGGTCAAGCCCCTCTCACGTTCCTGAGGTTTGGATCTAGAGTACGGAGTAGCTAGGAGCTAGGTAGTCTCCGGAGTACTATATATAAATTATACGGAATTATATATACACCTACCTAGGTAGTATATACACCTGCTGGGTATGTACAATAACTCCCAAGTTTAATTGGGCTAATTAGGTTTCCTTCCATCCAATCACCGAAATTACCTTTATACTAGGAGTAGGAGTCAGCAGCTTGCTAGCTTAGCTACAAGAAGTGACGAAGCTATTACCTTGGAAATTTACCCCCTCCCACCAAGAACACTCTCGCTCCTTTCCTCTACCATCTACCTACCTACCTATTGATATGAACTTCAATATGAGGTGACCTACAACTCCTCTTACTATCATCAAATTCCGAATTCATTCTCTAAAATGGTTTCACTTTGGCCCTGGAAGGTATGTGAAGCTGCCATTTAAAGTTGTACGTTTAGGCCGTTCACTAACCTGAATATTATTCAAAGCGCGAGGATAATTCTCCTGCCTCCTTTGAAAAAACACTCTCTGCTCTGGCAGAGAAGATTTCAAAATCACAATCACAGCTAGATTCTCGAAGGCTTCGTGGCAGACGTGTGAAAGCATTATGGACATTGTATTCGAGCTTTGCATACTTGGTGGTGTTCGTCATAGCACTTTTAGTGATCGGTTGGAAGGATTTGACAGTCTTGGAGTATACTGGTCTTGCGGGAAGTCCTTTGATGTTAGTATCACCAAAGAAACATATTATTCTGATCGTATGCTGATTCACTCATTAGAATCTATCTCATTCGAAGTGGTATTACGAGATATTATGAATACAGGGTTGACTCTATCGCGCGTCGTCTGGAGGAACAACAAGCTGAGAGAACAAAAACCATCGACAAATTAAAGGCTGCCACGAAATATAACACCACACAAGAGCTTCTAGAGAAATACGGTGGCGCTCCACCAAAACCTCCTGCACCGAAGAGAACTGCATCTGTGAAAAAGACTCCAAAGAATAAAGATGCGCAACCCCCACGAACAAGCATGGGCCCACCTGCGACAGCAAATATACCCCGCCCTAACCAGATTCCGAGTCAACCTTCCACCCCTCAACCACTTGGTAGCAGGACCCCTCCTTCATTTGTTGCTCCATCTCCATCGCCTATCGCTCCTCAAAGTGAGCCAGGCCCTGCTGAATTTGCACCAAACGCATTTTCGGGTCCATCTCAATATGCACAAGGTCAATATGCTCAGAGTGGAGAGTTCGTCGCTGAAGGACACTGGTACGATCGAGTATTAGATTTGTTGTTGGGCGAGGATGAGACACATCCAAAGAATCGAATGGCGTTGATATGCAAAAACTGTCGACTTGTCAATGGTCAAGCACCACCTGGTACAAAAGCCTTGGCCGATTTAGGGAGATGGAGATGCTTTGGTTGTCGAACCTTGAATGGGGAGGAAGATGAAGCTGCAAAGGCCGTTCAAGAAATGAAGGAAAGAATCCAGGATACCAACGTAAAGGAAGAAATCCATTCTGAGCCTGAAGATAGAAGTACGGAGGATCCTGAAGACACACCTGGGAGTGAGGATATTGATCACGATGATATCAAGAATGAAGAGGAGTCGGAAGAAGAAAAGGTCGAGGTCAAACCAAAAAGGGGACGGCCCAAATCAACCCGCAAAAAAGCTTAACTTGTGGCCATTGATCTTATTTCATTATGAGCTATCTACAGGCCATATCAAATCCCTGATTCCCTTTTGTACCTTATCTATCAGATGGCAATTCGCCCGTCCCAAAAATCATTATCACGTTATTCTTAGCCGATTATTTCCATGATCATCAAGTTGTGATATCCATAATTCAGTCACCGTTACTGAATTCTTCCTGAAACTATAAATCATCCTCTTCGTTTTTATTCAATCTTCGCGAATTCTCCCCTCTAGCTGAGAATTTTCCACTTCCACTTGGAGAAGAGAATCCCTTGCGGTTGGCAAAGGAGGATTGATATTTCGGAGTATAAGGTGGGATTGTTGGCCCAAACTCCACATCATCCATTGCGGCATCCTCAGCCTCTGTCTCGCGTCTCTCCCTCTCCTCCTTCTCCCTAGACTTTCTCGCAATACCCTCTCGCAGCTCTTGTTCCTTGGCTGTCAATGGAGCTTTGAATGCGAATACATCACTCTCTAAATGCTGTGGTGTATAAACAGGAGCACGGTTCGAACCTGGTTGTTTCATTACAAGCTTCTTGTTCTCCGCTCCACTGCGTCCGCCTTTCAACCCCATGTATTGTGCAACGTTTCCCCATTCCATATATTTTGCGGCATTTCCCCACGGCTTCGACGACGCACTTACAGTACCATAACCAGGATTGAGAACGCTGCTAGAAACACTCTGTCGCGCAAAATTACTTTCCGCCAATGTTGGTTCTAGGTATTCGCTCCCTTCTAGATCATCGGCTGACATTCTCATCGAACTCGGTGCGCTAGGGGTCGATCGATTGGGCGGTTTGGAAGAAGAAACGATGGGAAAGACGGGTTTCGGTACGGGTCTCAAGACTGGTCTTGGATAATCAGAAGAATGAAAAGAGACTTGCATTCGCTCCATACTCGGAGCTCGCCTCGATCTTTGGCTCGATTTTTGTCTTTCTGTTCTCGGAGAAACCAAAGCGAAATCTTGCATGTCATCTCTACTGGAAATTCGTCGTGGTTCTCGTGGGGGTTCTTGTGATGCACGTTGAGTGTGTGATGCACGTCGTGATTCTGGTTCTGGTGATCGTCGAGAAACAATAACAGGCACCTCCATCTTCTCCATGCTGGGCATTCGTCTGGTTATTCGACTTGCTGCTTGTCTAGGGATTTCCCCAGGAGCGTCTCGAGATTCTTGCTCTGGCGCCGAGTTGGATCTGGTCAACCTCTCACTTTCCCCCATAAACTTGCTGTGATAATTGCGATACATGGCTGCTTTTGTGATCGAAAATTTGTTATCTCTATTGAGAATATGCGGCTTTGATGGCGGTGGAGATGGTTGATTATAAGAGTTGAAGAATAGTACCTGGACGTAGGAACTTTGAGAGGGCGGAGTGGTAGTTTGAGGGCGTTTGTTGCTTGAGCTTCTCTTTTGTGAGATATTGTACCGTAGGTATCGAAGTTTAGTACGGTACTCGTATTTCTTCTCCAATAACTTTATTCTCTCGATACAATGAATTCTTTGGAAGAATAAATATACACCGCAATCACAGTCCAATCCAATCAATACCTGAGAAAACTGCACTTGGTGATCTAAATAAAGTCTTTGAAAAAACACCAAAACGTCTTATTGACAATTTAAATACGGTCTGCAGGATACTCATAGAAGCACACACATCTTTTCTTCTCGAATGTATAGTATGTGTGTTTAATATTACTATGAGTGTCTGTAGTTGTGGATGATATGTGTGGTTATTGTATTGTAATGGATACCTACCTACCTAGTTTTGAATAATTATCAAGATTCCATTCTTCTATTGGCTGGAGGTTCTCGAAGCGAGAATGAGAAAGGGGTGAATTGAATTGAATTGTTTGGTTTTTGTATAACTACCTAGTAGGTATCAGTGTGTGGATTTTGAAACTTATGATTGGGTGACTGGTTGACTACCTAGTTAGAGTTACCTATGAGAGGGAGTTACATGGGAGAAATTTTATGAGTGCTAGTGAGGTCTTGGGGATGGGGATGGGGAGGGGAGAAGGTATTGGGGTTTGGGCATGATTTTGAGTTGGGTTGGGTTGGTTTGGTTTATTTCAGTTTGGTTTGGTTTGGATGGGGATTTATGCTGAGATTTGGATGTTTGGGAAAGTGTGGATAGAGGGTGAGGGGATATGAGATGGAAAGTGAATTGAGGATTTTGGGGCATGGAAATGTGATTGATTCGTGGGGATAAAATGTGCTGTGAGCGCTGTACTGTGCTGTGCTGTGATTCTTTTAATGGTTTGGTTTGGTGATTGTGAAGATGAAGATGAAGGTCATGATGAAGGTGAGGGGGATGGAGACCTGTGGATAGGATAGGTTGGTGTGGGAGGCTCTTGATTGAATGGCTGGCATGAGTGGATGCTGGTGTGGGTGGGATGGCGAGGGATTGTGAGTGTGAATATGGATCTGTGGTTTATGGGTTCTAATTTAAGGATTTGGAATAGCTGGAGATATGATGAGGTGGTGAAATGACGAAATGGGGAAATGCTAAGGAAAGTGAAGGACTTGGGGTGAATACTAAATGCATGGAGTCATTTTGTACGAGATGTCATTGGAATGGATCTTTTGTCTTGCTGATATTGGTAATGCAGGTGACATGAGTAAGATATGAATGTTAGTTCCAGGTTTCGATACATGCTTTGTTGGTTCTACGAAGACACTCGAGTTATTCAAGAAAGGAGACGACCAGTTTTTTCATGCAAGAATTACTTGAACGATGTGATTGCATTATCATTTTTGATACTGCAAGTATTTCTACCTCTCTTTGACACTAGTGCAGGTGAAATAATGATCTTTGCGAAATGGCTATTTAATAGATATCTAGATTCCTCTCATTGTGCCTCGAAATCGGTACTTGTGTTTCTTTCAAACACGTCTAACATCGTCATCATCGCACTCCACGAGAAGCTCTTCTTCATCATCCATAAAGATCGCTTATCCCAACCTTACTCTCTTTGCTTTCTCTATGATTTACGCTTCCCTACTTGTGGGCCCTTCTTCTTCTTTTCCTCTTGTTCCTTCCTATACCGCTCCGCATATGCTTGAACTAATCTATGACCTCCTGAATCCGGTCCCGTGTATGTCGCGGGATCTAAATTCTCATGCCCCCATCGTTTTTTCTTGATGGTCGGGCCGAATTCTATCTCCTCCATAGCTTTGTTTGCCTTTTGGGTTTCTGCATCTTCACCGGATGATGAAAGAAGCTCGCTATCCTTAGTTGATGCGGATTGTGTTGGTTGGATAATTTGGGTGGGGTTTCTCGGGGGCTTGGGTGTAGATTTCTTAGGCTTGCTGCCAGTGGGAATGCCGGAGCTGGGAGTTCTACCTGCAGGCATTTTGGTGGAAGGATTGGGTATGTAGTATATGGCGTGAAATATTGTAGTTTAGTGTATAGTATATATATCTGTGGGACGTTTGTCGAACGGTAATCCTATATGCAAGACTGTTATATATACCTCTTGCCACAATTACGGAGACGTACGTATTTTGGGCGGCCCAAACTTCAACCCCAGCGTTTCCAATCTTGACATGATAAGTTCGTACGAATGGTTTATTTTACTCTTGGCGACCATATTTAAGGCTGGTTGGCTTCCGATGGTTGAAGTCGCTTTGTATCTTGCGTATCATTCATGGCACTGTGTATGAAAATTTTCTCGTATTTATGTTTGCCCTCACAACATTTTTGCAAAGTCTTCGTTGCCATTACTCACCATTTTCGTGTTCCCGTTGTGTTCCTTTGCAGCGAAGTTTCCCATCAACTATGTTCCTCATATTTATGCATATCTGTCGCCAATCTTCAACTTTCTGAACAAGGTAGATGGTGGGTGGTAAAGGGAAAGCCAGCGAAATTTCGCTGTTGGAAAGTTAGGATGTAGGCCTTGGTCTTGGCCGAAAACTGTAGCCCTCACCAACATCAATTTTCAAACGGTATTGGGGAAATCTAACCTATTCTTCTTCTTTGGTTCAAAAAAAAATGGGCCCAGATCTGTTGTAATACTTTCACTGAGTTGTTTGTTAACCATTTAAGAGTTTAACCGACCCCAAGCCAGCGTCATTCTTCATTGCTTTTGCCTATGTTCTTGTACTCTGTACTTCTTCCCATCTTCTCCGTATGCTGAAGTCACTTGTAAATTGTAATCGTAGTATCCAGCTTCTCGTTTATTATCTTAGTCTGCGAGATATCTTCGTAGGGAGCAAGTGCCACCGCTGCCCTCATTATCTAAATTTGTTCTTATTCTTTTAGCCGTTGCTTCTTGTTCGCTCTCTGGATTGTTGTACACTTTGATTTTTCGCTGCTTTCGGAGACTTGAGGTGTTTTGTTGTTGGACTCCGCTGGATTGTGTATCGTGTATATTCGTGCTTCGATCGAAGTATGAGGATGCAGCTCACTTCGAGCTTCTATAGAATTATCAGCAATGCGAAGATCAGAGGACGTTAATCTCTCACTTTGATTATTATCTGCTCAAATCGTGCGGCATTGGGTAGGCTTTTGACGGCAGTCGTGTCGAGGGCGGTTTCGCAAGATTATCGAATAAGCGCGCGCTGCAAATGCCACCTGATTAGTGTGATTCTTCGATGATTCTAGCTGTATTTATAAACTTGGAGATTTTACTAACGCTTTGGAAGTTTGGATTGGGAGTTTGTATCAGTTTTTCTGGCCCATCATGGTATGTTGTGTATGCGCTGAATTGCGAAGCAGTTTACCTGGTCGGGAAAACTCCTGAACATAGCGCAACTTACTCGCCTCAATCCCTCAAATTACGTTCAAAGATCTCACACTGTTTTGAAACGAGTAAACCAAGAAATAACACCTCATTCTCTGACAAATTTTGGATACTGCATAATCTGCATCAAATTCCTGGTATGGCTGGTCAGAAAATCTTGACGGTTCATTGGTGAGTCACTATTTTCAAAGCCAGAACATGGTCAGATTAAGCAACTTCAACCATTTCACAATTAGCAATATATGTGTTGAGAGTTCCTTTAATTAAATAGATAAGGTTTGAATGTGTCAAGTATTGAAATGATGTTGGTGGTTTGCCCTTCGAGTTCTCGCTACCCCGTATCACGGGATCGAAAAAAACAATGAATGACAAAACAAGGACAAAATCTGTTTTTGAAGATTTTGAAGTTTTGCGTATGACTTTTCATCGTTGTGTGATTGTTTTACTTGTGAGGCTTGAAAGAATACTATGTGAGTCTTTCACTCTCCAGTATCAAAGGATTCTCACCCACCTTGACATAGTTTGAGTGTAAAAGATTACTTCAATCTAGATAGAGCACGCAAAAATTGAAGGAAAATGCGCGAAGCTGGAGAAACTCCGCTCTATGACCACAGGAACTTGAAAGAGCCAGAATCTAACTTTCACTTCTCGTTTCTCACTGTTATAGGTCCCGTAGAGTTCTCCACGTCCCATGGATGGCTTGAGTATGTGTAATAATTAATAATAATGAGCTTGAACCTTTCTTTCGCGCACAGTAAAGCTTCAAAGATCATGACTTAACCATCTATTAATAACAACTTGAGCTAGTTATCCAATTACTCTTAAATGGTGAACTCCAATGTCCCCCCCAGCGTCCAATAACATTACCTTTTAGAATAAATGATCCACCGTAGTAAAAATAAGGGACTGGAAGAGCATGAAAAATGCAACAAAAAATGGTACCCATCAACAACAACATACACTGGGATAACTGTACGATTAGAGTCTCTGGCTTCAGCAGTAATTCAAGGGCAAAGAATCCAGTGTTTATTATCTTTGATTGGCATAGAAGAAGTTGGCTAGGACCTCATACAAAGTTTTGGTGAAGATCAGGAAACACATTCTAGATTAAACTGGAGGGTAGCAGGCATTCAACTATATTTCTGCTATGATTTGGAAGGAGCTCTGTCTAGATACTGTACAGCTACCCATCGAACCTGCATTCCTCCTCGTGTCCCGATCATCACTAAAGGGCCAAAAACTCAAGCCTAACTACTCGCGAAGACCTTAATCCTGTAATTCGATCAGAACGAGTACCCACTCTGTAGGTGTCGATAAACATCAGCCGAAGAAGCAGACGAGAAGTAGCTCCACTCTTCCCGCTCGGAAGCCCCTCTATACACCTCCTGCGTCCAGTCCCATCACATGCCGCAATCCATAAGTTCCACTTCTCTCGAACTCTCTCAATACCCCATCCATTTCAACCAATGCTCATGCAAAAAGACTCCACAACTAAGAGCTAACCAACTACGCCGTCCCACAGAAAGAAGTCCAAAAATCTAAAAATAATACAACGGCAATTTGGTATACACTTGCTAACTGAGGCAGCGTGCATGTATATTCCAAACTGCGTATTATATGCCAGCTTACTGAAAGATATATCTATGTGGATCATGGTTGATTTGCGGAACATTTTGTTGAAGACACGATATAGAAAACTTAAACACCTTAATTAACGGCCAGGAATCGACATGGACTTCATTTTTTATAAGTCTTCACTCTCTTTTCTTCCTCCTCTACCAACCACTCATAGTATCCTTTCCTCTCCTCTTTTCTATTTCATGAAAACGCTAAACATGTACGACCAAAAGACTTAGATTCCAACATTGAGCTTCAAGGTATATTAACAACTTGATTTGATATAATCAGCAGCCAACAACCCATTCCAAGCTACGCCAATACCATCTCAAAATCTATAAGCATAAAAGCAATATCAAAAGAAAGCTCCCTCCTCACTCTCTAACTTTATTCAATACTAACAAACCATCACATACCAACATAGTCCAACCCACACTACCTTCAGGACTCCTTGAGTCAAAGAATAAAGAATCACACAAGCCTCAAACGAACCCCGCGCACCTCAAGCCGAATATAAACACCAAGTACGATAATTTCCTCACAGATATTGCTCCGAACCTCATTTCCTCAAGATCTCCACAACCGATACAAAAACCATACAAAGACATATATACATTTTGAGAGAATATCAAGGGAGAAGTTAGCCGCAGGAAACAGAATCTCCCACGTAAAGGATAGGGCTACGAACAAAGTTAATACAAATTGACACTCGACTTTCCTATCATCGAAGTCCATCTCACCCAACTCCCAAGGAATCCAATCATGATAAGCCTGCACACCACCTCGCCCTTCCAAAACTATCACGAGCCTCGAAAAAATATATAAATCTCACACAACAAAATTTCCCATCTCAGAAACCCCCAACTGTCCCCCTGTACAATTACTCGCCCAGATTCCAACACCAAAAAACAAAGCAGAAGACTAAACTAAACTAAATCAAACTAAACCCACGCCAAGAACTCTAGCATTCTACTCAATCCAGCCTTCAAATTCCCACTACCCACTACCTATTCAATCTACCACACGATATCTTACACTCGACATCTCATACATAAAAAAAACCTACTTAACAAGCTCTAATTCTATTCGAGTACAACCCCCAACCAGTCGTTCTACTAAAATCCTAGCTCGAACTTAAATACGACATATACAATACCACGCCCTCTCTACCTCTCTCTATCTTCTCGCAGAAAGCTCAAGCATCAAATCTATAAAAACCCACCAACCCCTTTCATATCCCAATACCACAAATAAAGTATTACCCACGTAGCAAGTACGGCTACAGTAGTTCAGTTCAGATTACATTATTCTCATTTAGCTCAATTGCACGAGCTACGCACGCGAACCAGAATCACAAGCCCAACCCCAAATACAACGACGAAGATAAATCAGCTACAGAATTATACATGTACATTTAAAAACATCTACCTCCTCCTCTCCCCCTTCTTCTCTCCCAGAATCTCACTCTCCCAATCTTCACTTCATATCGCTCGACTACCGAGTCCCTATCCATCGCTTGCTTCAGAAACGATACTCAGCGCCTATCATACCATAGGTATCGACTCATAGCTTTCATCAAATAGAACCACCTCCCCTCTTGAACTTAAACACCCTTACAAGAAAGGAAACCATAGTATAATTTCATACGATCATCATTAGACCATTCCGCTACCGCATCGCTCATCTAGCATCTACAATATCATTACCTATTCCCTCTCCCTCCATACATTATTTCTTTCTTCACCTCTTCTCCTCTCCCACCAAACTCTCCCCCTTCACCTCAACTCCCACCTCCCACCTGCAGCTCCTCCCCATACAAATCTTCACATCCAAAATTCAGAATAAAGATTCAGTCTAATCACATCCTGATCCTGATAAGCATTACAATTAATTCTAATTTTTCTATACCTCAATTATCATACTAATAATAGTACACTAATCTAACCACAGCTAGGTATCTATACTAAACTCTAATTTTTCTATTAAAAAAATAATGTCATCAGCACTAGTCAATACAATATTAGCCCTCTCAAAGCACTTTACTCTTCCATTTCCCAGTCTCATAAAACAACCGATCCCCAATCCCCAATTCCCAATCCCAATCCCAAGTAACCGAGTCCCCAAGCACTTACTTAACACATGAAATTCCCACCAAAAGTATATACATAATCCTAATCCTAATTCCAACCACCCAAACCTATAAGTCATGACCTCATTACCCTCCATCTAGTCCCAATATTCATACACCAGCCCCTTAGCCTAAAGAAACACCGAACCATCACCCATTCCACCAACACTCCCCCCACCCTCATCCTCCCCCATACTTCCCCCCGCCATCGTCCCCACACTAGCAATTCTCTTCCGTCTACTACTCAAAAACATATCCACCATCTGCTTACTACCCACCTGCTGCTGCTCCACCCCCAACCCATTCGAACCCACCACCCCACTTCCTTCAACCCCATAAACATCATCCACACCCCCTACAACACCACCAACCCTTTCATTCTCCCTCCCACCAGCTCTCACTCTCGATCTTCCTGTACCATGCAAACTTCCATTTGCATTCGCATTTGGCTTCGCATTCGCGCTCCCAAACTGTCTCTCCACCGCGGCCCCAATACCCGTACCCGGACTACTCTGCGGCGTAAAGTTATACACCGGTCTCCCACTCCTCTTGACCAATTTCGCCGGGCTCGTTGTAAAGCTATAGTTTTGACTTACACTCGTATCGAAACTCTTCACGCTTCTAATACTCTTACTGCTTTTCATCGCGGCATCCGAGATGTTTCGTTTGTGGAGTACATTGCGCGTACTCTGAGTCTGTTTTTCTGCGCCATGATCGGGTGTTGTTGGTGCGCTTCTGAGGGTTGTAGATGAGAGACGTTTGTGCAAGACGTTGCGAGCCTTTGTGTTTGGATTCTGGGCGTGGGTGACGGAATTTGGGGTTGCTGGTACATGTTGGGAGTTCGAGGTACTTTTCAGACTCGACTTGCTTTGTGCTGGTCTTAATGCCGATCTAATAGGAAGTGGGGGTGGAAGTGGTGGTGCAGGAGGAACGACGCATGGTTTGGTGTTGTCGATGAAACCATTCTCAGCCAAAGATGTCGTTGAGCGATTTTTCAGGATCGGCTTCAGAAGAACTTGAGCATTAAGATTCTGTTGAATGAGACCAAGCGGTTGTTTACCAACAGAAAGTTTTTTCTGAGCGATATCCGTATCATCATCAGCCATCTGGGCCTTTTCTCTTCTGTGCGCAATGTGAAGGGAGTTCGACATCGTAGGCGTGGGTGATAGTGATCGTTCGATGTTGCTGACGCTCACTCGATCATTTCCGGGTGGTCTTTCCAACTTTGCCACTTCAGACGACATCCATTTTTGCCATTCAATCGAACCACCGGAATTTTCACCTCGTTGTCTTGGATTAGTTGGACGATAGGTTGTGCTGTTGATAATTACAGCACCACCACCACCACCACCATTGGGGGTTGAGCTATCGACAGGCAATGACGGCATCCGGACATTTGCGAGTGGTACCGATGTATCACTACTCATAGCCTCAGAAAGATTACGGCCAATACTTCTAGAATAAACACTCTCGCTATAAACATCATCATTCACCGGTGCCATGCTCACTTCGTTGTAAACAGCAGAATTATCGCTTTCTGCTAAAGCACGACGATACGGGCTTGTATTTCCGGCTCTGTCGATTGCAAAGGTCGTGCCTCCGAAAAATGCAGACCTTGCCTCGCGGATAACTTTTGGTTTTGGAACTATAGGATCGTCCCGCTGTGCGACTTGCTGTGGAGTGAGCCCTGAAGGGTCTTGCACAGGGTCGTATGCGGCATCAATATCGGATAAGTGACGTCTGTGTACAGACTTCGAATTACGCAGGTGAACACGTTGATGAAATGAATTGTCTTGATGAAATGAGTTAACTTGGTGGAAGGAGTTACCACGACTAGATCCTAGGTGTGAGGAAAACACATCGTCTTGATTTTGAGGTTGTGTATTACATAATGGTAAATCTGCCGAGTTAAATTGATGCTCAGAGCCAATTGCCTGACCAAATAATTCTTCGCCGCTCGCGGTGGGCATTGGGTCAGCATTGTTCGAATGGTATAATTCAGGAAGTTGATTTTGGCTCTGATTGCTTGAGTCACAATCAGGGGGGACCTGTCGAATCCATGGCTTGGGCTGTGAAAGAGGATCGGTAAAGGAGCTACTTCGTCTGGGTACTTTCTCAAGTCCGAGAGTATCAGTACTGGCTTTCTTTGACTTTGCGAGTATTGCTTCTGGGCTATTCTCGTCGAGACGCTTCATCAAAGCAGAGCAAAGTCTGGCACTATCTACACCTCCTGGTCGAATTGATTGGACATGGCCAGGGCGATGAAATGCTGGGTAAGCCGGATGTTGGTTCTTTACATTTGGGCGATGAAATGTTGCTTTAGAGATATGTGTACCTGATTCATTGATGATAGAAAGTCTTTGATCTCTGCTAGGCGGAGGACGCAGCCCTTGACTGGTGACGGTATTGTTAGCTGTACTATTGGTCCAGCTTGTTACTCTGGACTTTTCATCACTATGATCACTTCGTAGGCTACGAATACTACCACTTTGTGACCTAAGTCTTTGACTTGAGGCAATAGCACGTAATGATGGGACTCTAGCTGCCACATGAGAAAATGCGGCCTCGTCGGGTCTAGGAATATCATCGAATGACTCATGATCTGATGATAAATGCCCACCGTATGCTCGGACGTGAGTCTCAATGGCGTCAACCTGTTGATTGGGGATGGCGACGGGCTCTTCTTTGCTGCGGCCAAATACTCTCCGGAGTTTGCTTTTTAATCCTTGGGACACCTTGCGAGCTTTGGCTCTTAGACCACCCTCTCTTATAGATTCGGCCGAATTGTAGGTCGCTGCAGACTTTCCACTGCTACTTCGAACCGACTTTCGAAAAGGCTTTTCCTGCCGTTGCGCCTTCGACCTGAAAAGAAAAGATGGCTGCTCCCGAAGTCTTTGTTGAGTGGCTTGAACAAAGAATCTGTCCCTAGCCATTTGGACGGCATCGTCATTTCTTTCGCAAGACGATGTAGATTTGAAGTAGTCCCGCCCCCCTCGGAGGAAGCTCATTGACTTTGGAGCTCGCAATGGAGCATTGCTCTCTAGAGTCCGCGGAGTGGATGAACAATTGGTGCGGTCAGGGCTGCCATTGCTATAGAAGACGTTGGTTGGCGCCGACAAGGGGCTAAACATAGACTTTGACTTTCTGATTCGGCGATATGAAGATGGTGTCGAGGCTACATCATTCTCTTGTGTATAGTATTCGTCGAAATCCAAGTTGGTAACGTAATTATGAGCAGAGTAGTCCCGAACGGCTGATTTACTAAGTGAAGCTTTGCCAATTGATGAAGAACGGCTTGGTGGACGATACGCTGCTGGGACTGGAGTATTTGTGGTCATCACAATAGGTCTCAAAGTAGCAGTACTTAGTTTCTGGTTCAGTCCTGGGGGATCCGTTCTTTTTCCCGCTGATTGGCGTCTCTTTACTGCATTTGGACCTGCAAACCGAACACTCTGCTGACGTTTGAGCCCTGGGTTATCAAGACTTGTAGAACTATTTTGTTGACTCGATCGCCATTGATTTTCTTGACTTGTAGTATTGCTTCGTGAAAGTCCGTTCTTGTTTCCAGAACTGGTACCATTCCTTTCTTGGGCCCTATTGAAAGCATGCATTGCTGCAGCATGAGCATGCATACGAGACTCTTCAGGGTCGACAAAATCGTGTTTTGGATAGGTTGACAATGTTGATTTGCTTCGACTAGGTCGACTAGAACTATTTCGACGGAGCATATCCTTTATGGAATGCTTACAAATGGAGGTAATTTTGAATGAATCGAAATTAAATGCGTGATACAGCTATTACATGCATGCATGTATTAACCAAAAGTTGATTGAACCCAAAAATTGTGAATGCCGACTTTCAACAGAAGACAAGACACGATATATGAAAAGGAGAGATTGACTTGGCCATTCGAGGGAGAGGTAACAAGAGTTCTTTCCGTCAACGCTGGTTGAGGAAAGAGGCATGGACACAACGGCCATTAGTGTCTACATCAAACCATTTTCAATAAACAAATTTCGGAAGTCACTATTCAGAAGCCACGAAATGATAAATTATCATGATAGGTATGCTATTAGTGGAAATAACGAGTTGATACAATTTAATACAAATATTGGTCTAATTAGTCTTACGACGAGACCCCCTTAATGTGTTCCTATCCGCAAACGCAATGAAAAATCCAGTAATCAAAAGATGCATATAGAAACATCCATCCGGCTCCAACCCATGACCATCATAACAAACTCATAAGGAAATAGTGAAGGACAATGTCCATCAAGATCTATGCCAAAAAATGTGGCGAGATGTATCTAACTCTAAGAGCTGAACTCCTCAAAAAATTCGTTGATTTCTTCATCAACCATCTTTTGAATCTTCTTGGAAAGCTTCTCGGTCTTGGAAACCATGGACTCAGTGCCCTTGACAACCTTGCCAGAGAGAACGTTGAAGTCGTTCTCGATGGCCTTCTCCAAGAGTTCAACAGTTGTTGGAACTTCCTTGGATGCCTTGGCAACGTATCCGCCAGCCTTAATGATGGAGCTGTAGTTGGAAGATCCACCACCGTTCCATGCAAGAACGTTCTTGGTGTTAGATGGAACGTCAGAAAGAGCACCCTCAGTAGCAATGGCGATGATGTTCTCCTTCAACTTCTTAGGGGTGATCTCAGCAACAGCATAAGCAGAGTCGCTAGATGGTTGGAGAGAAAGGTAGTAGGCCAAGAGACCAGCAATGTGGGGAGAGGCCATGGAAGTACCGGAGATGGTGTTGACGGCATACTTGCTACCAATCCAGGTTGAAAGAATGCTCAAACCAGGAGCAAAGATATCGTTGCAAGTACCATAGTTGGAGAAGTAGGCACGGGAATCATCGAGAGCGGAAGCACCGACAGTGATGGCGTTCTCGGCAGCAGCTGGGGAGTAGTTGCAAGAATCGGCGTTATCGTTACCGGCAGCGACTGCGAAGTGAATACCAGCATCAACAGCACCGTTAACGGCACGGTCAAGAGCTGGGGATTTGCCACCACCGAGAGACATGTTGGCAACAGAACCCTTGAAGCCCTTCTTTCCCTTCTTAGCCTTTTCAGTGTGGGCGTTGGCAGCCCATTCAACACCCTTTACAACATCTGCCATAGTACCGGAACCGTTTGATCTGAGGACCTTGACGGCGTAGACATTGGCCTTCTTGGCAACACCATATTTCTTACCAGCAACGGTACCGGAGCAATGAGTTCCGTGTCCGTTTCCATCCTCATCGGCATCGCCAGCTGGGATGGTCTTGCCCCATTGTGCACGACCTTCGAAATCAACGTGTTCAGTGTTGGTTCCAGTGTCGATAACATAAGCATCGACTCCCTCACCGGCATCAGCGGCATACAAGTATTTGTTGTATGTGCTGAAGGTCAAGGTATCTCTGTGGGAGATACGAGCCAAACCCCAAGGAGCGCTCTTCTCGACCTCGCCCGATGGGTCTTCTAATGTGTGTACGACGGAATCCTTCTCAACATATTCGACCTGTAAGAGCAATCATTAGCACGATTGTTACGTAAAAAGAATGTACCATGAATTGACAATGATGAGCCATCACGTGCGGCCTTGTCGCTGTGCGTGATTGAGCCGGAAACAATGGGCTTGTGTGGGCTTTGTTGGAAGTATGGGGATAAAGGGATTCATCAAGATAAGGATGTTTTGAATCCAATTGGAAACGAAATCCGGAGTAGAAAGCACGCAATCGGTGCTGCAATGATGAGATGGATTGTACTTACATCAGGATGTCTGCGGACCTCCTCGATGACCGAGTCATCAAAGTGACCGGAGTAACCCAAGAAGTCACTGCCAATGTTGTATGTGTGCTTGAGACCCTCGAAGATATCGGTGGTAATTGGGAATTGACCTCTCTTTCGGAGCTCGGTTCGTTGAGCTTCGCCATTTGAGTGGATGTCTTGAACCCAGCTGTGATGCTCACTGGCAGATGCGGCGGTAACGTGCTTCTTGAATACAACAATGTAGGAGGCTGGAACCTCTACAGAGTTTGCTGATGAAAGGAGAGGAGCAACGCCCTCGTGAATGGTTTCGGTGCTGAATGTTGGTGCCGCAGAGACCAATAGCGGCAAAAGCGATACGCTGAAGATTCCACGCATGATGAATAGATGTGATGTATGAGAGAAAACAAAGAGTTTATATGGAGCTTGATTTAATATCTAGAAATGACAAGAGTGATGGATGAAGAACAGTGATAATGCTGTCTTCGAGATAAAGAGTATTGATGAGAAGAGAAGAAGGTGATGAATGATGAGTGATGATGGAGGGCTTGAGAGGTGTTGAAGTACTACGTGAACTGCGAAGCTCGGGGAAGCGACAAAGATGCACTAGGCAACTACGGGGGCGATGCTCGTTTGGGTCTAAACCGCTTTGGGAATTAGCGTCTGAGTTTATCAGTGACGAATGGATCACGCAGACCGAACTGACGAAGCGATAAGGGAGGGAATTTGGGGAGGCTTGTCGGCTTGGAAGGAACAGTATGGTGTGGTGTGGGTGTGGGTACGGGTAAGAAAGCTATCGTAGGTCTAGTAATCTATCGTAGCTCTAGTAATCCATTAGGGTGTGAGACAATCCGATCATGTAAACAAAACAATGCAAGAGGATGGGGACAAGAGTGAATTATGGATTGGAGATCCTAGTTTCTATGTTGTCTTACCTTCCAATGTAGGTACTGTTTCTCTCTTCCCTTTCGTTCCTTCGTTCTTTCGTTCTTTCCTTCTTTCCTTCTTTCCTTCTCCCCCGTACTTTGGACCTTTTAGACCGAAAGCTTACTAGGTCGATACGGATCTGCAGTATCGTGATCTATTTATCTATCGTGTTATCTATGGTTGCAGGTGTAATGATCAAACAATGTCGTGAAACTCAAAATGCCGTGTTGTGGTATGGGAAATGTAATAATGGTGGCGCTTTATGAACGGTGTATGTAGGTATGCAAGAGATGCATTGATTTTAGTCTCTACCATAGAATGAAGATCTCGGGATGTGAATCATGTGATGGTACCGCGGCAATGATATGTATTTTATGTATCATCAACATCCTACAGGATGTGCGAGTAAGTCATTCAGTCCTACCTATCCCTTGAATCATTAGATAGGGAAGTTGCGATGATCCTGGTTTCAGACCAACCTTGGAACGGTTGAGTTATCCAGCTTTTGGGAGCTTCCCAGCCCATGTCGGATGTGATTATGATGATAGAGTTTAAGGCGACCAACAGCTTGCGCTCACTCAGGGTCTCAACTAGCCGGTCTTGAGCCAGTCAGCTAGCAGCATCTAACCAGGTACGTACTTTATTTATAAGCTGGCTGGGTCTCCACACCATCATTCAGGTACGAGAAATGTAGCGAAACTCGGGGTCAATCAATGAAATTGTGCCAATACCGATGTACACCTGCGGTAGGAACCAAAAGAAACATCCGCCTATTCTCGAGCTATTCTCAAGCTACCGATGCAGCTATGCTAATAAACAATAAGGCGGTCGAGGCGGTGTCATACCTGGTGTACCCTACCTCCTACCTACCTACTTGTCCATTTCATTCGGTGTGGCTTTCTCCGTGATATGAGGGCAAGATATGAAGGATATGAAGATGCTGGGTAGATGTGAAGATATGAAGATATGATTGATAGCAAAAAGTCTCAAATATCTCACATATTACTGGAAAGCAATCCACCACCCATTCGGTATTATTCGGCGTGGCTTTCTTCATGATGTGATTGATCTTGAGTTGATAGTCGTCGAGGTTGTGTAGCAGTGTCGCTGTAAAGGAAATCCACACGATCAAATTGAAACGGTCAAGCTCACACGAGACCACTCAAATGTATGCATCTCTACCTAGGTAGTCATCGCATACCGGTACCTCTTAGCTTCCTAGCCTCCTATCTATTAATCTCAATCCTTCCTGTATCTGGTCTTCTGAATTCACCCCCCAGTGAGACAATCCTCCGCATGATTTCTATCACTATTTCTATCGTAATAAATTCAATATTGAGTCAGAAGCGCTGAGCATGTGTCAGAGCACATTCCGGCTTCAGGCTGATTGTAGCGCTGACACGTGATCCCTGATTTGGGATTGTTGATACCGGTGGCTCATAGCTCAAAGGCTCCGAAAGGGGTTTTGGCAATGGCTTCCGGAATTAAATGCATATATGATTGACCAGGAATTGTTCCACGACCATAAATTTCGATGCAAGCAGATACAGACAAGCAGATACAGATATCTTGAAATCCCAAAAGAATCAAGAAAAGAATCGTTCACAGTGCATTTTTGTAGATTTCATTCTCACCTCAATCATGACTGACATACCATATCAATATTTAGGCATTAGTTTTAAGGCTACAACTTTTAAGCTGGCTGGCCTTGCCATTGACGATGATGTTCATAAGGCTGACATCATGAATTGAGTGAATAGCAACAACCTTGGACTGATCTACAATGAACTTATGGTAATTTGACAATTGAGGTTATTTTCACTACATCTCGCATTTCTTCACATTTCTACAAAGTATCAAAATTGGGTTGATACCATTAACCCAGTTTCGTGTATCCCCACCTCGCGTACCTGTATCAAACAAAGCCCAACTTCGATGCAAGTCAACCTTGATTGCAACTTATTAGATTCCAATATTTCAAAAGGACGCAGGATCGAACGAAATCTTTAGAAACCGAGATCATTCCAATAACTAATGCGGGGCAAGTAGAAGGATTGATCCCCCAAGCTGGACATAGGCGGGGTGGAATATGTCGACACGAGGCCGAAGACATCGCTCGTCGACTGCGGCATCAAATCCACCTGAAGCAACAAAAGCTACCGCAGAACTACAAGTCCTCCTAGATGGTCTATCTACAGCCCTCCAGAAGCGTCTTGAGAATGCATATCCCGATCTGCCATCAATTCTTGAACAAGTTCAGAGCATTCGGGTGTTTCTAATAGCATCCTCGCAGACATCGCGATCAAAAGACGACTTTAGACATCTCCATGGATACCAAATCCTATTGAGCACCCTTCGAGCGTTCTCGGGGTTCTATAATCCTTTCAAGAGGAATCAGCAAGATAAAATTCGATTCTTTGATCTTCTCGAAAACATATTGGGGGTGTTGGCACAAACATTTCGTGATCATCATGGGAATAGGAGATACTTCAAGCGCCGGGTGGAAGGAGGAGGATGGGCTGCTTTAGAGCAAATAATAGCTAGTATTGGTATTGGTGGTAGTGAGTCTGATATATGGACCGAAGCACAGCTTTTTGGGCGGCTTCTTGCATTCGCTTTGGACGACAAGAGATTTGAGACTTTATGTCAAATTGCTGCTGAACATCATCCCTCAAGAATCGAGTCGAATGATCTCGTAACATCTGAAGATGTCAAAGACACAATAATCGCACCCCAAGATCCGGAACGCGAGTCTGAAAACATCAAGAGCGATGAAGAAATTCTCGAGTTGGTGGAGACTCGTTTACAAGCCATCCTGCGCGAGAGTTCGTTGCTACATCATGCAGATATTGTTCCGGTTATCATAGACTTCTGGAAGACCATTCCTCGGGTTTCCAACGCTCCGGTAAATCCAGCTGCATTGGTTGTTATTCTAACATTGTCCAAAATTTCTTCAATCTCAAATCACAGTTTGTTGGCTTTGCATTCGACGGGAGTACTATCCACTCTGCTTCCGCTTGCTTTCGATTCTGATTCTCCCCTTGCTACCACCGAGAGACAGACCGTCGAAAACTTGTGCGGTTCTTTAATGTCACTCGGTATAAGCTCCTTAAATGATGCCCAATATCTAGTCTCTAGCCAGTCTCCTATTGCCAGCGAATTCTTGCTTCGCACGATGAAGAAATCTCACACTCCTGCGTATATCCAATTTGACCTTTCTTTAAATGGCTTTGCTTCAATAGAACTTCCCACGCTAGCAAGGTCTTTTCCACCACCATCAACGGTGGGAGGTTATACCTTCACGGCCTGGATTTTCGTGGATAAATTTGATCCAAATGCTCATACAACTATCTTCGGGGCTTATGATGAGACTCAAACCTGTTTTCTACTGGCGTATCTTGAGCAGGATACTCACAATTTTATTTTACAAACATCTATTTCCTCATCGCGACCTAGTGTCAGGTTCAAATCGACAACTTTTCAAGAACGCCGTTGGTATCATATTGCAATAGTTCATCGACGTCCTAGAACAATGACGTCGAGTAAAGCAATTCTTTATGTCGATGGGGAATTCGCGGAGCAAGTCAAATGTCAATATCCGGCTCCTCCACCACCTACAAATGCTAGCACAGAGAGTTTCGCGTCCTTCACCTCAACCAGTGCGAAGGTACACCCAGTTCAAGCCTTCCTTGGAACCCCTCAGGATCTCTCTACTCGTCTCGGGCGTGGTGTTGTCTTTTCTCGTTGGTCTTTGGCTTCAGCACATCTCATCGAAGATGTGATTAGCGACGATTTAGTAGCTGTCTACTATCGCTTAGGGCCACGATATAATGGAAATTTTCAAGATTGTATGGGATCGTTCCAAACGTATGAGGCATCTGCGGCTTTGGGAATGCGTCAGGAGCTTATGCATCCCGGAAAGGAAGATAATTCAGACATCCTCAAGGCTATACGTGGAAAGGCTAGCATATTAGTACCGGAGTCTCGCATCATACTAAGCATTCTGCCTACTGCTATTCTTGGAGAGGAAGACCGACTAAAAGGACCGGAATCTCAACTTTTAAGGGGGCTAAATCGAACAGCTTCAAATAACTTATTCCAGTTGACACACAATAGTGGTACTTCCATAGCTATCAATGGATCCACACCTGCCATCAATGATGCCTTAACTAGAGCTCATGGCACTGCGATCTTGACAGGCGAACCAGTAGTCATTAATCCCCAAGCTCTAGACGATGCAATGTGGAGGCTTGGAGGGTTTACTGCAATTGGACTGAAGTTAGTCGAAGCCGCCAACACGAAAGAAAGTATTGTTCGAGCTGTCGAAAATCTGTTCGAGAGTATTAATGCAAGCTGGCGAAACAGCGAGGCTATGGAGCGAGAAAATGGCTACGCAATATTGGGTGCCCTTCTTCGTGGCAAGATGGGTGCCGGAACTGTTATTGCGACGAGGACAGGTAACTCGGACACCTCGAACATGAGCGAAGATGATCGTAATAAACTTGGTTTCCAATTGCTGAGCTTGGTACTGGATTTTGTTGGCTATAGCCATGAGACACCTGAGGAATCATTTATAATTAACCCTCTTGCATACCGAATCTTACTCGTCGACTTTGATATGTGGCGAAAGACAACTTCACTCACCCAAAGGTTATATTATAAACAATTTATTACATTTGGTGTCAACAGCAAGTACCATGAATTCAATTCCCGTCGCTTATTTCGAATGCGTAAGTTTACTACACACACATGGAAATGATTACCTTGGCTAATTGTCCTCAGGGATTGTGAAACGATTTTTAGATGCTCTGAAGGCCGAATTGTTCCCCGCGGATGTTTTTCCTTCTTTTATGGAAGCACTCACCAGTTTAGTGAAATGTAATATGACGGCAGAAGTCTTTCGTTCTCTTGCTCTTTTCATCACCTATGCATATCACAAGCCTACGGGCTCTGCTTCGAGAACCCCTAAGAACCCTGGGTCAACGCTTCCAACGCGATCCGGCACAATATCAAGGGGACCAAGAAGACCAACCATTAGCACTGTTTTCGATGTGAATGAGATAGCTTCGCCGACAATGACTAAGAGACAGCTTGGAAATTCAGTGCTTGGAATGTATACTGAGCTTTTGTGTGAGGAAGGTACCACTTCAAACATTCGAAAATTTGCTAGGACTGTGACGAATAAGGTATCTATTCCAAGTTTGTACTCATTGACAATTTTTCCTAACATTATTAGTGGCTTTTACATCTCTTAACGGAGGATGACCCACAGGTTGTGGTTCTTGGCTCAAAGATTTTGGCCCGTCTTTTAGTGGTCCATGGCTCTAACTATGCGTCGAAATTCTCGAGTAAAACCGGAGGCTTTACCATTATGCGTCATAGGTTGAAGAGGTGGTGGGATATCCCAACATTATGGCCCATTTGTTTTGGTATCTTATTTGGACATGACGTCGCGAATATTGATTTCGATCAGCCATTTGAGTTATACAATCTTCTGGAAACATTTGGCACAGGCAAAATTGTATATCCTAACGTGCTGCCCGTAATCATGACGATGATGCAACATGGTTTGAAGGATGTCTTACGGAACCAAGATGACCCTGACTCGCCACTTCACGACAAGGGCAATGGAAGAGATCAGGATTCACCAACAGATACGCTTAAGCCCCCAACTCGACATAGATCAATGTCTCTTACGAAAGAACTTGAATCTCGACGTAGGTTTATTGCTGGTTTTCTTGTAGGACCTTATACTAACCATGGAATAGAATCTCAGCAGCCTAAAAGAGAACGATTGGCAGAGCAAGTTGTTATTCTACACACAATCATCCGATTTCTCGCAGACTTGCATAGCAAGTCTCAAGACTTTAGGGATTTCGCCTTATCTTCAGACTACGTCAGGTATCTGCTTGCCGTTTTATTCCCCGTAGTTGTTAGTTCGGATTCTGTTAGTCCGGAGACGGAACTAAACTCTCGTGACTCTGCATTGACTTTCGAAGGGGACGATGTCATCATAAGACCGGTGTCTCGCGTATCAGCCATGCCTACACCTATTGTCCGTACATCAACAGTAGAGACTCTCCTTCCACCTAGTCCTACAACTCTCAAAGCAAAGCCTCTTCGTCGGGGATCATCATTCGTGTTGTTAACATCTCGCCCCTCGGAGTACAGCCCGTCTTCTGCTAGACTTAGTTTGATCATGTCGCCCAAGAAAAGGATCGCCGCACAAAAAGTTAGTAACGCAATAGTTGAAGGCATGTTAGAACTAGTTGTCAATGTCTTCATTGACCAAGTAATGGCCCGTAAAGAGTTTCCCGGATTTGGATTGTTTCTCAAAGTTCCTCCCGGCTTCCAAGAACACCAAGCGTACTTTGAATCATACCTGCTGCGTAACATGATATCCCAGCTCGGTACTACTGTTCAATTGGATCAAAAATCATTATGGGAGCCCAGAGTCATCCAGAACATGGCTCGTTTTGTTCTCCATATTGGTGAAGCTGTATTCGAAGGCTGGTTTCTTGGCGGAGCTGAAACACTTTTGGATTTCGCAGGAACAATACTAGAATACTTGGAGCGACCCGAAGTGTCCAAGATCAAAAGTGTCCGCCTGTGTAGTCAAGCCATTACTTCGATCAAAAGTGTTTTCCTTCGAGTCGTTTTACTTCGTCTGTCTGAGCTTGATGTGCCAGAAGCTCCCGAGTCGGAAGCATTAGCATTTATGGATAAGCTGCTCTATTGGCAAACCGTAGTTCTGTCTGCCGATGTAACTGAAGATAACTTCTTGAAACTCATCTGTTACCAGCTTTATGTCAAATTGGTTGATAATAAAGAAAGTATACGCTTGGCAGCTGCAAATCTTTGGCGCATATTGCTTGTTCAGAAGCCCGAAGAGACATCTAATATGCTACGCCATGCTATGCCAGGCCAATACAAGCATCTAGATTCAGGATTTAAGAAGCTTACCGAGTTAGATAATGAGACTTTTGCGGAATGGGTTGATAGCTACAGAGCTGAGCTTGATGCTCTGTTCTTTGGTGCAATGTCTCGTGCTTGGGAAGACTTCGTTAACGCGGAAAATGAAAAGAACGAAGATACTCTTAAGGTCCGCGTTACTAAACGACGCGAAAAGCTCAAGCAGTGGCATGCAGATGATCTTAATGATGAAGATATATTGTTTCGTCATGATCTCGCATCAAACTTATGGATGAAAAACATTTATGCATCCGAACATCTTAAGCACCAAAGAGCACAACAAGATCAGCAAGACAATTTCAGTTTCCTCGTTTCTACCTTTTCGAGGATGGATCGAGAACTCCATAGACCATGTGCTGTATTTGATCGCGGGATTCCCCTGAAGTGGAAATTGGACAGGACCGAGGGTCGGAATCGCATGCGCCTTCGTATGCTACCTGATCGCGCTGCTCCAAATTATGATTACAAACCCAAAAGACGTCCCACTGAGACAAACACAAATGATCTGTTACAGGTTAACACTAAAGTTGGAGGCCTCGCCCCTTCTCAGCACATCGATTCAACACCGAGGTCTGCAGTGTCACCACCTAGGGATTTTGATGGCCAAAATGGAACTGGGAGGAACACTGAGAATCCATCAGACGAAACGTCAAATGAAATTCCGGATAATGTTGTTCAAGAAGAAGATTTTGAGCTTGTTGATGATCCTAATGAGCCTGGCGACGGCGATGATGGCTTTGAAGACAAAAATAGAAAGGTCATGCGTAGTCTTCAGAGAGGAGATTCAGTTCAACACGTTTTCAATATCTCTAGAATCATTGGACTCGAAGCAGTTGAGGGTCTGTTGATTCTAGGCAAGGATTCCCTGTATCTGATTGATAATGTCTTCCAAAGATCTGACGGAGAAATCGTGAATGTTGCGATGGCTCCTAAAGAGGAACGAGATCCTTATCTACAAATGATTGCTGGTCATAAGGCAAGCGAGAAAACGACCCAACCTCTCAGAACTGAGCAAGAAGCAAGAAGTTGGAAGTGGAGCGATGTCATTAGTATTTCTAAACGTCGCTTCTTGTTTCGAGATGTTGCCGTGGAAGTCTTTTTCACAGATGGCCGTAGTTATTTGCTTACAGCTATCTCGGCCACTCTTAGAGATGATCTATTTTCAAAGCTTTCTTCAAAAGCCCCACATACTAATGGTAGCTCTGGTTTACCAAATCCAGAAGATGGCTGGCGTCTTGAGGCTCTCAAGGTATCAGACGATACACCAACTACTTTTGGCTCCAAATTTGGCAACATCTTCAACTCTTCTGCTTGGAATCCAGCAATGCGACGATGGGCGAAAGGAGAAATATCAAATTTTCACTACTTGATGCTCGTCAATACAATGGCTGGTCGTACTTTTAATGATCTTACACAATATCCTGTCTTCCCTTGGGTTCTGGCCGATTACACTAGTGAAGAGCTAGATCTCAACAATCCTGCTTCATTCCGAGACCTATCAAAGCCGATGGGTGCGCAACACAACTCCCGTCAAGCGGACTTTATTGAAAGGTATAAAACATTTGCGGAAATGGACAACACTACTCCGGCCTTCCATTATGGTACTCATTACTCATCAGCCATGATTGTTACATCGTATTTGATCAGACTTCAACCTTTTGTTCAATCATACTTGCTACTTCAAGGTGGTAATTTTGACCATCCTGATCGATTGTTCTATTCAATCGCGAAAGCTTGGGATTCTGCATCCAGGAACAACATGTCTGATGTGAGAGAGCTCATACCGGAATTCTTTTACCTTCCAGAATTCCTTACGAATAACAATGGATACAATTTTGGCTTGCGACAAGGGGACGGTGGGGGTATAGATACTGTTGACCTTCCACCATGGGCTAAGGGCGATCCTAAAATATTCATTGCTAAACATCGCGAGGCTTTAGAAAGCCCATATGTGAGTAAGAATTTACACCAGTGGATTGATCTTATCTTCGGTTGCAAGCAACGTGGAGACGCCGCTATAGAAAGTGTGAACGTATTCCACCATCTTTCATATCACGGTGCAAAGAATCTTGATACTATTGAAGATCCAGTCGAAAGGCTAGCTACGATTGGAATCATTCATAATTTTGGTCAGACACCTCATCAAGTATTTTCTAAACCTCATCAATCTAGAGAAGATATGCGTCAAAAAACAAAGAGACTGGATACCTCAGCAGATTCTCTGACTCGACTACCATTTCCGTTGATAGAAAGTCACGAGCGTGTCGCATCACTCACTTACTCCGCTAAACTAGATCGACTTCTCTGTTCCACAGCATTCCGTCTAAATCTTCCTCCAAGCTATGATAAATACCTGGAATGGGGCTTCGCCGATAACAGCGTCCGGTTTTACTTCAATGACTCCAAAAAGCTCGCTGGACTCTTTGAGAACCTTCATCAAGGTCAATTATCTACCGTCATTTTTGCCTCTTCACAAACACTCATCACAGCTGGCGAAGATTGTGTCATTTCCGCTCATACAATCATAACATCCTCGTCGAAAACTGTTGACCTCCAACCTCGCTCTTCTCTCTTCGGACACAAAACACCCGTGACTACTCTCGCAGTCAGTAAATCCTTCAGTACAATGCTCAGCGCATCATCCGACGGTGTCGTCCTTCTCTGGGATCTTAATCGTCTAGAATTCGTTCGCAAACTTACTCATGGTCGTGCTGTCGAATGCGCACGTATTAATGATGTGACTGGTGATATCATGTTATGTCGCGGTCAAAAGATTGCTCTCTATACATTGAACGGCGAACCACTACTTGAGCAAAATGTCTGTACAGATCTAGGACATGATGATTATGTACATAGTTGTGCATTTTACGAAGGTACTGGGAATGAATGGTTGGAGAGTACATTGTTATTCACGGGACATAAAAGAGGAATAGTATGTATATGGCGTAAAATTGTGGGTAAACAAAGTGGGAAATGGGAATTAGAATTGGTGAAGAGATTAGATCATGTGGATGAAGTAAGGCGAGATGCGAGTGTCAATAGATCGACAGGGCCGCATGGAAGAAGGACAACGATCAATGGAAATGTGGAGGCGGGTATTACTTGTGTGGTACCCATGGAGAAAGGAGTTTACACTGGGGATGAAGAGGGGAGAGTGGTGAGTAGAATTTTTTTCTCTTGGTTTTATGAAAGTGCAAGCTAATTATAATACTAATAGTATGAATGGACATTGGTCCAACGCGAACGATAGACTAGCAAGGACAAGACAGATCAAGATACACAGTCAAGTATAGAATTGATTATATCACGATAGTCCATACATAGAGCAGAGATGAGGGAGGTACTATGGTATTCAAATCTTCACTGCCTAGAATAAAAGAACAAAAGATATCATGAGGATTGCGAGGCGTAGGGCGTTTGTTTTCCTTTCTTGCTCCTGGGTCTGTGTATCTGCAAAAATGTAATTAAAATCAGTACAAACAAACCTCTTGTTTATAGTAGATCCAGGTTCAACTCCTAGATTTTTGATGGCCGGTGGTGGATGGAGTGTTTAGCATTTGTTGGCATTGCTTCATGAGGCGATTGTAGTGGGAGCTGCGAGGAGAGGGAGAAATTTATGTATGTAGCGTGTGCTTCCTTGCATGGTGAGGAGATAGATAGATATCTAAAATTATGAACATGTGTATCTTCAAAATTGCTAGCACTTTCGTAATTATTCTTCTTTTGAATTTGATGCTCGTTCATTGCCCAATCGAGCCAGTATTTTTGGTATTGCTTTTCGCATTTACAATTTTCCCTTTCACAGCGCGGCTCAACTCCGGCTATCCCACTCCCTTGCGCCACCTCGGTCACCTAGAGTACCCCGCCAAAATCCTCACCAAAAAGATGGCAAAACCAAAACAACCAGATATCCATCCGCACTCAAATAGTCAAAAAAGATATCTCTCTCTGTCTATCTCCAAAGATAGGAGAAAAAATGCAAAAACAGAAATTCCGAATCCGGGAATCGAACCCGGGGCTACTCGGATCTGGTTAAGAACCATGAAAGCGAGTTATGTTAACCCCTACACTAATTCGGATGGAATCGTAGTTGTGATTTGTTGGGGGAGAGTGAAGAGTTTTGAAATATGAATAGTAAGAATGTGGGGAGTGAAAGATTGGTTCGTTAGGTTAGATGGGTATGGGGTTTTTTAATATCGCTGTAGTGTTAGAACATGCTTGAATATTCTGGATTTTAGGGAAAGTTGCAATATATTGATGGTACTAGAGATATCTAGAATGTATTTATTGTACATAAATCAGTATCTAGCCTCGAGGGATTGTAGCACATTGATAATGATGGATCATGTGGAAGTTGGGATATTTTCTTTGGGTTGTGGTATTGATGAAATGGGTTTGAGCAATAAAAGTACATAGGTTTGTTGAACGAAACAGCTTAGGGATTCACACACAATTCCATGCTGTCGAGTCGCAATCGGGAGTGTATTGAAAGCCGCTGATGATATGTTAATGATCTGCCCATGAGACGGAGAATTTGAAGGATAATATGAGCTTCACTATAGCAAACACACAGAACTGGCAAATAAATGTGAATCAACAATCATTAATTTATTATCTAATATCGTCAGATCCAAATATTATAATTCTGGAATCCCTTCATTCATCACTGCCCTTTCACATCCAATCGTTTGGATCTCGTTTTTAAACGAAAACCCCATAGTTATCTCTTTACAAATAACTGCTGTCAACCCACCATTCGTTCAAATAAGCACTTCCCAAAACGGTGGTGATGGGAACGGCTTCGCTGATGGAGGAACTGAAGGTTGCTCTTGGTCCTTCGGAAGCAATGGAACCAGGTCCAGTGTTGCCATATCTACTGTGTGTTAGTACTTTTCTATGTGAAATAAGATGGACGACCTACTCTTCAAAAACAACATGCTCAGTATTAGCGGCAGAGCTACTCCAAACACTCCACCCAGCAGCCTTGATGTTGTTTCCCAAGTAAGAGTTTTGGAAAACGACTCTGGCATAGTTTTGCCATGGACGTCCCAAGTAGTTGTTGTAGGTGGTGACGCTGGAATTGATGTTTTGAATGTTCGAGTTGTTGATCACATACCAAGATGGGTTGCTGTCAGAGGCACGTCCGGATGCAGTGATGGATCCGGCGGCAATGGTGCGGATGTCGTTGTTCTCAAACCAGGCTTGAGCGGTTTGACCGAAGATGAAGTCGATGGCACCGACGACGAGACATTTGGCATAGAGTTGAGTTCCGGTGTTGGCAAGAATAGTATCCTGGTATCCGATGAATTGGGTAGCATAATATCCTTGGTTTGTGGTGTCTATGAATAGCGTGAATCAGTATTTGTCTCTAGCGAAAACATTGGGGCTTCAATGTTTTCAGATGATAGACAATAAAATTTCTCGTAGAGAGGAGCAATTTAGGACGGATTGGGTGAAGAATATATTGAACCAATGAACTTACGGGCAGAGATAGCAAGATTTTGACCGTTGGTATTGACATGTCCGAATGTGTTCTCAATAATGAGATTGTAGACCTTGGTATTCATGTTCCATTGACGTAAAGTAGCTGTCAAATCATCGGAGGTAGTGTCTTTGAGTGCAAGGTTGTAAGTCAAAGTGACTTGGTTACCAGCATAGGTGCTTGCATCTGTAGTATACCCCTGGATTGTGAGGTTGGATTCGAGTGCTGGGACATATACTTGTTCGGTATAGGTTCCAGGGTAGATGAAGAGATATTGAGGTGTGGTGGTAGTGGTGGAGAGGGCATTCACTCCTTCTTGAAATGTTTTGTATGATCCTGATGTTTTGCCGGTTGCATCGACAATAATAGCACCTGATGGTGCAGAGGTCCTGGAGACCGCTCGTGCCTCTAGAGGAGCGGCAGAGACTGCTCCCAGAAGAGTGGCCACAAATGAAAGGATTGGGATTGAGAGATACATGATTAATCGATGTATACAAAGGGAGCAGTTGTTGTTGAGAATGGGGTTTTCCTGAGAAATTCTTGGTGTTATATACTTGGATACTTCAAACCATGTCTTCTATGATTGGTGCAAGAAAATTGATGAAGTTATCACATTCACCGCCAAAGGTAGTGAGTATTTTTCCGTGATGGATTGATGACTTGGCTGGATAGATGAAAGCATGCAAGAGCAATTGAGGGCTTCCTCTGAATTGCGACATGGGCGTGGCCTGACTTGAAGCCAAGTCCTTGTCTTTCCGAGCTTGACAAACTTTCAACTTAGAATGAGTGACTGCAGCACCGTTGTGACAACAGGCAGGCGGTGCTCGGAGCTGCAAGGCTCATTGACATGAAGTGGAGCGCAAAAAGTATTGGAGCTAAATCCCAATCTTTGGGACAAGACCCTGATAGATCTTCTGCAATGCAGATTACATGATAATCCGCTAGCAACTTCGCAAGGTAGGACGCCGCGGAAGCTAAGAACATCGATATGTATGTCACGCTAACATGTATTCATCTTTGCCTGCATGGAAAATATGCTTCTCGTATTCTTCATCTGATTGTGTTTCCAGTGGAGATATGGGTCAAAGGCTTGTTTTAGAGATGGCTTCAGCGTGTAAAGTATTGCACCATTTTTGTCTCACCGCCCTAAACTTGCAAGCGATGGCTTGGGTTTTAAGGACATTTCACTAGTTCCGTAAACTCCTATATCATTATACTTTTTTAACAATAGAGATCTAGACGCTGTCTGGAAGTAAAATGGTTGAAGAAGAGAGACTAACAATTTTGCCGGTACCGAGCCTCATCCCCTAGACCGCTAACTTAGGACTCCTTTATGGTTTGTGTACTAAGTAAGAACATCAATAATCTTATAAATAATATTAAAAATAAAAATACTTATATTTAGAATTAAAAATTCAAATTTCTTAAATAAATTATAATAAGTATATGAAGTTTATTTCTATATATTTTTAATTAAAAAAAAAATTGATTGAAAACTTTTATAAATATTATTATATTTTATTTCTCAAAAAAAGAAAACTTTAGATATAATTTATAAATAATTTATAATAATAATAAGATATCAAATCAAAAATTCAATATTTATTCAAAAGTTGAAAATATATATAAGATTATATAAAAATATAACAAATATATTATTTATTTTTATTATAATTATAATTGATTGATATTTATTATAAAAAAATGTTTCAAAATAATGAGATCTCTTTAAATTCTAACGATTTGATTGATCAATATGACCCTATATACACGAGGAGTCCTGAGTTGGCGGTCTAGGGGATAAAATGCGAAGTCTTGCCTCGGCTCTTCCCGAAGATCTAAGGTTATCATCAACAATATCACGATTTCCTTTAGAGTACACGTACAGCCTTCGTCCCACAACAACGCCGGCGAGATGCGGCTGGTGCTGAAAGACACTTAGTGGGTATAGACACATCGGAATGCATCCAAGAGAGGAAAACGATACATTTGGAAATTCCATGGGTTTCGCTAGATCGGGCAACGGCCGTTGAAAAAATCCACCTAGGTTACATGGGCTCAGCCCGAGTTGTCCGTACCCATAAGGCTTGCGAACGTATATTGAACATGCTGTATCTGCTACCGGTATCGCATCCATCATGCACATCCGATGTGTGTTAATCAGGCACGAGATCCGATTCGTCCCAGTGGACAGCAGGATCTCGTCTATTTCCAGAGGCTCCTCATTTTAGCAACGTTCGATCCCATATTTCTGCGAAAATCCTTCATTACCCACGTGTTTGGATATCAGTTCGAGCCAATCTCAACTTTCAATCATCACCTAGTCCACATTTGAACAACTCACCATATTGTCGATGGGCGATTGCCGCCGTGGAATGAGACATCACCATCTATTGATTGAAGCTATGAAAGATACTCTGTCCTGATACCTTCGATACCACGATATCTTGCTCATAATAAGCAGCCCCTCCCAATCCGTATGCCCATGGGTGCAAGAGTCTGCCATGATCTTCATACCCTCCACTGGCCTATCAAAATCAGCGAACATGCTGGTGTCGAAGTGCCACAGGAGAAAGAAACCCCCCACAGAATTTGCTCTACAGCTCTTTGTGATCCCTCATCTTCTTTAATGCTTCGCTTATCCATTCTGTAGTGAGATAAGCAGCCATCACATACTGTCAGTGCCTTCCTCTTTCAGGCTTCAGCTCCGTTCCTCACATCTCTGTCTAAGTGGACTTTTTTTAATCAATTTTCAATATCAAAAACTGATGCATACCTCTGCCATCCTCCACAAAATCTCAAAAATTGACATCTGTTTTTCTCTCACTGCAATGTTATCATGGCCACGATATTCTCGATTTCTTGGCGCCAATATACTTTTGAGGTATAAACTAAACATTCCTAAGTACCGACGTCCAAGACCACCTTATCGTTGAAAGAAGTTTGGGCAGTCAATCCCACTCGGTGACTCGGATTTTAAGGCTAGTTGCCTTGAATATAGCAAACACAGGACAAATATTAACATAATCATATAGCGACATTAAACTGTGCTGTTTGAGAGGAGTCTGTATTAAAAAGTCCTTACTAAGAGTTTAAGAATGATGATCTTCAAGCACCATCCATTCTTCGTTATCGCTGTTGCCACCAAACTTTGATTCATAATTTATGTCGAATATTGAAGTTTGAACTCAGATATGACGTTTTCACTCATCCACACAATTAACTTGGTCAGGGACTTGGATCAGTTTGATGTAGTGAGGACCCTCTATGCTACGACTGCAAAAGTAGTGAAAGGGCGACAAGTCCACTCGGAAAGCGTTCAAGAATTTATGGTTAGGATTTACCAAAGGAGATGCTTTTACCTTGGGTTTTTCAACATGACTTAAGAAAATAGATTCTATAATAGGAGGCCTTCAAAAATGAAGTTCTTCACTGGTACTGGGTTATTCAAATACTCATATCATCTCAAATCCTTCATTGCTATTCATACATATCTACCATGATATGATATCTCAAATTCTGTTAGAGTCGTGGATATTTCAGTGAATTGGAAGTACCTTCATACAAGTAAACTATTTTAGACATCCAATACATCTCAAAACTGAAGCAGCTTCGGACATTCAAACCCTCTCGGACGATGCAATTATTATAGGCGATTGAATCCTCTCCAATAATCAACTTTCCTTTACATGATGAATCACTCTCGAGCACTCCTCCAATGCCAATCACTCATTCCCCTTCATGTATTCACCTTATTCCAAGCTTTCCCAACGCTAGACATCCACTTCACACAGCTCTCATCTTGAACGTAAACTACATGTCAACAGCCTGCTGCAAATCCATTTGCCCCAAAGTTTTCGGACTGCACAACCATCTTTCTAGTAACCAAATCAAATCAATCAATCTACTCAGTATCATTCGATATCCGAAATCTACATTCTCATTTTCCCTGCTTGTATCACCCCCCTCGAAGGTCCCCCCCCCCTTTTTTTTGTGCCTCTAACAAAACATTCATTTCTCCAAGCGAGCCCCCCATACAAATTCTATTCAACATTCTCCAATATCTCGCATATACTGAGTACATTCGTCTGCATCTCGATTACCATATTCATTATTACCATCTCCCAGTCCTCTATTCTCATTCCATCCAGCCAATTCCATTCCTCTATGCCTCAATCTTCGCCTATCTTCACTCCGGGCACCAAAAAACAATAGATCTAGATGAATCACGACATTTACTCTCCCCTTCCCTCTACTCCCCCCAACATCTTCTCATCATTCGAATTTCCCTTCACGCCACCACCAATATCATAATAGCATATTCCCTCAAGCTAAAAGTTAAAACCCCACACCTAGCCATCTCAGGCTACACCTGTCTTGATTCCCAAAATTCATATTCTAGGAGCTCGGAAAGAAACCAAAATGATCCCCTCAATCTCTACATCATATGTCCCAGCTATACGAAAGCGTAATCGTACAACATTAAAATATCTCATCACAATCGTACGGACTATCATTCATTCTACGCCTCTCTCTTCATTCTACACACCGCATCCTACACCCTCTGTACCGCTTAACTCAGCGCACAAATCCCCCTCTTCATACGTACATCTCGATGACCACAATACACTACACCTCACCTCTGCCCAAACCTTCCCAAGACCTGCCTAAGCTTAAAAAATAGGCATCATAGCAATCAGCCTCCTCTATCGCACACCAAGAACAACTCACATACATGAAAAATCCCATGCCCATCCATCAATAAGCCCAAAAATTCACATCTCAAATATTCTCCAAACCTCATCTCAATATCCATCCCACCCCCTCCACAAAACAAAAACATCAGCCAACATCCATTTCACACTCGACCTATCCTCCTAACTTTCCTAACCCCTGGTACCTGCATACATCATAAGTAGATAAAAAATAGATAGTAAACTATCGTCTCCTAGCATCTACGTATCGTATGTCAAAGAGAACATTACGACACATGTGTTGTAACAGTGTACGAGACCAATGTAGAGGTAAGAAATGCATACATATATACGTACAATGTAAATGGATTGAATTGGCTACAGAGAGTAAAGAAGGTAGAGAAAGAGAATAGAGTCAAGTACGTGGCCAGTGAAAATGGAGAGGAACATGGATGCCCAGATTGAGTTTTCCATCTTATGTCTTTTGAATTATTGCTGGGTTGGAAGGCAAACCAATTCACCAATTTCTGCTTTATTGAATCAGTGTAGGAAGCATTGTGAACTTTTATTCAACTCTCCAAAGCAACACATGAATGAAATTGAGTTATGATATGGTATGGAAGATACTGAAACATTCAAAGGCAATAGACGATCGCTTGATATATTCATACAATTGACATGTTACCAAAAGAAAAGTCACTAGTTGCTCATTATCCGACCCTTGCTCCCCTTGAAACCCACATGCCATTGCTTGCAATCCCGTCAAACTCGCCATATAAACTCCCAGGAAACCTCTTCCCAAATTCACCTTCGATTATCATAATTGTGGCAAGGTCATTAAGAAGAGCCGAGACCATGTTTTCAATTCAATTTAATTGCATTCTTTCATTTCATTGGTTATTCCTTATCTTCCCTGACAACATCTTCGTAGACTGGGGGTGGACCTTGGTGTTGGATGAGACCTTTCTCTTCTTCGATGCCTGGTTCAACACCATCATCTTCTTGCTGAACCTTGGTGTATTGGCTTTGAGATCCTCTGCGGAACAATAGACGCCACATGAAGATAACAACATGGCCGACGACCATACCAACAAGACTGGCAGTAATTCCTGCAACGACACCAATGATAACTGGAATGAAGACGTGTAGGACAACACCTCGCAAGAATCTGGCGATGCCGTGGTGTTTGTGAGAGAATCGATGAGGTCTACCATGAGCGCCTTGGCCACCATGACCTCTGTGGCTGCCGTGTCCTCCATGATGACCGTGAGGACGGGGACGTCCATGACCTTGAGGTCTGTTGTCGTGAGAAGTTGGTTGGGCTTGGGCACCGCAGCCTTTTTTGAGAGCTGAGAGTTTATCGGCCATAATTGCTCTCCATTTGCAAAGCACCGTCGTACATTCTTGTCCATCATCAATTGAATTAGATAGATGGCTCTTCGGTGGTGATGGTACAACTTGTGCATCGCCAATCATCAACTTTCCACTTGGTGTTGTAAGAATCTTGAGTTCGATGTTATTAACGGTATCCACGAATGTATTTCCGACTTCGAGAATCTCAAGGGTTGCCATGATCAGATCAATTTGATCTTGTTTAGAATAGGATATTGGCTTATGGATGCGTAAAGCATAGCCTAGATCAGGATCTGCGGCTTCGACCCATTTGTTGTCAGTTGTCTTGATCATTTGTGGAGCTGAAAGACGTTCGAGACTGGAGTCCATATCGATGGGATAGAATTGGAGTCCATTAAGAAGTACACGATCGAGACCATTATCGTGCGAGACAGAAAAATTGAACATGAGTCTATTCAATCCCTTCAAACCGTGTCGACGCCCCTGTGCATCAAATGTGTCGGCGGCGATTGGACAACCAGGACAGTCGACAGCCAATATTCTGCCTTCTGCCTCGATAGCAGCATCGAAAGATAAAGAATCTATGGCATCGCTGGCAGATTCCGAAATGGCTGGAGGTAATAGAAATGCTTGACTAAGGGTTGCAAGAGCAGCCCCCGCTCCGAGGGTGATAAATCGCATAGTGATGTGGATCGATAGATTGGGAATATCGTGGGGTACCTAATGTTGTGTTGCTTGTCGTGAAAGGGAATATATATTGTCGAAACCGGTAGACCTGCTACTTTATGACGAGGTCTGGTAGAAAATTCTTTCAAACAGAATATGTGAGATTTTGCGAAAATAATACGAGTGAGTGAGTGAGCGAAGTAGTAGATTGTTTGTTGTGTTGATGGTGAAAAGATGAAGAGGAGTTATGGTTTCATGTCAAGCCTGAGCGTCTCAAAGGGACGATGGTGAAAGGAAGCGGCGAGGTTCCACTAGTGGGCACAGCCTCCATAAATGTCACTTCCTAGCAGGTGGTAGGTACACCGTAATTAAACCATATTCTTGACTACAGTAGTAGATTGAGCACGGGGTTTTAGCGTACCTACAGAAAGGACGGGTTCGGCATTTGCTGTTTGCGGTTCACGTGATGTGGCTGGTGAATTTGTGGCTGCCGATAAGGCACGATTATATAATCGTTATCAGCAATCTCAAGCGAGCTACCAGAACAAATAGATTCGGACTCGCCGATCCTCTCAAGCACAGAGCTCGGCTCAGGTACTTTGTTTTGCTTTGCTTTGCAATTTGAAATGGAATCCCACGATGCATGAATCTCAAGATGTGATTGACTACCTTTGGGTCTCGTACTATTGAAATGTACTATCGGAGGTATGTACCTCGTACTCGTCACATACATACATACAGTCAATCAAATCCCAGCGAGAGAAGTAATGAGTCTGGACCCGTTGGGCATTTCTCTTGCAAGTATTGAAGCCTCAACAATCACATCTCACGATGTATACCCTCTTGACCTTTTTTCCCTCCTACTTTTGCCACTCTTTTCTCCATATCTTTTCCTCATTCTGGGGTCTGGGCATTGAGCTTCTTTTGTTTCCCTTGCTTTCGGTGTCGCAACACTCAGACCGAATCGATTCAGCAATGGGCGACCCCCACTGAAATACCAACTGTATCCATTATGAGTGGAGAGATTTGGGGAGCTGCACTGTCAGATGATGTCAACAACCCTTGGTACATACTCGTAGTAGGTAGCTATCATTTCTGTTTTCACTCTACGTCAAGTACCAAGGACCTTCTTAAACTAAGTACCAATTTTCTCGAGAATCCTTTTCATTTCGTACAAGAGCATTCATTGTCCATCAAACCTTTTCACTCTTCAATTGACTTTGAACGAATATTTTTGAATATTGTGAATTTAGTGCCCTGTTTATAACTTGATTCAATTATCTCAGCCAAATCAGATATTCCGTTGTAGAGACTATCTAGCCTGGCCGCCACATTTTGGATCTTTTCTTTTAACAAACACGTCAACGATGTTCCGATCACAACTTCTTAGACATACAGCTCGTGCTGCCAGAGCTTCAACAAAGGCAGCTTCATCTCGCACATTACCAGCTCTATCCTCGAGACCAATTCACAGCACAGCTTCCCTTCGCGAGAAGCTTGATGATCCACCCCACGAAGGTTCTTTTGCACGAACCGATTCCTCTGTACATGTCGAATACCCAGAAGAACATGATTTGCCATCCAGTAAGCCAGTACAAGGCAGAGGTGGGCTTCACTTCAAGCGTACACTTGCATCTTTCTCTTTGGAAGGAAGAGTTGGTGTCGTTACCGGAGGTGCCAGAGGCTTGGGTCTTGTCATGAGTCAAGCCATGGTTATTAGTGGTGCTGATATTGCAATTGTGGATATGAATAGTACGTGCCATCAACGAATGTCAAGCTGATGTTGTGCTAATAATGCAACAGAGGAAGAAGCCGAAAAACAAGCAGGAGAACTTGTTGCTTCATTCAAGAGAGAGAACCCAGGAGCAGAAAAGTAAGAAGAGCATTGCTACTTTGATCTTGTAACTAAAGGCTTACACATCAATTTAGGGTTCCAAAGGTTACCGCTCATTACGCAGACGTCTCTTCTCAAGAATCCGTCGATGCTGCTATTGCCGAAATTATTTCCCAGCACGGAAAAATCGATAACTTAGTGACATCAGCCGGCTTCACTGAGAATTTTGAAGCCATCAACTACCCAATCGATCGAGTTAGAAAACTCTGGGGTGTTAACGTGGATGGAACATACCTATTTGCAATTGCCGTTGCAAAACACTTGATGGAGCGTAAGTCTCCAGGAAGCATGGTGTTTATTGGCAGTATGTCCGGTGCCATTGTCAATGTTCCACAACCTCAAGCGCCGTACAACGCGGCCAAGGCTGCTGTCCGACATCTCGCTTCATCCTTGGCTGTCGAATGGGCTCACGCTGGCATCCGAGTCAACTGCATCTCCCCTGGATATATGCTGACTGCATTGTAAGATCTGAACCCCAGAAAGACCCCGTGGGGGTTTAATTTTTCTTTCATGTAAGCCAATACTAATTACGGAAACAATAGAACCAAGAAGATTTTGGATGAAAACCCAGAACTGAAGAAGCAATGGACTTCCCTTATTCCCCAGGGTAAGATGGGTCAGCCCGAAGACCTTATGGGCGCCGTCACTTTCCTCTCGTCAGACGCGTCTAACTACGTTACTGGAGGTAAGAACATTTTTCTCCGCAGAGTCCCTTTGAATCAACTTGCTGACACCACCCCAGCCGATTTACGAGTAGATGGAGGTTACACTCTCACATAATCGATCCTTGTTCTTCAACGGGTCATCAAGTGTGTTTATAGCGCCTTTTCTTATGTTCACAAAAGCATTAGATCTTCGAACCCGAGTCATATAGGTGGAAATGGCTTACTGCTTCCTTCCCCTTCCTACTCGGCTTAATGTAGCATGACGAACTTATGAAATTTCTTTCAACAGCAGACTTCACCTTGACATTCAGTGTGATATTACTTACGCATCCTACCTACATACCCGCTTGACACTCGTGTAACCTTCCGAAATATCACAAGATCATCCATCCATTCATCTATCTCTCTTTGACTCCTGCAACCATGCCTCACGATATCACGTGTAAACCCCCCACCTAACATCACTTTTCTTCCCCATTTCATTGTGCATACAGCGCGAACTACAACATCACACCACATTACACAGCAGCAAAAAACAATTCTCCGAATGAACTCGTGACTTTTTAGACCCTTGAGGGTCAGGGGGAAGAGTGAATTATTTTTTCTCTCATGGGGGTTGGTGCTACACGGAGTGGTTTTGGTGTTTTGGGTTTGGCTGAGTTCTGGGGGGTTGTAATGGATGGGATGGGATGGGATGGGATGGGATGGGATGGGATGGGATGGGATGGGATGGGATAACAAATGAAGGAATCAATGAGTACGTTTTCGATCGCAATAGATCTTGTGAACTTAAGGGACAACTGAGTAGGTATCTATATAGGTTACCTATATGAATATTCAACTGGGGATTGCAAGACTGAAGACTGAAGACTGGAGAGTGAGGGATGTTGAATATTGAATTTGATTAGGATGGATGTTGAATTGTGAGAAATACTCGGTGGGTGTCCAGGTGAGGTGCCTACCTACTTGGTAGGTACCCTTTAAATCCGAGTTACAGTTACAGTTTACAGTTACAATCACAGTATGTACCTAGTATTTATGTATGTATGTATGTATGTATTGAAAAATTCTAACATATTGATTCTGAAACGGAATATCAATATTGCTACTCGTGAGCTTCCATTAGCAATTCGAAAATCAAAATCCCTAGGTACCTATTGAAATACCTACCTAGTATTGAGATGTGTTGATTTGGTTTCTAGAGTACCTAGGTATGGTAGGTATGTAGAACACAAAATTTGCCGAATCCGATGATGCACACACATCCTTCGTACAGACATACAGACATACAGACATACAAAGCTGTTCCAGTCAGGTATTGCTAATGATAGTGTTGTGGAATGTCAGTTACCGATTGGTTCGATACGATATCCCTGGTATTTCTCTCGCTGGCACAAAATCTACCTGTGCTATGTGCTATGTGCTATTGGCGGGAGCAGAACAAGCAGAGTAAGCAGAGTAAGCCCAGAAAAATCCTCGAAGCCATTCATAGTTTTCACCGATAAAAAACATGAGGCTCACCCCAGAGAAGAGACATACCTATGTACCCACGTACCTAGGCAGAGCATATCCATATCCACATCTACCTTCACACCCACCTTCACAATCACAATCACCTTCAAATACACATTCGCATTCACAAGCGTGCGCTGGGTAGACAAACACCACACCACACCACACGCAGGGAGATGAGATGAGAAGATTGCTGCCCAATCCCCAAGTGTGTTATCCCGACTTCTCTCCCCCTCCCGAGCCCGCCAGCTGTACCAGGGGCCAGGACGAAGGAAAAAAAAAGGTTAATATATTGTGAGGCTTGCTCTGCGCCGAAGAGGAGCACCTACCTACCCCTTCATCACACCACGCCGGGGCGAAAAATATTGGGACACCAGATAGACTCGCCAAAAAAAACCCAAGCCCCTTTCAGTAAAAAATGGCTTTGTTTAATAATCACATAATGCTATGGAAGTATAATTCTAATATAATAGGATTTGGAAAATTTATTAATCATGCGTTTGGAAATATTCTGTGATAGATTTTGCTTCGAAATACTGATGAGATGATTTGATGTATGATTTTTGAAAAAGGGAGTGAGAATTTGGAATCCCCCAGTAATCTTTCGTCCTGATGGCGCCACCCACGCAGAAAAGAGCAGCGGAAAACGAAAAACGAAATTAAGAAACACTTTTCTAGAAGCATTTTAGTGAGTAGTAGGAAGGAAGCTAGAAGGTTGGAAGGAACAATTTGCGTTTTCTCGGGTCAGGATACGTGAGACATGGGTGGAGTATCAAAGAGCGTGCGTGGGCGAAAGAAAAAAAAAGGGCAAGGGGCGGCTCGGCGGCATCGCTTTGGATGGATGGTTTTCCCCCTGAGTTTGGCAAATTTTTGTTCTGCTTTACTTTGTTAGATTTTGGGTCGTGTCATATGATCTCGGACGGTTTAGGACGTTGTCGTTGGGTGCTGTTCCTCTGAGACAGTGATTTGGTTGATTGGAATATGGAATATGGGGCACGTTTTCTGCTGGCCTCGGGATAAACACGCGGGATGGGTGGTTGGATGAGAGAGATCCTATTTTCCGCCTTGCTCAAGAGTAATTAATGAGTGCATGAAGCTTGAGGCTCGAGGCTCGAGTCAATTCCCAATAAAGGTTTGATAGACGGTTTATCCTGCCAAAGTTGCTTTAGTATGGTACTAGTTCACAACTCCATCACTGTCCGTTGTAATATATCGTACTGTAAGTCATGTGGTGTGGAGAAGTACCGGGTGGGGTCCAAAATCCGGGGGATTGGCTCTACGTAAGCAAAAAAACAGGCGGAAATTGATTACCATTCAAAAGACCTTCAACAACTAAGAGCTCTTTTCGATATAATATCAAATAATGAAACCATTTAGAATCAATACAAAGAAGACTCAAATTTTCGTTTGCTTTTTTTAAATTTCAATATTTAATTTGAAATGAATTTATAATCTATTAAAAAAGTCCTTTGAAAGGTACTCAATTTCCGCCTGTTTTTTCGCTTACGTAGAGATTGGTAACTTTGGTCTAGATATTCAAATGTCCAAATGCAATATAAAAAACTTTGTACGGATATACAGAGTAGGTGTCTACCTAGGTATGTTCCCATGGATCCAATTGAAACTTCCCATGGTTAGTGAAAAGAGTCGTACCGGATCACAAATGTGTTTCGTTTGTTGGGATTCCAAGTTCTGATTGTTACTCTAGATTGCCAGTCTAGATTCCTGGATTTGGAGAGAGTAACACAATACCATCCCCCATCCTCAGACCAGTAACGATGAACGTCACACGACGCTTCCTTAAATTGAGGCGGAGAGATAAAAAAGAGGTCAGATGTTCACAAACGGTTCCGTACTTGGATATCGGAAAGGGTTCCGCGACGTTTTGGAGTATTGCAGATATAAAAAGCTGGACGAAAGCTACCTAGTACCTTGTAGATTAGGAAGGTAGGTACCTTTTTTCTGTTGTGCTGATGAGGACTGAGAGATTCTGTTGTCGCATGGAGAATGCGTGTGTTTGTTGGGATTATTCTCTCGGGTGGAAGGATTGGCCTTGTCTGGTTCATTCCCTTTCCCTCTCTTGCCTTGACTTTTGCTTGACTTTTGCTTGTTTGCTGGCTTTTGAAAACAAGCAATGACTCGTTCGTGATCAGTGATTATATGCGTTTTCCCATAGTAAGACGAATACTAGAATCATGCGACAGCGGTGAGTCCGAATAGTCGCATAGGTCGGTAAGATTGAGTATGAAGCGTGCCAGCCCAACTGTAAGACTTATAAGAGATGTATTATGAGTCTAATACCAATGCGAGATTGACAACGCAAGAACTATCCGTGCGTTAAATGGGCTCCGAAGGTGGTCCGTGCGATATACCTTGAATGATAAAGCCTTATTGGATAGAATAGTTATTTTAATGGTTTTTCAGTCACATTATTTATAATATAGAATCTTGATTTCCATTTTTGATTTTTTGAAATTTAAAAAAATACTAAGGATTGAAAATTAGTATATATTATTATATTCAAAATTTTGATATAGAAATTATATTGATTGGTTTTTATATTAAAAATTGAATGTAAACATTGGATTAAATCAAGGAATTCTGATGATCTAATTGGTTGATACGCTCCTGTTAAGCGACGGAGCCCATTTAACGCACCTAAGGGGATGAGTCGTGCCGTAGATTGTCACTGCCGGGGCGGTTTCAAGGCTAGAAACCGGCCTCGCGTTGTATTCCACTCATTTTGCCTTGCCTCGTGCCTTTATGCATGTCGCAAAGCCCCTGGATATAGTTTGAGCTAGGTAGCAACATGTTATTTACCGATTTCGAGTACCAACATGGTCATCATCGGCTTATTTGATATGGAATATACGGAGTACGGAGGGTGAACTCCGTAGAAGCAGGAACTGGGCCGTGTTTCTTGCACGACGATGATGCGGATGTTCTACATTGAGAATTTGAGACAAGAGATGAAGCTATTCCCATGTCAATCTTATCTCATCTCATCTCACCACGTCCAATTTCCCTGCATGATCTTCCGATGGACAAGGAGTACTATAAGATTAGGTATGTATAACATATCAATACTTTTCAGCAGTGTAAGGGTAGAAAAGGCATACAGTGCAACTTCATATTTCCCGTAGGATGGCTAGATGCTCCTCGAGCAAGTCATAAGTCATGAGTTGTAGCAATTGCCACTCAACACGGCATTCTTTTTGTTGTTTGTGACACTAGGATTGGATAGATATTCTCGGGCCCATCAAATGTTCTTTCCAAGTACATACCTAAGTCGCCCAAGCAAGTCAAGAAGATGGAGCGGCCTTCCAATCCTTGTTCTAATGTCCACGCATACTTCGTACAAATGAAGTGAGATTCTTAGATACTCGAAAGCATTCTAATGTATGTCCTCTTCCTACCTAGGTGGGCATAGCGCAATCATGTTATGTTAGATGTGTACGCACGAAATAGTTCTTGTGACAATCGAATATCCTTGGCAAAAGAAAGGAGCATACATGAGTGGTACCGGTATCGAAGGAAGTTGCATCCTGGGAAAGAGACAAACGGTTTTCATTTACACCTTCCCTCCCTTACCCGACTTTTCTCATTCCTTCTTTTTGCAACACCTCACCATCCCCACAGTATTATATAAACGAATCACGATATCAATGATAACCATATCTCTCCAAGAGAAGGAAAGAAGAGATGATGGCCGAGTAGAATGTGATACCTAGGTAAGAACCCTGGCTTGAGTTCTCTACTAAGCATCAGCACCGGCTACTCCCATAGAGTTTCCACCGTTTTAATTTGATTAAAAGCTAATATCCCATGAAGAACACTCCAAACCCATAATTGTTCTCGTGAGTGAGTGTTGTTGTTGGAGTAGAAAAGTTCAAGGATTCAAGCATTAACAAGAGCGAAGGAATGAGAGAGAGAAAGAGAGAGAGAAAGAGAGAGAGAGAGAGAGAGAGAGAGAGGGAGGACTAGATGAAGTCCATTACATAAATGATTACTCGTCACATTACCTACTGACCATGCTTTACGGACTCGAGAAGTCTTCCGATGGATTGCGTCTGCTTCGCACAGTACTCGGTGTTGTTTTAAATGAATGCCGCCCTCAAATATAGCCGAATTCCTCACCCAAAACTATGCTTACTTAGTATTTTCAAAATTCAATATTAAAAGAACTAATATGATTGAATTCTTCCAGTTTTGAAAATATATAGAATATTAATGAATAAATCTGATAACAAAATTTCAGAGTTTTTGAAATCAAATTGAAATACCTTTAGTAAAATGAAAATCCCTTTTAAATAATGTTTTTTTAGGGTTGGCCTTAGGCATTCAAGGCCTGAAAATAAGCGAATTTTCATTTCTATACTTTCAATATTTTAATTCTCTAAATAATTCGATAATTATATCGAAATATTCTAATTTGAAAAAGGATTTATAAAATTCAATTAAATATTTATATAATTATAGAGTTTCATATCTTGAATTATTGATAATTGAAATAATATTGAATTTTAAAATAGGTGACTTTTAATGAATTTTGGTGTGATATACACTAGCTAAAATAAGGTCGGCATTCATTTAAAACAACACCGAGTAGTGTACCGTTTTGTACATACATGATGTAAAAGCCAACGCAAAAAAGTCTCAGAGTCTCCAACAATAACAACAGTCGCCTTGTCATATCCACTTTATATGATCTACCAGGCTCAATTCCCTTTCATCCATATCCATATTCATACCCATACCCATATTGTCCGTCAACCTGGCACCAGGTCCATCATATCGTACCCATCCAGATCATACAAACAGACCGAGAGAGAGACGCTACCTAAAGTAGGTTATTACTTCCAAATTAAGAAGAAAAGATGTGCAAAACTTGATTTCCATTTGGTCTCCTTATTATTACTCTATTCCTATGGTTCCCCGAGTCTAATTGCCGATCAATCAATCAATCAATCAATCAATCCGTCTCATAATTCATCAAATGCTCTCAACTAATTAATCATATAAAAAATCAGGACTGCCAATGAAATCCTTCCCATCTACTACCGATATCTAGCCACTCGAGTTATTGCAGTTTGCTGTGTAGGTACTGTACTGTACTTACTTACTACTGTCTTCGTTCTCAACGGAGATTCCAAACACGCGCTGCTTCATATATATCTGCTGGTCGGTACCTACCTATTCTATCTGGACTGTGCTGTGCTGTGCTGTGCTGTGCTGTACGGAAGCAAAGAAGCAAAGACGCAAAGACGCAAAGACGCAAAGACGCAAGTACCCCGTGCACGTTATACGTTATTCTGTTCCGACTGACCTGACTGGAGCCAAAATGAAAACAATTAGAAGAAGAATAATGATGATTTATTGCATTTCATAACAATACCGTTTGTCGTTTGTACCTACATATCTACACATATCTACACATATCTACACATATCTACACACATCTACACGCATCTACACACATACCTCCTCCCTCATCAGCCTGCCTCCTACCAGATACCTACCAGGGACCTTACCGTACCAGCCTACCCAATGGAAAATTGGAGAATTTTATCTTTCCAACTCGAACCTTTCTTCCCTCGAATGAAAAAGTTACCCTGTGCCATTTGACGACCATCGATATCGGTACTTGTCTACTTATCTACTTGTCTACTTGCCTCCTTGTCTCCTTGTCTACCTTCCTACCCACCTACCGACTCACCTAATACAAGTCAATGGTTTCAATCAGAGATACTTCACATCTTATCATCTCACCATCATCAATCTCTATTCACATGCCATTTCTCTCTCATCGACTTTGAGATATCATATTATATATTCAGAATATTCCCTGGTGTGAACTCGCAATCGAAACTCCCTACCGACCTTCCTATCTCCTCCTCCTCACATCAAATCAAATCCACACAAATTCACAAATTCACATATTCACATATTCAACAAATTCTCATTCCTCGGATCATTTCCGAACCAATAACATTTTTTTTTCTATCATTTTAATCAACTGCCCCCCTTGGTACGTACAAAAATGATACCTACCTACCTGCCTGCCTACCTACCTACCCAAGTATACATAACCAAAACCTTAAGTTATTAACCCTCTTCGATTCTCTCTGCTTTGCTTTGTTATCCCCTCGGGCTCGGATTCTTATTAATGAGAAGCTTGGAGAAAAAAAAATCCTTCTAGAATTTCTATTTTCTATTTTGGAATTTCATAAACTAAAATCTCATACTATCTTTCTTAGCTTCACTAGCTTTTTTTTTCTCATCGTCAATATCCTGGATCTCTTCCTTACAACCTTGTCTTTCCACAGATTTACTTGTCACCGATCTCCCGTCCCTTTCTATAACCGGCCAATACTTAATCTTTACCAAATTTTAATTCCTTACTTTAGTTTTCAGCTTTCTTAGCTGTTAAAGCGCCTTTCTTCTTCACGGTGACGCAGCAACTTCTGGGTAGGCTAGCTGCCTGCCTTAGAAGAGCTGCAGTCGCTTTACAACTTTAGGTTCTGGCGACGTGAAGAAGATGGCATTGATATTGCCCAAGGGCATTGTGGTCAATTCTCCTCAGATTGGAAGCACCATTGAGAGAATCAAGAATGATCCTTTGGATCTTGCAGACATTGCCAGATTTTGGAAAGGTACCTACATATCTTGATTGAAAAGTAAAAGCATCAAGCTTATTGTCTTCTAGTCTATACCACAACAAAACGAAGACTTCTCGACCCTACAGCTGAGCGTTTAGAGAATTATTGGTGGCGAATATGGGGGAGTCGAAGTCGAGAGTTGGATGCTTCAACTGTTGCTCGACTTTTCGTCCATATTTCAGAGGGTGACACTTTTGTGCCACTCAGAGGACCGCCCAATCGCTATGAAAATGAAAAGCCAATGGTATGCAAACCCGTTGATGAACCGTGGAGCCCCATGCTGAATTTCAATGATCAGAATAGTGTAGCCTGTATTGGAAAGACTGCCTCGACTACTTCTGTTGCTCGTGTTCGCAACGATAGCCGATCAAGTACAACGCTGACATCAGTCGCCCGGGCACCTGCTCCTATGCCACCTCCAATATTAAAAAAGACTCGAGGTCCTTCTGCAAACGGTCCTCGGCCGACTGCACGATTCATATCCCCGCCAGTTTCAGAAGACGAGTCTGGTAGCACAAGCACAAACAAGAACGTTGTACAATCGCCTTCGCCAATTCTTGAGCATACCGCTACTATTGAGGAGAAGATCGAGAAGGAGAAGATTGATAGAAAGTTAATGCCTGCACCGGCAAGTAAGAAATTTGTTGCTTCAGCTTCCAAGAAGAAGAGACCAATTGTTGTCAGGCGACAGAGTTCGCAAACTTCACAGTCTTCGAACGATAGCTCGGCGAGGGCTCCAGGTGGACAAGGACAACAGAGTAGAACTTTGGGGAGGCTGCCGACGTTATCTGTACTGCCAGTCAGAAATCAGAACACGCAAGAAAACGTTACACCGCGAACCACAACCTCGCCGACCAAGCGGAATCCCTCCAGATCGGCCGCTCCAACTGTGGGTGGTTCGCGCAAACTTGCAAGCACTCGCGAGGAGAGTATTGAGATTGAGCCCACTCAGCCTGAGCCTTCCAACAACCTTCAGACACTACCAAACAACCAGGTTTCAGTACCTCAAGTCAGTGAGGCTGAGTTCAAGGTACAAAGAATGCTTCACGACAATGTTAAAACAGCTAGCATGTTACCACCTGAAACTTCAAGTCCAGATTCTCCGGCATCGACCACGTCTAAGGATTCGAGCAATGGTAAACCCCCTGGTTATAGGAAAGCGAGTGGGAAAAATCTTTTACAACACCAGTCTAAAGGCATGGTCAGCTCGGCGCCAACATTGACTGATGCAACTGGTCACCTCGATCTAGGAAATGGTAACCAACTTGCAGCAGCACCCGCGTCGCCAGAGAGACCGAGCAAAGGCAAAGCTCGAGCTCTTATGAAAGATCTCTTTACAAAGAAATCATTTTCACAAGCGGCTCCTCCTAGTCCTATATCAGGAAGCTTAGCATCAAGCCCATCGGGACCTTTAAGCAAAAGCAAGTCACAACTTTCGCTTCTGCTCGAACGAGATCAAGCGAGGAGTTTAGAACCTAGGACATTACCGAAACATGAGCGTAAACAGTCCATGAAGTAATTTGCATGCGATATACGAGAGATCACCGCATAGTTTGTACATATATGATCGATTGGGAGGAGCATGATATGCACGATGAACAAAAGTGTTTCCAAGGCGCATCGTTTCTATCACTGCATCAGAGGCGCGTTTCTGGAACAGGATTGCTATTGGTGTCATGGATATTGGGGGTCAATAGGCTGCACATCTGGCTACGGAGTTTTTGGTAATGATTGCATCTGGGAATGGAGCTTTTGAAATACCTTTAGAAGGGCTTATTATCATGATTGGCGAGGAAGATCAGCACCCCCATGATATATATGCAATACAAGTAATTGTTAAGGCCTGGCTGGTGAGCCTGTGCATGGTTGTAAAAAAAATGGTAAAGCGTAAATCATCTGGACCCGGACTATCTAATCATATTATGTATCAATATTCTGAGGTACATGATGAGTATTTGTATTTGAAGTTTTTATTTCAATGTACTCCTTATTAATAATATAGCAAGTAGCAATTGTACAAATTAAATCGACTGCATATTGTACATATCCGATTGGTAGAACGGATAAAAGCACCCGAGTTCTCCCCTGGAAGATCTCTTGGCTTCAGCATTTTTTATATTGCGAGTACATGCACAGCGTAGAATACAATAATTTTGATAAATGGATAAACAATCTGTTGTTACACGATGTGCAACACTATTGTGTACTGTATGTATATAAAGAGAGAGACCTCACTCTTATATTTTAGATATCAGGTGTCTTTCCATAAGTATTAGATTAGATTTACCGTTATTCGGCCCATGCCGAAAATCATGTAGGGAACGACGCTTGGGGAATTAATTAACCTTAAGTCCCGAAAGTCAACTAAATTTAAACCATTTGGATGGGTTAACGTTTGAATGTTTGCTTCAAAGTCCACCTCACCCCACAATATCTCTTCATTTTAGTGATGAAGAAATCAAGTTTCCTTTGCTGTGTACGGGATTATGAATTGGATGTCTGGGAACATGGTTGAATTCGGGGATTGGGGATAAGGGATCTGTCTCTATTCGTCCGGCCAAGGTAAGGATGAGTGGGGGTGAGATGGAAGGAGGCTCGTCACTGTGGATAGAGTGTTCAAGGGGTTCTTGGATGCGAAGTTTTTTGTTCCTTTTTTTCGGTCTGGGATGGGGAGATGATGGTGGGTGGGTGTGCGGCATCTTTTTCGTGGGAATTTTCTCGGTCGGTCTTTCATGCGCTTGCTTGGCTCTTTCTGATAATGGGTGCGGTTGTAGGTATCCATACAGATATGGAGCGGTTATCAGTGTAAGCCCGCCACACTCGATGCTCGCAAAGGGTAAAGAACTACCTAGTAGCTACTTGTGGAGTATGTATGTATCTCTGCGGCGCGAGAATTGTATTTCGGGTAATGGATGGAATTTGACGTAAATGTTACATTGGCATTCCCCCTTACCTGTACTTACTCATCGGATTCTCTTGTACCTTGATTTTTTTTCTTTGAACGTGGTGCATTCCTTTTCATCTTCATGCGTGGAGAGAATCGGGATCAATATGGCGATTTTTAACGATCTGGCCATGGCGACTGCGCGACGTCCTTATCCGTTTGTCCTCGCGCTTCTTCTCACTCTCCTCGTCTTCCTCTATACCACGGGACCCCAAAAGTTTTCTCCAGCGCCGCCTCCGCGAATATATGCCCCCACTGTCGGCCATGGATCGGATGTGCAACAGGATTCGGAGTATATCAGTGGACGATTTGGATTCGACGGGACGTGGAATTACACGAGAGATTATCGGAATCTGTTCTTGACGCAAGAGCAATGCGATGTCGCGTTCCCGGGACTGTTTGAGGAGGTGGAGAGACCGGTTAAGCTGAGGAAGAATAAGAAGGTGACGAGGAAGGAATTGGATGATACGCCGGCGCTGAATGGGTTTATCCGGGCCATGATATTTGATCAGCAGGTTTGTGTTCTTGGTTCTTTCTCTTTTGACAGTCTTTTAGACAGTGAAAGAGGAGTTTGATGAGATAGACATAAAAGTAACAAGAACACAGTTATACATCATCGACACCTACGGCAAAATCTACTCCCGCGGCATCGCCACCCTGCATGCTCTGCACCGCGCCATGCTCACCTCGCCCGAGCCCCTCCCCAACATCGAATTTACCATGAACGTGGACGACAAGATGGAAGGACATCCTCAATGGCTCTACGCGCGACAAGCCCAGAATCACGAAACATGGCTCATGCCCGAATACGGGTTCTGGTCGTGGCCCGAGACGAAGATCGGTAGCTACGGAGAAATGCAGATGAAAGCCATCCTGACCGAGAGCGAGTGGCCGTGGACTCGGAAGATTGATAAATTATTGTGGCGCGGCGCGACGATGAATCTGGAGGTGCGCAAGAAATTTATCAATGTGACGGAGGGAAAGGCGTGGGCGGATGTGAAGACGTTGGATTGGCATAATGAGGGGAGTATGAAGAATGATTTGAAGAGTATGGATGAGCATTGTCAGTACAAGTTTCTGGCGCACACGGAAGGAAACTCCTATTCCGCGCGGCTGAAGTATCTGCGCAATTGCCGATCGGTGATTGTGGCGCATGAGTTGGAGTGGATGGAATTTTTCCATCCGTTGATGAAGAAGGATGGGCCGGAACAGAATTACATCGTGGTGGATAAGGAGTTTGCGGGGTTGGAAAAGAAGATGGTGGAGTTGGTGGAGGAGAAGGATCAGAAGGAGATAGAGGAGATTGCGGAGAGGAGCGTGAGAGTTTTTAGAGAGAGATATCTTACGCCGGCGGCGGAGACGTGTTATTGGAGACGCTTGATTAGGGGTTGGAAAGAGGTGATGGGGTTTGAGGTGGAGTTTTTCAATGTGACGAGGGAGGGGGAGAAGAAGTGGAGGGGGGTACCGGTGGAATCTTTTCTGTTGGAGAGGAGGTTAGAGTGGGATCCTTATTAGTTTGGGGGTGTGAATGAGGGAGGAGAGGGGGTGTAAATGAGGGGTAAGATGCATATGCATATGCATGATACTTAATATTTTGTATTCATTGGATTCTGGTATCGGTATGATCATTGGGGTTGGGATAGACAAAGCTCTCCGGAATGAGAACGTATGGATAGGTATTTAACACAGATATTCTTCATATTATCATCATATAATGAGACGGAAATGAAGATACGGATAGAAACAATATAGAAAGAAACATGCGGAAGCGATAAGGTTATATACATGACACGTGCATATGCTCGGTTCAATCCAAGACTTCTTCTGTACATTGATGGAATCGATATATTTGCTCAAGAATCATCAGTATCGTGGAATTATCAGCTCGTGAACCCCTTATCGCCTAATACCATAAATCAACCACTGTTTGTTACCTGGGCATATAAAACTAATTATCCGTTTTAATATTATATCATGCAATGAGGTAGGTAGCTACAGTAGCTATACGACATACAAAAACATACTATCGATAGGTACGTATCACAACTCAACCTCCGAATATAAGGACTATCCGCAAACCCCAGGTTATGATTCCAACACGCTGCAATACGTATTTACATATGTACATCAGGTAAACTAGGTAGACATGAGGAGAAAATAAAAACAACAGATACCCTTAGTTACGAGAGAAAATAGCGTGTTGTAACGTATCGTCTACTGTCTCATTTCCCTTCCATCTATTTCTAGCAGATGCTACCTTGTGCGCAATGCGAACATGGTTTGCACATGGCATTGCAACATTTGCATCGGATGATATGCATGGGAGTTTATGGTTGTTTCTTGGCTGGGATACTCAGATTTGTTTGTTGTAGATTGTTGGGTATGAGAGAGAGTACTTGGATAGGGGTCAAAGGTTGTGGACTCGCGCTAGTGAGATTGCTTAGATGTTGAGTTGAGGGTTGATGTTTGGCTGGTAGATTGGAGAATGGAATGAGATGAGATGAGATGAGATGAGATGATTAGGCTAATGTTGCATGCAGTAACATCCTGAAGAATGCAATATTGGGAACCCTAACCCTAATATTTGATACCGCGTTATAACGTGTGAAAATGAAGTATGACGTATGGTTGACAGAAAGCATTAGTGGAAAGTTTTTCCAGATGCAGAACTCAATTGCATTCCAAATGAAGTCCTCCGAGGAGATACTTCCAGGACAATGAGACTGACTCACAACTGTAGCTGTGATATACATCCGATTTTCCGAGCAGGACGATCATTTGGCACTGAAAAGTACCCTGTCCAGCGCAAGCATATCACCAAGTTCTCGGCGAAAAATCCCAAGAACCCCAATTGAAACACCGCACGATTCGATTGAGCGAAGGAAAGAATCCATACACAGCTCAAAGATGAAAGAATTAACGAAACGATGTGGAAGCTAAGACTAGTATGTGACACGACTTGTACATTGCATTTGATATGTCCGGAAGTGGTGTTTCGTCTGGGGTGAGGGTCACCACCGGAACCCGAGTAACTATACCCCCAAGGGCCGAATTTCAAGGCTGCTATCCTTACACAACTTTTTGGGACTGGGTGAGGTGGTGTTGAGCTGAAGAGGGCTGGACATTCGATTAAGTGAGGCGAAGGTGCATGCGTATGACGAAACAGACGAGGGATTACCAGATGGGTGGTGTGGTGGTGTGGTATAGTGTCGAAGACAGTGGATAGGGAATGAACATTGCGTGGATGGAAAATCGTACGAGAAGGTGGGAGAGAAATCTGCCTAGTGCTCCTTTCTGTTGACAAAAGAAAGATTCTGGTGTGGGATTGGATGGTCAGAGGAAGATTCTCCTTCAAATCTAATCCATAAGGAGTTTCGATTGCAGATTCCATCCATATTCCATCACATCACGGGAATGGGATTGTTCTATTCCCATCCACCTCCATCTTCGCTTCCTCGTACTATTCGACCTCCACTCCAGCGTTCCTCCAAAAATAAAAATTGAAGAATAGAATAGAACAGAGACACAACGTGGCGTCCAGGTTTCCTCGCCGTGATGTGATCCATCGTTAGGGCTGTGCATGTTACCCAGGTAAAAAGAGGTTCCCACCAGGGGTTATGAAAAATTCAGGGTCCAATACACACGCTCCCGGGACCCCCGTACCTGAAAAGTGCATTTGCAGATGCGACGATAAAATGGTTGATAAGTACCTACCTGGTACTCGTATGTATCTCGGGTAATACAATCGTGGTATGGATGGATGAATGAATGGATGGATGAATGAATGGATGGATGAATGAATGGATGAATGGATGGATGAATGAATCGAGAAGTCGGTCGATATCGATTGGCACGAGAGAGCACATGGATGATTAATCGTAGAAAGTTAAAGTTCAGTAAGGTTTGAGTCAAGAGAGGACAAACGAAATAAGGGTCGCAGCATGAAAAGATGTTTAATTTTTGTGTTTAATTTCTTTTGAGGATATCGTTTTTTCTAGTGTGCTTCCTAATTCACTGGGTTGGCGTTGGAGAAATGGGTAGGTGGCGTCGACTACCTCTTTTCATCCAATTCTCTATTTATTTGAATAAACACACTCGAGTATTGACTGACTCTATTTGTTGTTAATTTGCTATTATATTTGCTATTTTCTTCCCTTCTAGATCGCTTCCTTTGAGATATCCCCTTACTCCTTTTTTGAGCTGGTGAGCTCACTCTCCTATTTATTCATAGACACAACATCGAAACCATCATCTGTCTCCGATATCCATATCTATCTGACTTTACCAACTTCTATTCAACACCCGGGATATAAGAGAATCTTATTCATACATACTTTCATACCGACCGACCTATCTACCTGCATTTGCCAGGCCAGACATACCGGTATACACCCGCCCGGGAGGAAAAATAGATGATCCGGATAAATTACCAGCTACTGCAATCAACTGCACCACCCCCCCAAATATCACATAACACATAAACCACCGGGCAACCCAAGAGTCAGCCAGACGAAACGGTGCGGATTTGGGTGCCTCATAGATGATTCGACTCGATCCTCTTGATATATCATTTATTACCTATCAAATATATATACAATCCATATATTTATATGTGTATATATATATATATATATAGACCTATATAACTTCACCAATCTTCCCTTTTCACTTCCTTTCACTTCGCTTCGCTGTTAATTTTGGTCTTTTGGTCTTTTGGTTTTGGTCTTGGTCTTGGTCTTACGAAAAAAGAATACGTACCTACAAGAATCTTTTACATACCTACGACCTAGGGATATCCTACCTGCATATTATACATCCATCCATCCCAACCTTCCATATATCCATATAAATAAAACCCTCCGAGTCCGAGGCATTTTTTATAGAAAAGGCGAAGATTTCCATTGCACCACTCAACACTCAACACTCACCACTCACCACTCACCATCCACCATCCACCACCCACCACTCACTAAGCTTGAACATTCTTACTCAATCAAACACTTCCCGACCTACGGAACGGAAACAACCTGGAAAGATTAACCGCGGAAACTTATTGGCTCATCCCAATTTTGGAAGGGGAATTCAAAAAGAAGAGCCCTCGCTCCCGCAACGCGTCAAACGAAACGAAACGAAACCAAACGATCCTCTCCCTCACATCAACGTTCAACGTCCAACTTGCATATATATTACTTTAAGCCACCAACAAGTGCTGTTGAGCTTATCGACCCTTTTTTTGATTACTCTTACTATTATTATTTTTTATTTTTACCATTCTTCCAACCCGTTTGGGTTTTCTGTACTAGACTTGAAGAAACGTTACGTTACGACTCGATTTACTTTATCTACATATATATTTAAATATTTTTTTTCTGATTGTATTTTGGGGGGGTACTTGACGTTACTAGATCTCTTTACGCCTTTTTGCTTTACTCTGAGGTGAAAAGTGGTGGAAAAGGAATTTTTTTTGTATGCGATATTGTTTTTATTGATTAAGAGGGGAGAAGTGAAAATCACTAGATATTGGATCGGACGTCTCGTGTGAATTTTTTTGATATCTTGGGAATATTTCGTACAGACGTGGATACGTGTGATAGCTAGCTAGCTATCCATCTATCTAGGTATCTATCTGTATAGATATATATCAAGAGGGATCGGAGGAGGAAAGACAAATTATCAGATTTTAATTCAAGATGGCGACGAGGAATTCACAGTAAGTTTTTTTCTTTTTTTCTTTCCTTCCTTCCTTCCTTCCTTCCTTCCTTCCTTTCTTCTTTTCATTCATTCTTGCTTTCTATCTTTTTTTTGAGGTTTGGGGTCGGTGGTTGGTGCATGGAACGCACGGAGGTATGAATCAGGGGTAAAATTTTTATATTCGGGAGGGGGGTTCGGAAAAGATAGCTGGCTGATATGGTGATTGGTGGTTTTTAGGAGAACTTATCATATTGTGGTTTTGGGTGCTGGTGAGTTTTTCTTTCCCTTGATATCCTTCCCTCTGCATTTAATTGTTCAATTCAAGAGAATGATCGATTATAGAGAAAGAAAGAGAGAGAGAGAGAGAGAGAGAGAGAGAGAGAGAGAGAGAGAGAGAGAGAGAGAGAGAGAGAGAGATGTATCAATTGAAGATAGAATGTTGATGGCTAATTATTTTTGTTCGTCTGCAAAGGTGGTGTTGGCAAGAGTTGTCTAACCGGTAAGGATCATTTTTATTTATTTGCCGAGACCTTGACCCACTCTCCTCCGGGGACTTGAGTTGAGTTTGGGGGGGGGGGTGAAATTTTGGAAGGTCGAAGTGGGGAGACACGTGAAAGGAACGAGAGATGGAGATTCGGGAATTATCAGGAAGGGATTGTCAAAATACGCCGTGAAGATACTGATATGTGATTTGTGTCCTTTTAGCACAATTTGTTCAGAACATTTGGATCGAAAGTTATGACCCAACGATTGAGGATTCGTACCGCAAGGTTATTGAGGTTGATGTGAGTATTTTGAGATTTCTTCTCCGTCTTGGCATGGAGGTGGAGACACATGATCAGGATGCTAACGCGGCCCTTTGGTTCGATAGGGACGACAATGCATGTTGGAGATGTGAGTTTATCTTATCCTCTCACGGGATCAAGAAGATGATACTGACATGGAGAAATGTAGATTAGATACCGCGGGTACGGAACAATTCAGTAAGTTCTTCTCCTCATCTCACTTATCACATGATACATAAACATAAACTAACACTCTTCCAGCCGCCATGAGGTACATACCAAGCAATTCTATTTTCATTCCTCTCTTCCACTCATCCTTTCCCGAGCCCACCACTCACACATTCTCCCCAGAGAACTCTACATGAAAACCGGACAAGGATTCCTCCTCGTCTTCAGTATCACCTCGCAAAGCTCCCTCAATGAACTCAGCGAACTTCGCGAAACCATCATACGTATAAAAGATGACGAAAATGTCCCGATAGTGATTGTCGGGAATAAAAGTGATCTGGAACAAGATCGGGTGGTCAGTAGACAGGCCGCTTTTAATGTTAGTCAGAGTTGGGGGAATGCGCCGTATTATGAGACGAGTGCCAGGAGGAGGGGTGAGTTTCTTTTTCTTCTTCTTTTCTTTTTTCTTGTTGAGACGAATATGGTTTCGAGAGTGAGGGATGAAGGGTGACGAAAAGTGGGAATGGGAATATGAAAAAAGATGATAGACGCTAGCGAGAAAAACAATACTAATGGAAATGGAAAACAGCAAATGTAGACGAAGTCTTCATCGATCTCTGCAGGCAAATCATCCGTCGGGACAACAATCGATCGACGCCAGAATTCGATGATGAAGTCAATTCGCCGGTAGAGAAAAGACATCATCGGATGAGACGGTTGGGGAGATGTGTGATATTATGATTGTCTTTCCGGGATGGGCGTCAACGGGTGGTTGTGGTAATTTGATGATTGGCGTGTCTGGAATGGAGGGGATCGGTTGGGGGGTGTTGTATCATGGTATTGTATGTATGTATGTATGTATGAGTGGATATAGAAAGGATGTGAAGATGTGGGGATTACGAACGGTTGAGGGATAGAAATTCTTAAGATGGAGAAGTGAGTAGTGGAAGGAGGAAGGAGAAAAGTCTTTTTTTGATGTATAGAGTCTTGAAATACAGATGAGATGTTGTTGTGATGATGAGAAGGAAGATCTTTGGTGATTGTTTTTCAATTTTGCATTTTTTGGAGCTTGAGGCTTGTGTGCTTAGGAATGGGTTGGAGGAGGGGGGGATACATATACTTGTACATATACTTGTACATGTGTGCATGTATATATATCCGACACCAGGAGTTCTAGGCGGAAAATAAGAGTCAAGCAAAGAAAGAGATTTTTTGCCAGGCTTTGGGATATCGGGTTGAAGAGAGCAAAGGGGGGGAGGGGGTAATTAGATGCCATCCTAGATGAGAATGAATATCGAAAACACAGTTGAAGAAGAGAGAGAGAGAGAGCTTCTGCTGCGCGATCTGCCTACTATAAGATTGATTGATATTTGATATCAATAAGAATTCCACGAGAAGCACTCTAGGAAACTCAATCGGATATGGATATGGATATGAATATGGATATGAATATAATTCTGGACAAGGAAGCGTAATTATATAGGTATGGAAATTATCTATCTTCTTTATACGTATCCCTCCCATCCCTCCCATCCCACGCCATCCCACGTCATCAGAAAAACATCTCAGGACCGTAAGGTTAGGTTAAGTCACATTTATCAACCCCCAATACGATACTTGTAGATATTGCGGAATACAGTAGCAAACACTTCGACTACCCCATTCGGTATACCGATAGATCTGTAGAAACTAAAATAAATCAAACAAATCAAATCAAATCAAATCAGAGTAATGTGTAATGAGTAATGTATAAGCAAGTATATTCTCATTAGAATCATATATATATATATATCCATCCATTCATCCATCCATCCATCCATCTATATCCAGCCAATCCAAACTCCAAACTCCAAACTCCAAACTCCAAGCTCCAAGCTCCAAGCCTCAGGTTCCAGTCTAGACCCAGACCCAGTATCCCAATTTCGATTTCGATTTCGATTTCGATTTCGGTTTCACTCTCAATAATCCTTCTCGCTTTTTTGGTACTAACTATACTGTACTGTACTGTACTGTACTGTTGAAAAGGCATATTGGTGCTATAGTATCGCCGCGATGGTATGTATAGCATATATCTATCTCTTCGAGTTCTTCGAGTTTATAGATTTGATTTGATTTGATTTGATTTATGAGGTATGTAGGTATGTATGTTTTGAAAGAAGGCATAAGAATGATATTGTGTAGAGTTTGAAATTTGGAGATAGGTGGAAGGAGAAGGGAGGATTATGTTGTGTTGTTGAAATATTTATTAGTATGTTATAGAGGTAGATAGGTAGGTAGGTATTAAATATTTGAGGGAATTGTTTTACTTTGACTTTGAGTACCTAGGTAATTTATATATATATATATATATATATATATATATATATATATACATATACATACATACCAAGTCCCCCTAACACTCCTACCCCGAAGCAACCAATCCACACTATCTACCGGTAGACATCCCCAAATAAATCTACATTCATCCATCAAATCGCGATACAAGCCATGAGATGCTATATATCTGCTACCCACCGCATCAAGAATCAACGTCGGTACACATTCCACACCCTCGCACTCACTACAGTACCACAATCCCACTAGCACGCACCAAAACATACCGTTCTTCTCCTATCATAAACAATAAAAGAATGAAAAACATCTACGGTAGGTAACAAGTTATAACTATCAAACGCAATATCACAAATTCGAAACTCTAAATTCTTTTCTCGGGAAGAGATGAGATGATATGATATGATATCGTGTAGCCAGCCAGCCCCACTCACTACCCAAACGACTCACGCGCCAATCCAATCCAATGCACAACCTACTGTGAGTCTGTGACTGCGACACCTGGGTCCCCCCCACTTGGAGAGTCTGGAACGGTGATTTAACTTTTCCTGAAAGATACTGGTATGTATGTACTCCGTATCGTGTTCGTCTGTCTCAATTTGGTGACCCTGAAAATTCGAGGCACAGTACGAGTACAGTAGATGTGAAAGACCAAACTACCCGTTGAAATACCATGCAAAACATCTCCGAGTAAAATCTGAATAGAGAAAAATGAAGTAAAATGCAATAATTGTAAACTCCAAAGTACGAGTAGATCTCTGATTGTTTTACTGCCCGGATGTCAGCCGATGCAATTCTATCTATCATCCGGCTCCCTATTCAGAAGACCTATTCAGAAGATGAAATCCCCAAAAAATATTGCAACATACTCAAACTATGGAGCTTCATCTCTGCTGCCTCGAACTCTGTCTCCAAAATATATAACAATAAAAAGGAAAAAGAAATTGCAACTGCCGTGAATCGAACACGAACCTCCACCTTGGAAGGGTGGAATCCTAACCATTGGACCACAGAAGCTAGGTAGAAAATCAAGTTGTTTGCTTGATTTGATGTTCATGCCTCGTTAGTAAAAATATATCAATAGAGCGTTAAACAATGAGAATTTTGTAACAAAGAATTACTTAATCAATTGTTGTGATTGGTTCATTGACTCGAGTTGTGGATGTACACCCAACGAAGCGAGTCACTAGGCTAATTTTGTGATCGAGGAGTCTTTGTGAATGCAGGTGGTTTTCGAAGCGGATTTTGGGCCAATTGCAGAAGAGTCGCGATAAAAATGGATGGAAGGGATGGACGTATATGATTCTTGGATTTATATAAGATGATTTTTGCGAAATATATTGAGGATGGTTATGAAAGGAAATGTTATTATTCTTCTTATCACATTAGATAACGAGTAGATTGATATGTTTGCGAAAGACGAGAAAATAAATTAGTTGAAGCTATTCGAGCATTCCTAATATCAATTTTTCACTTGAACGTTGTAGGTTCTGGTTTCACGATCGATGTGAGCACTAAACTGTTTCAATGCTTTCGTTTTAAGAACATTGGATTGCAGTGACCAATAGCTGTCTGTAAGATATGGAGATATGCAGGTTCTCATCTCACAATAATAATGGCAGTCATGACTATGTGAACATCCATCTCTACCGATTGAAGGGTTTGTCTCAATTTTGTCAGATGGTGACATCTTTCGAAAGTAAAGTGTCTGAAAAGCCACTGGTGTGATTGATCGTGTAGTGCTTGGAACTCTGGATCTCACTTATTCTCCGAGGCATATTTGAACATTGATTCAATATACGAAGCAGGGGAGGACGAGATGGGAGAAGCCTACCAATCACATCAGCCACACAATGTCTCGCAATCCCAAATCCTATTCACGGGAGTGAGTTTCTGAAGGCCAAGAAAGAGTTCGAAAGCCTTCACTCAGGGGAAGAGTGGATGAACATCCGGAGGGAAACTATCGTCAGCCGCACCTGACACCAATGACGATAAGCTAGCTGATGCAGAGAATACCCCTCATATTCCCATCCCACTCGAGCCAACCGCCGCTGTAATTTCTTTAGCTTTCGCATTTAAGAAAAGGGTAAGCTCGTCAATGCACTCCAGTAGGAATGCTGGAAAAGAGATGGTAGATGTAGGTACGCACCCGAGTAGGTAGCCAAACATTGACCATATAGTAATAAGTGATCTAATCGTTTGATCACTGTAAGAAGATGGACCTTGGCTACAGTAATATTCGACAATCGGTTTGCATGGTTGCGTATACTCCGAAAGTCTAGACCAACACGTCCAGAGAACCGTTTCAAAATGTTCGTCATATCAATCTATCTATCAATCTGTCAATCAACTTATCACCAGATCAAATTTACGACCAGAGCGATAGATTCGATTCCAGAGTGGCGGGATAACATGAATTCTTCACGGCCATTCATAATCATCTTGTCGACCCAACCAATTTGTTTGTAACCACACCCCTTGTACTCTGTGTCTTCTCAAGCCTTGTGTTACATAGCATCCACCATCGCCGTCGAAAAGGATATAAAAAACCAAGAAATTGAATGAATGGCAAGGATGGATACATCTTCCGGTTGACAATCCTTGAACCTTGACATCTCTTGAAAGGGCTTAGTAGAGATGGGTGAAGCTTGCATGATATCTGCAGGGTTTTTGGTGGGATGTGGGACCAACATCCTTTTTTCCAGCTTTCGAGCTTTCGAGCTTTCGAGCTTTTGATTGAGTCGGCCGTCGAAAGGTTCCAAGAGTCAAAGCTCCCTCGGTCCCTCGCTCCTTTTTATTATTTGTGTCTTCCAAGTTCCCCCACACTAATCACATCTCAACGATGCTGATTCCTCACATCTTTTCCACAACCAGGTGTTTGCCCCAATTAAAATGGAGATAATTGTTCCGTAGCCTCCGTTAGACTTTTGGCAGAGATGAAAATGAAACGGTCCGCATATTGGGACGTGCGAGATAGATGGATGATGATTCATTGTTGGATGGATAGGCTCGAGATAGGTATGGATGAATGTGATATTATCATATTATCATCACTAGCTAGGTATCGATCGATATCTTTCTGTCTGTCTGCATTCACAAGGCATCTTCTTTCTTTCCTTTTCTGATCTTCTCTTTGGTTTTCCTGTTCGAGGTCGAGTTTGAGATGCAAGGTTCGTCTTATGACATCAAAACGTACCTACTCCTACCCTGAGAAACTCAGTTCCAAATCAAACGAAGAACGAATAAACTTTTTCACTTCTGAGACACTCCCACGGGTTGCGACTCCATGCATTCACAAGTCCTAAGAGCATTAACTTTTGAATTGCGTTCCCCTGGTCTTTGAGAGCCAATCAACCTGCCAACAATGCTAAAGCGTTTATCGAGAATCCGTTTGGTGTAACGGTAACAAACAACTTCTCCCTCCTGTTATCACTCGTGGCATCCTGGCTCAAGTCGAGCTCATCCCCAGAAAATCATTAAATGCACGTTGCCTATACCTGCGAAGAAGGGTTGGATCAGCAACATTTGTGAGACACGAGACCAACGTATCATTGCGACAAATGGTTTGGATAGCTCTCAACAAACGAGATCCCATATTCATTTGAGAGCGAGACTAGTCTGGGTATTTCAATATCTCAAATGTCCAGCATAGGATTAAATTTTGATTCAACTGATATACTTGTCTAGTATTGAAATCTCCGGACTACTCAAGATGGAATACTCCCACGCTAAAAACAATAGAAACATCGATCGAAAAAATAATAGTCGAGGGGTATCGTATCACAAAGGAAAAGATGAATGACGGAACTCTTTATTATCCGAATTGGGACGAATTGGAGAAGAAACCAACTTTTTTCTATCAAGTTTCCGAGAATCGACTAGTTTCACAACCTCGAGATATCATTATTGACGATCATTGGAGATTTCGAAGATGTGTGTTGCCCTGCTTCAAGGGTCCAAGGATTTCAGGGATTTTTGAAAAGGCTCGTAAAATTACTGGATGATGAGCGGAAGAAGAAAAAGGGTTAAAGGGTTATGGGTGTGTACAGTAGAAGCAGGTATCCGACCGGCTTCTATTTGTTCCTCTCCTTGAACGGTAATCGGAATTATCTGATTTGATTTCAATACCCACCTAAGCAGAAAGATAAATAACAGAAACTTTGGGGAGATGAAATACGAAGTAGAGATTTGATGATCTTGTCTGTCTGCCTGTCTGTCTGTATATTAAAAAAGACGATCTCTGCATTGACCAACCATCTAGAGCTCCAACAAGTTTCCCCATATTCCAAACGAGTGAGCATGAGAATCAGACAATCAGGAACATGGAACATGGAAGACTGGGTCCTCTATTTCTTACCACCTAGTCCTCGGAGAGAATCGATGGGAGCAAGGAGACCGGGAGGAGATGAGAAAAAGGATTAGGTATAGTCGGGTAGGAATGGAAGACACGCATTTATTGTAGAGCTTTGAATGCTACCTCCTCGTAGATACTAGGTAGATAGGTAGTGAGCTAGCATATACTATTCCATTCATTAATGTTTGAATGGCATCTAAGATTCTTTAAGACCCTACCTGGACACTTGTTACTCGTGGATATAACATACCCAGATTGAACAACCTATGAGAGACGTTACCAGAGATTCATTATTAGGTATCGATTATAACCCAGGATTATTTTACACCTTTCACCTCACTTGCATCCATTCCAACTTTGCATCCAAATCCACAACTCGTGCATCTACATCTACAAATACGCCATCCGCATGCCAATTCCCATCTCATCCCGCACTTTCCAATATGAAATGGCTATGCTGTCTTGTCTAGGTAATCACTTTGCCAGGCTCAGGTTATTTCTGTTTGTTTCCCCTGGCGATGAACAGCAGCCAGCTTACCTCGGAATCTATATTTATTGATACGATTCTGTCTTTTTTCTAGGAGAGGGTGCTCACTTCTTCTCACCCTACCTACTTACTTACTTGCTTGCTTACTTATCTACCTACCTAGGAGATACTCTTCCATCTTTGTTTACACATCTGTCTCTCCCAAGTTGCAGACTTGCAGTGTGTGTGTGTGTGTGTGGGTGTCTGTGTGTGTGTGCAAAGAAATCCCGCTATCTGCATGCTGCACGAACTAAATTAGCTTCAGTGTATCTTATCGAGTATAAACCAATAGAAATTCTTGGATTCTTTCTTCTCCACACAATCTTCCTAAAATCCCCAAAGTAATCACCTAGAAACCCCCCTCTGCCCCCCCCAAATTTCGATCATTGAATAGACCACCTACCTCAAACCTCTTTTTCCCATACATCACATCACATCACATCATCTCACCTTACCTTCCTTACCTTACCTTACCTTACCTTACCCTCACTATCACTACCGACAAAAGTCATAAGAAAGAAAAGAGGAAGAGAACGAGAACGAGAACGAGAACAACAATTCCAATCCTCCCGCCATTTCTTCATTCCATTTGCAAAGAAGAAGTCTTTTGATGCCAACCTCCATACTTCTTTTAATTTCATCGAGTCACACATAATTCTTACCTATCAATTCCTCGTGTCCATCCATTCTTTGATTGTAAAGGTCGAAAAAGGCTACCACCACCAGCCAACTTTCTTATCAATCCATCGCAATATAATCTCGTCATTCTTACATACTCTCGAATGCTTCATTCATACAGTACTTTTGATCCCAACCTTTACAATTAAATCATACACGATTGGAAACCATCGTCTAATTCAAGTCGCAAGATACATCCTCTCAAATTAATATAAACATTATTCCAATTACATTCTAATACACGCGCGCGAAAGGATAGAAAAGTTTCCTTGGGATAGTGGAAACCTACCTAAACTTCCTCGTTCGGTCGGTCCATCGCACGGTCATCATTCATCGTCAGGTACCGCATATTTGACAAGTCAACTCGTACGAATCTTATTATTCCAATAGAAAGAAAGAGTTCCAACGATTAAATCAACACAATTACGATATTTGTACAAAGAGCAACGAGATCACACAACAAGGCCTTCTTACCACACTTCTCACTCTTACCTTGCCATCATCTATTGCGCAAATCTCATCAACCCGCAATAATACACATACACACACCTCACTCATCACTCACTCACTCACTTGCACCTCACCCACACTCGACTTTCATCCCACACTTCACTTACATTCATCATACATACATACAACCAAGAATTCCAACCAACCCATTTGCGCGAAAGCTTCCTTATCGTTACGATTACCACTCCACTCTAATCTTATTTCGATAATCAACCTTCTCACCCGCATCCGCCCCCTACCACTTTCTTACCCGAACACCACATAACCTTCGAGCGAGCGCGTCAACCAGCACTACGGTCGCAAAAGTATCCAAGCCTTTTGTGATCTTCCCACACGTTCAAAACTTATCCTTCTGCAGAGAAAGCGTTGAAACAAAAATCCAATAATTATTCGGATTTCGTTTTCGGCCCATCTTCTTTATTTGCGACACCTCGAGTTTCTAAGCAATCGCAACCCTCAACCTTTTAATCACAAAACTACCACTTAACACGTTTTTATCACCAGAGAATGCCATGAACGCCCAGGTGTTTGTCCCACAAGGCCAGGCCTTTCGTCAATCTAATAACAACCAACAACCATATCAATCCTTATCGATGGCTACAATGAATGCCTTCGCATTAGACACTTCGTCGCAAAATACTCCACAATCGAATGGTGGCGCATCATTTACATCGGGACCGTGTTCCGTTTTAATCCGACGTTTACCATTGAATACCACTGAAGATGCACTGCGATCAATGGTAGTATGGTCTAAAGAGTTTACTGAAGCTGAAGTACTGTCTCCAGAGAAATCTGATGATGCAGGATTCCGAGCTGCTATTCTCCACTTCAAGTCCCATGCGGGCGCGCTCGAGGCTAAGAACATGCTTGATGGAAAACCAAATATTGCAAACGATGCGAATATGGTGGTGGAAATATTTTATGGAAGTCCCACTACCGCTCGTCGATATACTGTCGATGCGAACACAAACGCTGGACCATCCAGCTCCACTTCCTCCACGGCTTCTTCAGCGGGTCCGACCCCTCGACAATCTTCAAGATTCAACAACTCCTTCACATCTGCACAAAGAGTTTCACCCACAAATAACAATGGAAACTATGCAAACAATGAATTGCCAAATCCCGAGTCGAGTGCTCGCTATCAAAATTTATTCTCTCCGCAATCTCCTATTGGAAATCACCTCAATGACCGCCCCCGCATCACAGGCAAGTCATTGATTAATAACGATTCAGGCGAAGATGACGAGACAGGCGAACTCCTCAAAGATCCCGTGGCTTATGCTGAAAATGGAGCCGCATCTATTCAAACTCGACGCCCGACTAACCCTCAAATTCCCATCACCGCCCGTATGGCAAGCTTATCTCTGGCGACGAACAATGCTGGAGGTCCAGCTGCTATGTCGTCTTACGCGTCCCAGCAGACTATGCCAACCCTGGCGAATGGGAACACCATGTCACCGGTATCACAACCACCTCAACACTACCAACTTGGAAGTCAACACTATCACCGCCATAATTTCCCACCTGTCAATCCTGCTGACCAAAATCCTCCATGCAATACTTTGTATGTTGGTAATCTTCCAATAGATACTTCAGAAGATGAGCTCAAAGCCCTGTTCTCAAAGCAGCGTGGATACAAGCGCCTTTGTTTCAGGACCAAGCAAAATGGTCCAATGTGTTTTGTGGAATTCGAGGATACGTCTTTTGCGACGAAAGCTCTCCATGAACTATACGGCCATCCTTTGCACAACAGCATCAAAGGCGGGATTCGTCTGAGCTTTTCGAAGAACCCTCTTGGTGTTCGATCTGGTCCAGGAATGGTATCGCCAGGTCCTGCAAATGTACCAGGCGGCATACATGGTATGAACGGCGCTATGATGGGCGGCTTGGGGGGATCTTTCAGCACTGCGAATGGACCTCCTCCAGGCCTTTCTGCACCACCTGGCTTGGGACCAGGTAGAATGGGTTATGCTGGTGCAATGAGTTCTGGCGTTATGGGTGGTAATCAATATACTTCTAATACTTCATTCGGGGGACCAAACAATTGGAATGGTCAAGGTTTCACGTCAGCCATGGCTGCTGGTGGCCCAACACCAATGATGAACGGTTCTAATGGCGGGTTTCCTCCTGCATATATGATGGGACGATAGACGATGGGAATCACTGCATGTGCTGAGAGTTACAGGTGTAACAATGTAGTCGGTCATTTGTAGGAGTTTGTTTGCTGCGATTAGTTATTTGCACCTATCATGTATGGTAGAGTGATGTCTTCGATTTTATCTTGTACTAGGGTTCATCAACGGGGAGTCCAACGGTGCTGCATCAGGTTGCATTTTACATTTTTGTAGCGGGGTGTTCACGATCATAAGATTCCCCATCGCGTTGTTGCAATTGTGGGAGTTGCAGCAGAAGCTGGCAAAGGGAGGGACGCATTTGGCATGGTGTTTTTTATGGACTTTCTTTATGATCCCTTGTATTTTTGCAATCATTTATCGCATTTGGCGTACTTTTGCGATTTCAAGGGCGCAAGCTGGCTGGCCTGCGAGAGTTGGTACTTTTTAGCTCATGATTTGAGTACGGTTACCGTCAGTCTGGGTAAACGGGATGGATTTCATGCATAGCAAGTAAAAGAGGGGATGGAAAAGGCGTCGGAACATTTCGTCATTCATCTGGGCATCTACATGAAAGGAACTTACCATGTAATTGATGGCATATCAAATTCAAGGCCATGTGTTTAGCTTGGCATATTTTCACAATAATGGGCGTTCTGGCATTCAGGGAGAGGATTTCATTGTTTCTTTAGAGTCGGGTTCACAACAAATTTGATCTTGAAAATGGATCAAAACAACGCCAAAGATTTCTACGAGCAATCCTTACATCTTTGTTATCGTATGGTTAGCTTTCGAATTAGCATATTTTACTATGAGTTTGAACATTTTTGGGCTTCACTACGTGAAACAAATATCTAATAAGGATATAAGACGAGAGTACCGAATTAACCAAGGAGCCAAGTTATCTTGAAGGGAAGTTCAACAATTACAGGGTTCTAAAAGCTTGCTTCGGCTGGCTTTAATTTATTTCTTATGTACGTACCTCGGATTGAAGCCAAGAACGATTGCAGGGGTGCCTACATTTGATTTTGTTCATGTGATACTAATGGAACCTACCGGCGCTAACCACTTTTTCGCTTAACTTTTTCCTGTGCTCAAGCTCTTCTTCAATTCAAATTTGATTTTTTTTTTCTCCAACAGAAAACTTAAATACACAACGACACAATCGTCCTCTACCACAAACCGTGGTAGGAGGACTCTTCAATCAATGGTAAGCTCCCTCAATTTTTATTTCCCCTCTGCAATCATTCTATGATGAACATCGTGTCGCCCCTATCTTACCAATGAGCTTTTGCTCCCGTGGTGATTAACCTGTCTTAACCAAACGGACTTTCTGATAATCGTTGCACAATTCTTCTTGTATTTGACCTTTTGTTACAAATACGGGATACTAATTGTTTTGCAGATCAGCAAATGGACTTCTATACACTCGTGCCATCAATTCACGGATGCACCAACTTCGGTTTGTTATTGCTACCAACATTTCCACGATCCCACCATGCGATGGCACATCAACTGTACGTTATATCCTATCTTCTTGCTCAACAACGGGTTCAACCAAAGTACAGTGATGAACAAAACATGTACTATCAAATACAGATCAACAATGACGAATAAACTGGTTCG